>NC_134095.1:114376058-114978642 GCF_000715075.1 Nicotiana tabacum | reverse complement strand
TTGAGAAAGAGGTTCACGAAGATGGAATTCCAGCATGTTCCCAGAATCCAGAATGAGTTTGCTGATTCATTGGCTACCCTATCATCTATGATATGGCATCCCGACAAGAATTTCATTGATCCTATTCCGGTGAAAATCCATGACCAGCCAGCTTACTGTGCCCATGTCGAAGAGGAAGCAGACGGAAAGCCTTGGTTTTATGATATCAAGGAATATTTGGCAAAAGGAGAATACCCGGAGCTTGCTAATCCTACACAAAAATGCACACTTCGGAGATTGTCCAACAACTTCTTTCACAACGGAGGAATCCTGTATAGGAGGACTCTCGATTTAAAACTATTGAGATGTGTCGATGCAAAGGAAGCATCCAGGCTACTAGAAGAAATTCATGATGGGACTTGTAGTCCACATATGAACGGTTTTATCTTAGCAAAGAAGATACTCCGGGATGGTTACTTCTGGATGACTATGGAAATAGAATGCATCCAGTATGTCCGAAAATGCCACCGCTGTCAGATATATGCAGACATGATAAAGGTACCTATAAGGGAGCTTCACACAACAAGCTCACTATGGCCGTTCGCCTCCTGGGGAATGGACATTATTGGACCAATTGAGCCTTCCACTTCCAATGGACACAGGTTTATCCTAGTAGCCATCGACTATTTTACCAAATGGGTCGAAGAAGCATCTTACAAAGTAGTGACTAAGAAAGTTGTGACATACTTTGTCCGCGACCACATTGTTTGTCCATTCGGAATTCCAGAGTCAATCATTACTGATAATGGCTCCAATCTCAACAGAGAGTTGATGAAAGCTATGTGCAAAACTTTCAAGATCAAACACAAGAATTCCACAGCCTACAGGCCTCAGATGAATGGAGCTGTAGAGGCCGCCAACAAGAATATCAAGAAGATATTGAGGAAAATGATAGAGAAGAATAAACAGTGGCACGAGAAGTTATCATTTGATCTTCTGGGGTATCGTACCACAGTCTGCACATCAACCGGGGCAACCCCCTATATGCTGGTTTACGGTACAGAGGTTGTCATTCCCGCTGAGGTAGAAATTCCTTCCCTAAGGATCATACAAGAAGTTGAGCTCAACGACGCAGAGTGGGTAAAAATTCATTATGAGCAACTAGACCTTATATATGGAAAGAGAATGAATGCAATTTTCCATGGTCAACTCTATTAGAACAGAATGTCCAGAGCCTTCAACAAAAGAGTCAAGCCAAGACAGTTCTCTCCCAACTAGCAGGGCCCATACATGGTTCACTGGGTTTTGATAGAAGGAGCCCTCATACTTGCAAAAATCGACGGAGAAGTCTGGCCAAAGCCGATCAATTCAAATGCAGTCAATCGTTACTATGTGTAATCTTTATGCTTTCCTTATATGATGTAAATTGAACTACGCCTGACCCGATTCCCGTTTAAGAAGGGATATGTAGGCAGCCCTATGGGTTCGATCACAATTCAATACAAATTTCATTCCTCCCTCCCCCTCCCGCAATTGGAAACTGGGGCAGAATTTTGATGAAGGACCCTCAAAATTCCGAAGTAATTTCGGTCGATCGCCGCACGAGCAGTAGTCATAAATGTCAACCCATCAAACTGGGGCAAAATTTTGAGGAGGATCCTCAAAATTCTGTAGCAGGAGAGGTTGTAATGTCCTGAACTACGTCACAGTCGTCAGTTCATCTAAAAGCTATTTTAAATTTATGTCATACTTTTAAAAAAACAAAGTGGCTTTCAATTATAGCCAAATCAGGACCCCAATTCCCAGTCCAATTAAAACCTCGACCCAATTGACCTAACCAAATTTTATAACCTGGCCGCCAAACCTTTGAATCCTGGCCGTTGATCACAAAGATCAACGGTCACCGTTCACTCTTACCTTTTTTAACCTGAACGACCCCCTAACATAATTCATTCTTACCAAACAGCCACCCCAGAATCCCCAAATCCTCTCTGTCTCTTTGAGAACTAGTCCTAACCCTAGCCGCCGCCACCCAAAACTAGCCTTAATCCCTTCGATCCTCACTCGATCCGTGGATTCCCATGGTTGTTTGAAACGTATACTTATCTCCTACATCTCCTGGTTGTTTGTTTTTGTGATTTCTTGGAAGGATCTCGAAGAGATCTAGACCAAATCTTGTTCAAAACTCTCTGAGAGCCTATCCATGGTCTTTCATGCCATTTTCCGGCCATCCATGGTTGTTCGAGTAAGATCCATGACTTTTCTGGCTAAAACTGGTAACGTTCTAAGGTTTTCTCATCTTCTCTGGGTTCTCTGAAACCCTAACTCTTGAGATTTTTCACTTTTCTTTAGATCTGTCTTAGATCTAGGTATATCCATGAGTTTTTAACCGATTCTCTTTATCTCTACTACTTTTTTTGAAACCCTAGTTTGCTACAGCTCGATTCCTCTCAGATCTTTATAGATCTGGGATTATTCAAGTATTATTAAGCATTTTCCTCTAAAAAATCTCCGGTTTTAACTAACTATTTCGATTTTAGTCATTTTTTTCTAAAACTAAGGTTTCTCGGAGTTCTTTTACGCATGTTCTGACTGATTTCGTTATGATTAAACCCTTTCCCGCATTTGTTTTTGACCGATTTTGTGCTCTTACTACTTTTAACTTGACTCTATTAAAAGTCCCTTTTTTAAGATTTTCTTTACTTTGTTTCTATAATTTTCCTTACTTTGCTTCTCTGAGTGTTAGCATGCTTTCTTTACTCCGTGTCTGTGTTAGCCTGCTTACTTGAATCCCGTGATTACTCTGCTTCGAATATGTTTTCCTGAATCCCTAGTCTACTTATGTCGTTGTTGTATGACTATGCTTGCTTTGTTTGTTCATCTTTTGCTTCAAATATGTTTTTCTTGCTACATCTGTGGACCTCCTCTATTTATATGTTGAAAGTATAGAGTCATGACTCCCTTTTGATAAAGTCTGGTTTCCTTAATTGATGGTGATTGAAAATTTTCTTTCAAAAATCCTAAAAGCTTTGCCCCGTCTGTTTAGCTGACTTATTTCCTTACCCTATTTTGCTATGATACTTATTTTTTTCAACTAAGTTGTGGACTTAATCAGGGCTTTATGAATTGGTCCTACTATATGCTACTGAATCTCGACCCCTACCTTCCACTTAATTTGATTAGTTGCTTACCTTAATTAATTCTCCCTACCTTGTCTGCATTGCTACCGATTGTCTCTTTAGTTTGAAACTTTCTGAACCTAGTCTTAATTACTTGTTCTATACTGGTACTATTTTTGAAATCTTTCCTTATTTGTTATACTCCAGCCGTGTAAGATTTCTTTCCTTATTTGTCACCTGCCCTTAACCATTCACATTGACTCCCTTAATTAAAGGGAGATTCGAACCAATTTTCTATGTTGAGTACTATAATTACTGAAGAATTGATTCTTGCCTTATTTTAACCAGTTTTCAAACTACTATATAAATGACTCTCTTCTACAGTCTTAAGACACGAACAATTAGTTCAAAAAAACACACACACACACACATAAAAACACTCTCATCTCTCTCTACTACTTGTGCTAACTGCTTGTCTAGCCGGCTAAAAGTCAAGGCTAGACTGTGGAACTCTACTTGCTTTACTTTCTGCACTTTGCTTCCTTAACTGGTATGTCCTAGTTTAATTTAAAGCCTCAACAACAACATGTTTCTATTCCTGCTTCAGTTTTTTTTATTTCTGGTCTGCTTTTACTTGTGGTTTTGTTTTGAAGTTTGTATCTAAGCATGCTAATATGATTCCCCTCCCTTTAAACTCATGTTATTCAAACGTGCCTGGACGATTGTGTTATGTGCACTTACCATTTTGTGAATCCCTTATCCCTCATCTATATGTTCATGACTGGTTCGTGAATATGCCAGTGTCCAACTATCTTTGAGCATGTCTATACCAGTCCTAATACTCCTATTGGGGTCAAGTGTATGTAGTCAATATATATGTATCCCCAAACCCCTTTTACCCCATGTGTGATTACTGAATTCATTCACTTGTTGTGTGTGGTTTTACCCTGAAGTGTTTGAACTCTGTCTTACCAATACAAATTCTTTTAACCATTTCTGTTACTAATTGCTTTCAAAAATGGACCTTTCAGTCCAGTATTTTAAACAAACTCCTTTCAAACATGTGTCTTGCACTTCCACTATACTCTTAGACCACTAGGTTTTGCCCTTTTTGTGTAAGCCTTGCCTTGGGACCCTTGAGCTCCCTCTGAACTTGGACAAAAGCTGATCATTCCATACTGCACTTACTCTGTCTTGGCTATAAAATCTGGGTATGAGCACTGTCCGGGATCCCTTGAGGTCCTTAGGGAACTCTGACACACCCAGATATGAGGAAAAGCTATGAAACAATCTTGGCACTTGAAGTAATTTATTACATAACTCAAGGAGGAAGTCCTAATCAGGCTTCCCGTAGTGTAACTTCTTATTTTTCATTTCTACTTATGTAATTCATTAAGTTGGTCTGTAATAATTGGTAAACGAGTATTGGGGTGGCTAGTGAAAAGGGATGGGATAAATATGCATGTTATAGTTGTTAAGGGTAGAAAACATGTTATTAGGGTTATACCTAATTGTGCAATAGAAACTGTGAGCACGTGATTTTTTCCCTATATGAATTACTCCCACAAATTCAAAAAAAAATTCCCATTATTTGCAATTTCGTAGATTTTTGTAGCATTTTTCGTTAATTGTTTGCATTTGTCTGCGCATGTTAATTTTGTTTAATTCATGAAAAATACAAAAAATATGTTGCATCTGCATTTAGGATTTAATTTTATATTTTTTAGATCAATTAGTAAATTAGTTTGTTTTATAAAAAATGAAAATCACGAAAATAATTCATTTTGCATTTTAACTTTTTAATTTTGAATTGTATAGTTTTTCTTTAAATTTAGGATTAAATTAATCATTGTAAATACCATGATGATTGATTAATCTAATTGGGTAGGTTAAAATTTATTAATTAATTTAGGTTTTATTTTAATTTTGAAAAGAAAAGAATTTGAAATTGAAAAAGAAAAAGAAAAGAAATGAAAGAAAATCCGAATTTGGGCTAAAACCAATTCAATTTTCCCTAGCCCAAACGAAAATTCCCCCCATGCCCGTCTAACCAAGCCCAAACCCACCTCCAAAACCCGGTCTGCCCCACTCAAATCAAAACGACGTCGTTTCATGGGAAACAGATCAGGGTAATAGTTGTTAAGGGTAGAAAACATGTTATTAGGGTTATACCTAATTGCGCAATAGAAACCATGCTTAGGATTCATACTTACATTAGAAATCATTCTCATAGGTCCCATTTTTCTTGCTTCAGCATCTCATCCGTCATTAATCCATGTTTTACGCCTATCACTTAGAAATCCTGCTCCTAAGACAATAACAACATTGGCATAAAAGTTTTCACTCTTGTACTTTCAGAAGTCATATTCAATAATTCTGCAACTCTTGTGCGCACTTAGTAATCATGCCTTAGGGATTCTGTTTTTAACAACCCTGCCATTTGCATGTGCATATCAGATATCATGTTCTAGGATCATGTTGGCATTTTGTTTAAGACGCCTAGTCAATTACTGATTCATGAAAAGGTAATAAAAAATAATCTCACAATGTGATTGATTTCTGAATAAAACTGGTAATAATCTCTGCATTTTCTGATCCGTATCAACTAGAACATCATGATTAGGTAAAAAAAATAACTTCCAAACTGTTTTAATAATTCTGAATAGATGCTGCATATTGTAAGCCCAGGCAAACCTTAGGTAATAAACTTAAATAAAAACCAGAACTGTCTTTGTTTAACTGCCAGCATGTTAAAATTAGTAGGCAAGCCTGATTCGTACTTCTTATCTGAGTCATGTAATAAATCTAATTCTGATGTTGTCACTTAGATATCATGCCTAGAATTCTGAATTCAGACCTTATCTATGTATGAGTCATGATGTCTATGTGCATCACTTGTGGAGGTATATCTAAGCCTTCTATCTGTTTTCTGTGTTTTCCTCCTCAATGCAGTCCTATGTGTTCTTATTTGTCGCCTAGTATTTTGCCTTTAAACCTAAGGGTCTGCCTAGAACCCCCTCATATAGAATAAGACTCCTAAATTCCTCCAGGACTGATAGGAAGGGACGGGTAATAACATGCAACAAGGATCGAGACCAACCCTCGCTTTAATTACCTTCACAGGAGGCAAAGGGCAGATAAGGATATGATGACTGGTGCATTAATGTCACGTGTAGCCCCTCTTTGAGGAGTGTCATACCGGGTATTGCATTGATGTAATCCATAATTTAAACAAACATAGGACACCCCTCAACATTCACAAATATGCTTAGGTTGTAATTCTTTGCTTTTCATTAATTGCTTTTCAAACATCTGTGTTCTTAAACTTAAATCCCCTACTATTTGAGCCATACATGTTTATTTGTCAGTTGTACAACATTCACAAAAACTGTTTGGCCGGGAACCACACTAGTGGATCCTGAGGGGTGCCTAACACCTTCCCCTTAAGATAATTTCAAGCCCTTACCCTATCTCTGGTTATCAAACATAGTTGTAGATGAACCCTATAGGTGCCCTAACGCACCTTAAAATCGTTAGGTGGCGACTCTTCATAAATGCAAACCCCCTTCCCGAAAGGAAAGAGTTTTCCCATATCCAAAATGTCATAAACCCGATTTCCGCAGTGGAAAAGGGGACGCGATAGTATGTTTGTAAATACTTCTGTTATGTTCATCATGCCTGCGTCTAAAGAAAATTGTAAGTTTAGTAAAGGGAGGTTGGTTCGTTACTTCGTCTGCTGGCTTTGTTTCGCTCTGCTCTAGAGGCCTTGTTTAAGTTGCCCTGGGTAATGCCTTGCTATCACGGAAATAGAGTTTTCGAAAATATGCATTTATTGATAAAGATGTAGTTATTTTTTAGAAGACATAGTGAAATATTGAGTGATTTAGATGAACCAATGACTATAACACATTTTAGAGACGTTGCATCTTTCTTGCATTAGAATTTTGAGGGCCCCTTTAAATATTTTGCCCCAGTTTGGTAAATGATCATTCGGCCGCTTTTCATGTGACGAAACCTTCTGAACTTTCTCCGAAAATTCGAGAATCCTTCTCAAAATTCTGCCCCTATTTCTTCACCAATTTCTAACGGCCTGGCACATGATGGCGTTGGTTGGACTTGCTTTAGAATTTTGAGAGTCCTCCTCAAAATTTTGCCCCAGTTTCTGGTGCTGGAGGAATTGAAAATTTTATTAAGGTATGACCGAACCCACAAGGCTACCTATGTATCCTTTCTTAAATGGGAATCAGGTCAAGCATAGTTTAGTTACATCATATGAAGGAATGTAAACGATATAAAAATAGTATCTCTTGACTGCATCTGAATTGATTGGTTTTGGCCAAACTTTTCCGTCCATTTCTGTAAGTACTAGTGCTCCTCCTGTTAGCACCCGTTGAACCATGTAAGGACCTTGCTAGTTGGGAGAGAATTTCCCTTTGGCTTTATCTTGATGCGGGAAGATATTCTTCAACACCAACTATCCCGGTGTAAATTGTCTTGGTTTGACCTTTTTGTTGAAAGCTCTGGACGTTCTATTTTGATAAAGTTGACCGTGATATACTGCGTTCATTCATTTTCCGTCTATAAGGTCTAGTTGCTCATAGCGGCTCCTTATCCATTCTTCATCACTGAGTTCGGCTTCCCGTATGATCCTTAAAGATGGAATTTCTACCTCGGCTGGAATGATACCTTTGGTACCATAAACCAATAAATAGTGGGTTGCCCCAATCGATGTGCGGACCGTAGTGTGGTACCCCAATAGGGCAAAGGGTAACTTCTCATGCCATTGTTTCTGGTTTTCTACCATCTTCCTTAGTATCTTCTTGATGTTCTTGTTAACAGCTTCCACATCTCTATTCATTTGAGGTTTGTATGATGTAGAGTTTTGTGCTTGATTTTGAAGGTTTCACACATGGCTTTCAGCATGTCACTGTTCAGATTGGCGAAATTATCGGTGATAACGGATTTAGGAGCTCCAAATCGACAAACAATACGATCTTTGAAAAAGTCCGCGACAACTTTCTTGGTTACAGCTTTGTAAGATGCGGCATCTACCTATTTTGTGAAGTAGTCAATAGCCACTAGAATAAACCAGTGCCCGTTAGAAGCGGTGGGCTCAATTAGACCGATGACATTCATTCCCCACGAAGCAAAAGGCCAAGGTGCACTTGTTGCATTGAGATAATTAGGTGGTACCCTTATCATGTCTGCATGTACATGACATTGGTGGTATTTATGTACGTACTGGATGCAGTCCGTTTCCATGGTCATCCAAAAGTATCCAGCCCTGAGTATTTTCTTGGCTAATACAAAGCCATTCATATGTGGTCCACATGTTCTGACATGTATTTCTTCGCGCAATCTGGAAGCCTCCTTTGCATCAACACAACTTAACTACCCCAGATCGGGAGTTCTTCTATACAGGGTCCCTTCGCTTTGGAAAAAGTGATTGGATAGCCTCCGCAGTATGCGTTTCTGAGTGTGGTTTGCTTGCTCTGGATATTTTCCTCTTGCCAAATATTCCTTGATGTCGTGGAACCAAGGTTTTCCATCTATTTCCTCTTCAACATAATCATAATAAGCCAGTTGATAGTGGGTCCTCACAAGGACAGGATCAATGAAATTCTTGTCTAGGTGTTGTATCATTGATGATAAAGTGGCCAGTGCATCTGCGAACTCATATTGAATTCTGGGTACATGTTTGAATTCTACCTTTGTGAATCTTCTCATCAATTCATGCACATGATGCAAGTATGGTAGTATTTTGGTGTTCTTTGTAGCCCATTCTCCTTGAACCTGATGTATTAGAAGATCTGAATCGTTAGTTATAAGCAGATCTTGTATATTCATATCAATGGCCAAATTGAGCCCCATGATGCAAGCCTCATATTCTGCCATATTGTTGGTGCATGGGAACCTAAGCTTTGTGGATACAGGGTAGTGTTGACCTATTTCTAAAGCCAAAACTGCTCTAATGCACATTCCTTTGAATTTTGCAGCTCCATCGACGAATATTCTCCAACCATCGTAGGCTTCAGCAATGTCTTCTCCTACGAACAATACTTCTTCATCAGAAAAATACATTTTTAAGGGTTCGTACTCTCCTCCCACAGGATTTTCAGCAAGGTGGTCTGCCAATGCTTGTCCTTTGACTGCCTTCTGAGTTACATAGATGATATCGAACTCACTTAACAATATCTTCCACTTAGCTAACTTCCCGGTTAGCATGGGCTTCTAAAAGATGTACTTCAGAGGATCCATCCTGGATATGATGTATGTGGTATAGGCACAGAAATAATGCCTTAATTTCTGAGCCATCCAGGTCAAGGCACAGCAGGTGCGTTCCAGTAGAGAGTATCGTGCTTCATAAGGCATGAACTTCTTAATCAAGTAGTATATGGCTTGCTCCTTTCTTCCTGTCTTATCATGTTGTCCCAAAACACATCTGAAAGCTCCATCCAATACTGATAGATAGAGTACCAAAGTTTCCCCGATTCTGGCGGGACTAGGACTGCAGATGTAGACAGATATTTCTTGATTGTCGAAAGCTTTCTGACAATCTTCGGTCCAACTTGTTTCAGCATCTTTCCTCAACATTTTGAAGATGGGTTCATATATAACTGTGGACTGTTCTATGAAGCGATTGATATAGTTGAGACGTCCTAGGAAGCTTATCACATCCTTATTGCTCTTTGGTGGCGGTAACTCTTGAATAGCTTTAACTTTGGATGGGTCCAACTCGATTCCTCGGCGGCTGACAATGAATCCCAACCGCTTTCCTATGGGAACCCTGAATGCACATTTTGCAGGGTTCAATTTTAGATTGTACCTCCTTAGCCATTCAAAGAATTTTCTCAAATTCGCTATGTGATCTGCGACCCTCTTTGATTTAATGATGACATCGTCAACATACACCTCTATTTCCTTGTGTATCATATCATGGAAGATGGTTGTCATGGCTCTCATGTAAGTAGCCCCAGCATTCTTTAGACCAAATGGCATCATCTTGTAGCATTATACCCCCACGGCATGATGAAAGCTATTTTCTCTACATCTTCTTCGTCCATCCAGATCTAGTGATAACCCGCGAAGCAATCTACAAAAGATTGGAGTTCATGCTTGGCGCAATTGTCGATTAGGATATGCATGTTTGGCAGTGGAAATTCATCCTTGGGACTTGCTCTGTTTGAATATCGATAGTCGACACATACCATGACCTTCCCGTCTTTCTTCGGAACAAGTATAATATGGGCTAACCAGGTTGGGTATTTAACTACCCTGAGGACTTTGTCTTTAATTTGCTTAGTAACTTCCTCCTTGATTTTTAGGCTCATGTCTGGTTTGAATTTTCTAAGTTTCTGCTTCACTGGCGGACACATTGCATTGGTAGGCAATTTGTGAGCCACTATGGATGTACTTAGACCGGTCATGTCATCATATGACCATGCAAATATATCCTCATATTCCTTCAAGAAATGAATGTACTCCTCCTTCTCTGTTAGTGATAAGTGAACATTTACGCGAGTTTCCTTGACTGTCTCGGTGTCTCCCAAATTTATTGCTTCAGTTTCGTCCATGTTGGACTTAGGTTTATTCTCAAAGTTCTCAACCTCTCTAACAATTTCCTCAGGTATTTCATCTTCTTCATTCGAGTCACTATCCTTATGTTGTGTTGTCTCATTACATTTCACAATCATTGGTTCATTAGGAAAAGTAATAATAACATTGTAGAAAGAAAAATGTGAAAGATAATAATGAATAATAAATAGCAATACATTGATTAAATTTGAAAGTATCCAAAACAAGTACAGCTCGATCAATTCAGCAATTATTTTGAAACAAAATGCGTCTTTAAAACAAAATTACTAAAAACATCTGAAATTCCTAGCATGGCTATAGAAATATATTAGGTTAAATGCCAAGCTATCCAGCGACTCGGCGGGCCCGGGATAGTATGGCAGCCCAATTCCTGAGAACGGCTCCTTTCGCCACAGTCTGAATGGCGAGGCCTTATTCCTCCTCCTTCTCAATTATAGCACTACAATCCATATCCTCATCCTCTAGGAACAAATTCCTCAGCCCAACTAAAGCTTCTTTATCTGTAGTTCCCCATATTCTATCAGCCTAGTGAAAAGTTTGACCCATATGTGGCACTAGTTGCTCGAGAGGGTAGTAAGGACCAAGCCATGGAGGCGACCAATCATCATATTCTTGCCATGTATACTGATATCCAAGCCCGAAAGTTGTGCCATGACATTTCAGCTGGATCGGTTTAGTAATGCCCTGGAGATCCTTTCCAAGCCCTTTGCCGGGTTCGTACCCAGACCATGCTAGTATGCTTTATATCTTGTTACTCCACCATTTATCGTTCTCAACTGCATTGACATTCTCAATGTGGTGATAAGTTTCCCTTCACAACCTTCTTCTATTCTCGATAACCGGGATAGTTTGACTGGTGTAAATAGGGTTGCTTCCATCTCTGTGAATAATCACCTCCTGATGATTCTATTCGAACTTCACGGCCTGATGGAGTGTGGAAGCCACAGCCCCAGCGGCATGTATCCAAGGTCGACCCAACAATAGATTGTATATAGTTGAGATGTCAAGCACTTGGAATTCAACCTCGAACCAAGTTGGCCCCATCTGTAAGCAAAGATTAATCTCCCCAATCGTGGCCCTTTGTGACCCATCAAAGGCTTTCACGTTCATACTTCCTGCACGTATCTCATGAAAACCTTTGCCCAATCTTTTCAGAGTAGTCAACGGATAAATATTGAGGCTTCAAACTCCCTCTATCAGGACCCTGGCAATGAATTTATCTTCAAACTGCATCGTGATATGCAATACCCGGTTGTGACTTAACCCTTCGGGCGGTAATTCGCCCTCGTGGAAGGTAATCTTATGACTTTCCAGCACTTTCCCTACCATATTGGCCATTTCTCCGCAGGTGATACTGTTGGGCACATAAGCTTCATTCAACATCTTCATCAAAGCATTCTTGTACGCCACCAAATTTTGCAATAATGATAAGATGGATATCTGGGCGTGGGTTTTGTTCAAATGATCTAAAACAGAGTATTCCCTCACCTGTACTTTTCTCCAATGATCATTTGGTCCTATTTCAATGACAGGTCTCTTGGTAGCAGCCTCTCTGCTTGATCCTCCCAAGTGTTGGGGTATGTAGATCCTTCCCGTTCTGGTCATTCCTTCTGTAGCATCAGATTCTTCCATTTTTGCTTTTCCCTTTCACCTAGCTTCAGCCATGTAATCCCAAGGTATGGCCTTGGAATTGAAAGGAGGTGTAGTTGATATTGTCACTGTGAAAGGTGTGGCCACTTCTACCTCAAATGGAATACGTGTGGCTGTAGGCGGAGCTACCTCTACCTCAAATGGAACCGATTTGGTTACCTCAACCTCGACTGATGGTTGCATCTGCACCACATTAGGAGTGAGTGTGACTATAGGTTTAAACTCATCTCCCTTCCCGAATAAGCCCAATTGACCCCTCGAGATCCCATTCTTCATCCGTCTAGATAACATGTACCCCGTCACCCCTATGATCTGGGAGAGGATTGTTGCGGACATTGGGTGTAGCTTCCTTTGCATGTATGAACTTGCTATCAATCAATATTTGGATCTTATCTTTCAATGTTCGGCACTCGTCAATGGTGTGCCCCTTCATACCGGAATAATATGCATAGGTTTTGTTTGGTTTGACCCATAAAGATGAGTTCTCTACTGTCATAGCAAGAATAAGAGTGACATAACCAGCGGCTTTCAACCTTTCGTATAGATGGTCGATGGGTTCAGTAATAGCGGTTTATTGTCTGGGTAGTTTGTGATCAAAGTTAGGTCGGGGTTTTTGGTAATTTGGACGAGTTGGAGGTGAATGACAGTAGGCTGGCTGGGTGTTATAAGTATGATAGGCAGTGGCGGGTCGAGAATATTTAGGAGATGAGGGTTGGTATGTGGGTGGAGGTGTTTGGTATGTGAGCAGAGATTTTGGGCCTTGAGCCACAATTAATGCCCCCACTTCTCTTTTATTTGATATGCCGCCTGATTGTAACGTTTTTTTCATGGCCTTTAGTGCCTCGAAATTTGTCACCATCCCATTTTGATACCTTCTTCAATTATTTCTCCGAGTTTAATGATATCGGAGAACTTGTGATTCTCAATGACCATTAGCCTTTCATAATATCGTGGGTCCTGTGCCCTAACAAAGAACTTGTTCATTTGTTCTTCTTCTAATGATGGTCTGACCTTGGCTGCTTCTGACCTCCACCGAGTAGCATACTCGCGGAAAGTCTCAGTTGGCTTCTTCTTTAAATTTTGGATGTAGAAGACATCTGGTGCATTCTCTGTATTGAACCTAAACCAGTCCATAAATTCAGATGCCATGCTCACCCAGTTGGCCCACTTCTTAGGATTCTGACTTATGTACCACGACAAGGTATCTCCGGTAAGACTTCTCATGAAGAGCTTCGTTCGGATCCTTTCATCTTTTCTGAACCCCATGAGCTTGTCATAGTAAGTTATTAAATGAACCTTAGGATCACCTGTTCCGTCAAAAATTTCGAACTTGGGAGGTTTGTAACCCTCCGGCAGTTCCATGTCTGGTTGTATGCACAGATCCTCATAATTCAGACCTTCTACCCCTTTGCCTCCTTCGACACCCTGAACTCGACTTGTAAATTTCTTGAGTTCCTAGGCTATATTCTTGATGAGCAGGTCCTTCTTAGCGGATTCTAGTGTATAGGAGATTGGTTGAGTAGAGTGAAGTACGGTTTCCACATATATAGGGTTATTTTGGTGAGTGTCAGGGACTTGGGTATAGTGGTAGTCATTGGCTGAATTTTGAGGGTCAGGAATGGGTTGTTGTCACGACCCCGGTTCGCCCTCCGTGAACCATCGTGATGGCACTTAGTATCTATGACTAGGTAAGCCTAAATTGCGAAAGAAAAACCAAAATTTGCGGAAGTAAGACAATTTTAAATAGGAATAAAGTAATAACAATGTTTAAATGTGCCGCTCGGCATACACCATGTTAACTCTCAATACCAATACATAAATCCAAGACCCAGAAACCCACAAATCACAAGCTAAGAAAATACTACATAGCTATAACTCCGGAAATGTCTAACAAGAACAAAAAATATAGAAGGGCTAAGTACTAAAACAAGAATAGAAAGAGACTCCTCGATCTACGGACGCGGCAGATATACCTCAAAGTCTCTACAGAGCGCCTCGCCTCAAGGATAGTGAGTCTGTGCAGAGGAACCTGGATCTGCACATGAAAAACATGCACAGAAAGGGCATGAGTACACCACAGCGGTACTCAGTAAGTGTCATGCCTAACCTCGGTTGGGTAGTGACGAGGAAGGTCAGGGCCCTACTGAGATTAAATAAATAAAAAGATGACAGGATAAGGTAAGCAGTACAATTATGAATCAACAGTAAGAATTCAATACAGAATAATAAGGAATACAATAATTGAAACAGAGATAAAGGTAATCACAAGGGAAATACTACTCGTAACAAGGATGAAAACCGGGGATCTCTCTGTATCCTCAATATATATACTGGGGATCTCTTGATATCCCGAGGATCTCTTGGTATCCTCAATATATGCTAGGGATCTCTTGGTATCCTCAATAAACATGCCATGGATATCTTGGTATCCCGAAGATCTCTTGGTATCCTCAATATACGTGCTAGGGATCTCTTGGTATCTCGCACCTCAGTTCAGATCATAAATACGTACAGGGGATCTCCCGGGATGCCATCTCGTAGTCCCAAAGTAAACACACAGCAGCAACACAAGAATACTCAATTAAGCTAAATTTCATGCTAAGTGAACAGGTAAATTCTAGCCTAACATGCTCCACATAATGCAACTAAGGAAATTTAAGCAAATAGGCAATTAAGTCAACTAAACATGCTTTGCTAACTAACAACAGGCTAAATTTGCAATTATAATAAAGCAGGAAAAAGGAATTTAATTGAAATAACTTAAGGAAAAAATGAATTTCCAACAATTATCTCAAGTACGCACTCGTCACCTTACGTACAAGGCATTTCAAATATCAAATATATCATATGCTAAGGGGAAGGTCCCTCACACAAGGTTAGACAAGCCACTTACCTCGAACCGGCTCAAAAATCAACCCGAGATCACGTTCTTGCCACGAGTACTCGACTCCAAATGGCCCAAATCTATTCAATTCAATTTCATAATGTAAATAACACTTAAAGTAACTGATTCTATAATTAAATTCTAAGCTAATACGCGAAATTAGGTAAAATGACAAAAATGCCCCTCGGGCCCACCTCATGGAATCGGGTAAAAATTATATTTTCAGAATCCTCACACTCACACGAGTCTAACCATATCAAAATTATCCCAATCCAATGTCGAGTCCCCAATCAAAACTCAATTTCTTGGTCTAAGAACTTTTCCCCAATTTTCATACTAATTCCGAAATTAAAGGATGAATTCATGTTTAGATTAATGGGTTACAAGTAAAAAGGAGTTAAGAATCGTTATCCAATCGATATCTCTGAAAATCCCTCAAAATCTTGCTCAAATCTGAGCTCTCAAGCTTAAGCTTTGATAAAAATGGCTAAACCCTCGCTTTTGAAATCTTATATCTGCCCAGGCGCGTTCTTCTTCGCGAACGCAATGCACAAAAGTCCTGCTGGCCGAATTCCTCGTTCACGAATGCGAGGTCCACTCGTGAACGCGTAGCTTACATGGGCAGACCCTACGCGAACGCGACGACCATGTCGCGAACGCGAAGACCAACGGGTCCTTACCTTCGCGAACGCGAAGCACATTTCAGCTGCTGCACCCAGATGCATTACGCGAATGCGAGACCCTCTCGCGAACGCGATGAAGGTTTTCTCTGCGACACAACAGCAGAAAATCTGCAATCTTTCCAAGTCCAAAAATGGTTCGTTGAGCATCCAAAACACAACCGAGGCCCCCGGGACCTCAACCAAACCTTCCAACCAATCCTAAAACATAATTCAAACTTGTTCCAACTTTCGAAATGCTCAAAACAACATCAAAACACCTATTTTTCATCGGATTCAAGCCTAAGAATTCCAAAACTCTAAAAACATGCTTTCAATCAAAAGTCTATCAAACATCGTCCAAATGACCTGAAATTTTGTACACACGTCACATTAAACACTACGGAGCTACTCCAACTTTCGGAGTTCCATTCCGACCCTCGGATCAAAATCTCGCTATCGAACCAGAAACTTCAAAAATTTAACTTTCGGCATTTCAAGTCTAAATTAGCTACGGACCTCTAAAATATAATCTGAACACACTCCTAACCCCGAAATCACCCAAACGGAGCTAATGGAACCATTGAATTTCCATTCCAAGGTTGTCTTCACACTGTTCTGACTATGGTCAACTTTCCAACACTTAAGCTCTCATTTAGAGGCTAAGTGTCCCAAAACTCTCCAAAATTCAAAACCGAACATCCCGGCAAATCAAAATAGCAAAAATACACTTGGGGAAAGCAGTTAATAGGAGATTGGGGCATTAATTCTTAAGACGACCAGTCAGGTCGGCAAAGTTGTGGTGTGTTCTGAAGAATGTGGATGTTGGTTTGCCGTATTTTGGGGAGGTGCTGGGTTTTTGGTATTTTGTTGGTTGATGTCGGGGACATTCAGGGTGAGGGATAGGTTTGCTAAGTTGCGAACATGCTCAAATTCTCCCTGAAACTCCAGTATCTTTTATTCCAACCGCAAAACCAAGTCATTTGGTGCCGGAGTACTCTAGCCATCTATAGTTTCCGAATTATTAGCATTTTCCTTTCGAATACCACTTAAGTTATCCATCTTAGCTTTCCTTTTGCTTGTCATATTACTTGGAGGAGGAGGAGATAGAGAGCCTCTAGATCTGGTGTGATACGCTGATGATGTCAGTATGTGCGAACCAACCTTAGGGGATGGGAATAATAAAGAATAAAGAAAATAAAATGTAAACAAGTCAGTAAAGGTTCTGAAAAATTTGCAGTATTTAAACACATATTGTGGGAATGTAAATTTGCGTCTTAATTCGAGAGCCTCGTTGTGCTCGAGGTAGGCCTAACGAAAAATAGATTTGGAGAAATTTAGTGTCAATAGTTGGCTCATTTTATTAATGTAAAAATAGACGACCCAAAATGACATTAAATTAGATAAGTCACTAATGGCACCTGGCCTTATTACATTTGAAAAGCAAGTAAACCTAATCTATTTGGTCCTAGAAGGACCTTTTTCAGGCTGTATGCTCTTGTCGATCAAATCCCCCAATTCGCGCAGGTTCAGCAGTAAGAATGCCCTTGCCAAATATCCTCCTTCGTTTCCCTCAGCATTCTGGAAATCGGTGACTATCTTCCTCATTCTTCCTTCCAATTCCATCAGACTGTACTCTAGATATTCCAGCCTTTCACTGAATTTAACAGCCCTCTCTTTCCATTCATTGATCATTTCCTTGTCAGCCTTATGTTGCTCTATATGCTCGGCTTCAGACTCGCGAACTCTTTTGCGCAATTTGTTATACTTCACCTGTGCTTCGGCAACTTCGTCTAGGACCATGTTTCCTGGACCAACCATTGGCTCAAATATTCCTGATATGTTATCATCCAACCATGAGGGGTAGAAGTACGCATGACCAGCCTGATATCAATCTAGCTCGATGGTATCCTTTTCCATAATAATCTTCAAGTGCCACATGTATTGTGCTTCAATTTTGTATGGAATGGCGTAACCTTGGAAATCAGCTATGCACAGTGACTCATTTTAGCAACTCGCGGTATGACTTGCATCCTGTCTGCCTGTCTCATAACCCTGAGGGGAGCATAAGGGCATATTCCCATTAAACCAATCAGTACCAAGTGGGAAACATCCCTGGATCTTATGATGAACTCGTCGGTAGGGAACCACTCGAACATCCATTAAACCTGGCCCTTAGTTAAATTGTTGAAAAACCGCACACATCCTACAGCATCCCTTGGTTGAGCAAACATGTCTAGGATATAGGTCATTTTCTTGGGATGATGGAAGGCTATGTGATCATTCCACGGCCTTCGTGGAAACACCTGATGCTATTGACCTTCTTTGGAGATGCTCTAACAACTAAACCTGCAGCAACAAGTTGCAACCATTGAAGTATCTGAACCCCTTTTGACAATGCTCCAAGGCCCGGTACATGTCTGCCCCATGGATCGGGAACACTAGCATGCCCAAGAAACACACGATTAACACAAAGACCATGCAATGAATCCAACCCAAGGAGGTGATGCAGAATTCATCATCGAAAATATGGTCAGACCTGGTGTGAACATATGGCTCATAGAGGAAGTCGAAAGGTATGTAGGAGTTTTTTAGGCACTCCAAGTCATTATTCTTCTTTAACCCCATCATCTTCAGAAATCCCCTAGTGGTGTGATTTTCAGGTGCCAATAAACCGGGGTTATTCCAAGGTAGCCCAGCAAATCCCCCTATTTCTTCAAAGAGGGGGGTCATTTCTATGTCTCCAAAGCGGAACACAGCCCTTTCTTTGTCCCAGAATATGGTGGCAGCCTCAATCAACATTTTGTTTGGCTGAAGATCCAACATAGAAGGCAAATTTCCTAAGACCCGTGATTTTGGTCACTTGAGGGAAGATCTCTCCACCAATCTAGAAATAGAGAGGGTATGTTACCAACCATGCCGAACCTGGGAATTTTGTGCCTCATTTTTTATGCAAAACAAAATATGGTTAGGCCCTTTCCCCCTCCAAGTTCATCTATTTATAGAACAATGATTAGCATATTAGCACTTATTTCTCATAAATTAATGCACACAATCGTGGTTGCATCCGTTGGGATTATGGAAAACCCGATGGACTTTTGGGTGAGGCTTGTCTTAAAGGGTTATTATGTGGACAACATATTAACCCAGCTAGGTTTGACCATGATGCATGTACAATTAATCAGACTAAGGTTGCTATAGAGGTCTAGAATGGTACCCTCAAGCGGACAACTTGAGGAGGAAAGGCGCGGCAACGTCGACTGCACCACTGATCGACCAATTTTACCGCAAATACATCTTTCCACATTTAGTGGGTGATATTTATAGGAAGATCACAAACACTCATCAAGCATTGCTATAGCATGTTATCAAGTATTTGCACATTTAAAAATGATAAATGTTGTATTTAAATAATTGAAAGACAGTTACAATAAAGAAAACAAGGAGACAAATTAGTTTAAGGAAATAAAGGAAATCGTAAATGCTTGAGAAATAAGCAATTAAATCCAAGTAAAGGGGAAAGGGAAAGGGTGCACATGTATTAACAGAATAGAGCATGCTTAAGACTAATTCAAAAAACAAGTTTGTTATGGTAAGAGCCTAAAATATCCCCAGCAGAGTCGTCATGCTGTCGCGCCCCTTTTTTTCCTCACAGAGTCCGAGTTTTGATATTTATTGGGAACAACTCATTTCCTTTTGGGAATTGGGTATGAAATTTGAAGAGTCACCACCTAACAGATTTAAGGTATGTTAGGGCACCTAAAGAAAATGACTCATAAAATCGGTTTGCATTACCGGAGATTGGGTAAGGGCTCGAAATAACCTTGAGGGGAAGGTGTTAGGCACCCCTCAAGGTCCACAACGGTGGGTCCCAGCCAAACTCAAATTATGTGAATTAGTCTTATAAACAGATAAAGCAAATTAAACAAATGGATGTTATATTTAAAACAAGGAGTAAATGAGGGTCCTAGGTTTTTTCGCCTACAGGATCACTTCTGTACAATGCTTGGTAATCGTCCTAAAGTTGCAGTGCCACACATAGCATTAGCGCACAGGCCATCATATCATTTACTACCCAATTACCCTTCCCTTTTGCGGTTATATAAGCGATTCTAATTAAATGTACTCTATGTGTGCATTACCCGTCCCTTTCTTATGGCCTTGGAGGTGTTTAGGACCTCTAATTAAGGTAGTTCTAGACTCTCCTAAGATGTTTAAAAGGAGAAAATCTAAGCGACAGGCAAAAACAAATAGGCATTCACATAAAGGGGCAATTAAAGGCTCACTTTCACCTCATCACACAAGTAGACAATAGTACGTCTCAAACAGCAAGATTTCAGATATTTCAAAGGATCCTAAAGAATGATATCTAGGTGAGCACAAGCAGAACATATGCAATGTTTATTAAAGCAAGGCAGCAAGTACCTAATCAGTTTGCCTATATTACTTCTTGAATCTGGGCAGTTTCAGGCAGCAAAAAATTAACAATTTTGAACCTACCAGATTTGCCTAAATGATGAACGGACGAGATTTTATAGACTAGATATCTAAACTGTGAACTGACTGCTGATTTTAGAGGCTGATTTTATCTTAAACCCTGTAGGCATGATTTCTAGTGATGAAATATGCTGAAATCCTATTAGCATGAATTCTAAGTGCAGAAATTGATTTAAAACTTATAGGCATGGTATTTAAAAATGCAGGGTTGATTTCAGCACTTATATGCATGGCATCTAAATGCATGACTGATTTTTAGAACCTTATAGGCATGGTATCTAAATTCACATAATCAGATAAACATCACAATAACTTATAGGCATGGTTTCTAAGTGTAGGAACTGATTAAACCCTATAGGATGGTATCTACCCGTTGCCAACAAAATATATATGAGAATCCCTCCTAGTTTTAATAATATCCTAATATATGTTTACAAGGAAATTATTATGACAAACCAATCATAAATGAATTACAGAAATAAATGATACTATACTGTAGGGAGCCTGGATAGGCCCAAAGTAAACTTGGGAAAAACCAGGCCTTCAAATATTCCAAAGTACCATATCAATATGGTGTCCGAGAGAGGGTATCCTAATGTGTCAAAGTTCCCAAGGGCCTCAGGGACCCCGGGAAATGCTCACACCAAGATCCTCCTTAAGAGCAACAGATTTGTGCAGTGTGGAATGGCCAGCCCCAGTGTGTCAGAGTTCAAAAGAGTCTCATGGACTCCTAAGCAGTGCTCACATTGGAGGGGCATGACCCTAGGTATTCTAAGAATAGGAGTGAGAGTGCTTTAAAAGAGTAGTGAAACAACAACAACAACAACAACAACAACAACAACCCAGTATAATCCCACTTAGTGGGGTCTGGGGAGGGTAGTGTGTACGCAGACCTTACCCCTACCCTGGGGTAGAGAGGCTGTTTCCAAATAGACCCTCGGCATCCTTCCCTCCAAGAACTTCCCACCTTGCTCTTGGGGAGACTCGAACTCACAACCTCTCGGTTGGAAGTGGAGGTTGCTTACCATCAGAGCAACCCCTCTTGTCTGAGTTAAATTTAAGGAAAATAATTTAGGAGTAAAATGGTTCAGAAATTCCAGAGGGAAAACAACTCAGAATTGGAAACATTTAAGGAGTAAAACAGTTCAGGACTGAAAATAACAATCAAAAGCACTCTGAGAACAGCAACATAGTCCCAAAGCAAGAATTCACATTGCCTAGGGTCAGCGGAAGGAGATTCAGCCTTGAACTCAATCAACAACAAACAAGATCCATTGGTTCAACAAAGGTTTCTTATGGTCTTGGTCCATTAACTAATACTAGGTGAACATACACCCTTGAATCAATCACAAGGTAATATGTTGGATCAAACATTCACATATAAAGGCAAGAAAGTTGTGGGCATAGATACCATGATTTAATCAGGGGTTTATTAGGGATGAACATCTATAACAGGACAACAAACATAGGTCTAATGAATAGAAACATGTAGGTTGACATGCTGAAAATAGGACCCTCTAGGTTTAAACATATGTAAGTAAGCATGTTGATTAAGGCATTAGCATATAGCACATAGGTCTTAGAAATAGGCATACTAATACCAAGGAAACATACTGATTCAAACAACATGAAAGTAGACATGCTAGGACCAGGAAAACACACAAGTCTTGGAAACAGACAATGTAGACATATTGAAGGCAGGGAAAAACCAAATAGGTCATAGTTAAGAGCTCGCATGCTAACATCTGGGTAACATACTAATTCAATGACATGAAAGTAGGCATGTTGAGAACAATAAGCATAGTGATTTAGTAAAATGCAAGTGATCATGTTCAGTAGCAAGTACATAAACTAAATCATACAGATGTCTGAATAAAAATAAAGTGAGTCATACCAATTAGGAATTTGCAGTAGGAGAGTGAAGTAAATAGGATCCAAAATCTAGCCTTGGCTTTTAGCTGGCTAGAGAGTGCAATAGACAAATAGTAGTAGAGAGCAAGATTTTTTAGAGGTGTTTTTCCTTAGGTCTCTGTGTGTGTGTGTTTGAACAGAGACATGTATTTATAGGAGTCAAGTAGTGTACATTAAATAAGGCAAGGTGGTTCAACATTCCAAATAAGGCAAGGAAAACAATCAAACAATCAATCAAGCTTGATGGGGAAGAAAATCAGGGATTTATACCCAAAAATAGCTCGAATTGAGTTTCAAATAAGGAAAGAAGTGAGTCTGATAGCCAATTAGGATCAAAACACCATAAATTAAGCAATTAACCACACAAATAAGGCAATATAAGTAGTTAGAGACCAATCTGGGTCAAACACCCCCTAATTTAAGCTTAATAGGCAAGGAATGTCAATTAAGAATCTCAGAATTAAGGAAAGCATGCAAAATACAGTAAATATTCTCAGTAAAACATGAAACCTTTGACGGTTGAGCCAGTCAATCAACTATTCAAAAAATAATGGGCAAATTGTTGAAGTGAACAATGAAAAATCAAACAACTAAGATTGGAACATAGTCATTAAAGAAAGATTAATCAAACACATATGGAATTTCATAAAAGCCATTTGCAAAAACAGACGAGGTGAAACCCTAATTTTGAAAAACATTTAGAGTCGATTAACAGTAGGGAAATCAAAAAACTCTTAAAGAAAACTATCATGAAAACTCAAAACTGCTTCAGACAGACAGAGATCTAACCAGCAAATAACAAGGAAGCAAAGAACCCTAATGTAACAAAGTGCTAAAATTGATTAACAGTAAAGAAACAAGAGATCTTTAAACAAAAATCACTGACAAACTCAGAATCACTCCAGATCTACAAAGATCTGGACAGATTCATGTCTAAAAGATTAAGGTTTTGAGGAAAAGGGGTATGGTAAAGAGAATCTGGTTTTGAACCAAAGATTCGAACTATAAAAGAGAATCTTGGTTTGAACAAAGATTCGAACTATAAAACTCAAGATAATAGCACTCACAAATAGAGGTGACCATAGGCAGAATCTTAAAGAGTCTCGAACAAGATCTGGGCTAGATCACTTTGAGATCTCTTTCATGAGATAGCAAAATCGAACAACCAGAAGAATTAGGAGACAAGTATAGGTCTGAAACAACCATGGAATCCCATGGAACGGGTAAGAATAGAAGGGATTAGGGATAGGTTTAAGTGGAGGTGATTAGGGTTAGGGTTGGTCTCAGACAGAACTGGAGAAGTAGGGATTCAGGGGCGGCTGGTGTGGGAAGAATGATTAGGGTTAGGGGTCATTTGGAATAAAAAAGGAAAGAATGAATGGTGGTCGTTAATCTCTGTGATCAACGGCCAAGATCAGAGGCGTTTGGAGCAGGGTAAAAGTCTTTAGGATTCGGGTTGGGCAGATTTGGGCCTGGTTTTTAATTGAATTGGATTTTGGGGGGTCCGATTTTGGGTATAATTAGGGGCTATTTGTTAAATACCCAATTTACTAAATAAAATAATTTTAAAAACAGCTAATGAAAAGATAAAAAATGATTTTCATGCATGAGGTGATTTAAAATAATTACCTAATATTATAAAAATATAAAAAATTATTTTCTGTGCAAAATATGCAATTATAGTCTTTAAAAATGAAAATATAATTCTAAAAATGATATTAAAATATTTGAACACTCGTATGAACATAAATGATGAATCTAGATGATTAAATCATCATAAAATAATATTAGGGATAGTTTTGAATATTTATGTAATTAAAAATGTCGAAATAAATGGGCTTAGGGCCTTTAAAAATTGTAGAAAAATTGTAAAAACACGTGTACATGTTTTTAAATGCATGTACAATATTTTGAAAATGTGTATGCACATTTTAAAATATATGAGGGAAAAACTGGGTATCAACATCAGGTAGTTATGGTGGTGTTCCTTCTGGAGGTCTGTTTCACCATGGCATGGGTCGTCCATTCAGACATGCTCATATGGCTCGTCCGGTTCACCATGGTGAAGCATCTGGTCATGGTTCTCAGAGTTCCCCCAGGGCCACTTATCTCTCAATGCCCTTCCAGCCCAGAGCTCATCCCATGCTCCATATGCCAGGTTCTTCGACCAGTTATCTCGGTGCTCGGGGCTTCCTTTATTCCTCGTCGCCATTTGCAGAGAGAGGTTGCTTTGAGTACGGAGGTTTGGGTCATATCAAGAGGCATTGTCCCCGCCTTTCGGGAGGTTCATCTCAGCAGAGGAGTCAGCCTTCGACTTTGGCACCAGTTACTTCACCACCCACCCAGCCAGATCGGGGTAGAGCTCAATCAACTAGGGGTCGCCCTAGAGGGGGAGGCCGATTAGGGGGAGGTTGATCAGGGGCAGTCAGGCCCGTTTCTATGCACTTCCTGCCAGACCAAATGCTATTGCTTCAGACACAGTGATCACATGTATTGTCTTAGTATGCCACTGAGATGCTTTTGTATTATTTGACCCTGCTTCCACCTATTCATATGTATCCTCGTATTTTGCTCATTATTTGGATATACCCCACGAGTCTTTAGCTTCATTTGTTCATGTATCTACTCCGGTGGGCGATACTGTTGTTGTGGACCGTGTGTATCGGTCATGTGTAGTGACTATTAGGAGATTTGAGACGAGAACTGACCTTTTGCTTCTTAGTATTGTTGATTTTGACGTGATATTAGTTATGGATTGGTTGTCTTCATGTCATGCTATTTTAGACTAACACGCTAAGACCATAATGTTAGTGATGCCGGGGTTGCCTCGGATCAAGAGGTGAAGGTCTTTAGATTATGTCCCTAGTAGAGTGATTTCATACTTGAAGGCCCAACGGATGGTTGGTAATGGGTGTTTATATTATTTGGCTTTTGTGAGGGATGTTAGTGTAGAGACCCCTACTATTGATTCTGTTCCGGTGGTGCAAGATTTTTCATATGTGTTTCTCGTAGACCTGCGGGATATGCCACTAGATAGAGATATTGATTTCGGTATTGATTTGGTGCCGGGCACTCAGCCTATCTCTATTCCACCGTATCGTATGGCACCGGATGAGTTGAAGGAGTTGAATGAGAAGTTTCAGGAGCTCCTTGAGAAAGGGTTTATTAGGCCTAGTGTGTCACCATGGGGTTCACCTGTTCTATTTGTGAAGAAAAAGGATGGCACTATGAGGATATGCATTGATTATAGGCAGTTGAACAAAGTCACAATCATAAATAAGTTTCTTTTGCCTCGTATTGATGACCTATTCGACCAGCTTCAGGGAGCGAGGGTGTTCTCCAAGATTTATTTGAGTTCAAGGTATCACCAGTTGAAGATTCGGGAATCGAATATTCTTAAGACAAATTTCAGGACTGGTTATGGTCATTATGAGTTCCTTGTGATGTCTTTTGGGCTGATCAATGCCCCAGCAGAATTCATTAATTTGATGAATAGTATGTTCTAGCCTTATATCGACTCATTTGTTATTGTATTCATTGATGATATCCTAGTGTACTCTCACAGCCAGGAAGAGTATGCCCAGCATTTGCAGATTGTGTTGCAGCGGTTGAGGGAGGAGAAGCTTTATGCTATATTCTCCAAGTGTGAGTTCTAGCTCAGTTGGTATTTAGGTTGATCCCAAGAAGATAGAGGCGGTCCAGAGTTGGCCTAGGTCGTCCTCAGCTATATAGATTAGGAGCTTTCTTGGTTTTGCTGGATACTACTGTTGGTTCGTGCAAGGTTTCTCATCTATTGCATTGCCCTTGACCAAATTGACCAAAAAGGGTGCTTCTTTCAGTTGGTCGGATAAGTGTGAGGCAAGCTTTCAAAAGCACAAGACTGTTTTGACCACAACTCCAGTTCTAGTTCTATGATCAGCTTCTGGTTCTTATGTCGTATATTATGATGCTTCTCGGATCGACATTGGGTGTGTTTTAATGTAGGAGGGTAGATTGATTACTTATTCTTCGCATCAGTTGAAACCCCATGAGAAGAACTACCATGTTCATGATTTGGATTTAGCTGCCATTGTTCACGCGTTGAAGATTTGGAGGCATTATCTCTATGGTGTGTCTTGTGAGATGTTTACTGATCATCATAGCCTCCAGCACTTGTTCAAACAGAAGGATCTCAATTTGACACAGCGAAGATGGTTGGAGCTACTAAAGGACTATGATATTACTATTTTATATCATCCGGGAAAGGCCAATGTGGTGGCCGATGCCTTGAGTAGGAAGGCGGTGAGCATGGGAAGTCTTGTTGTTAGAGAGAGACCTCGTACGATTGATGTTCAGGTTTTGGTCAACCAGCTTGTGAGATTGGATATTTTAGAGCCCAGTCGGGTCCTAGCTTGTGTGGTTTCTTGGTCTTTCTTGTTTGATCGTATGAGAGAGCGCCAGTATGATGACCCTCATTTGCTTGTCCTCAAGGACAAGGTTCAGCATGATGATGCCATAGATGTGACTATTGGAGACGATAGGGTGTTGAAGATGCAGGATCGGATATGTGTGCCCAAAGTAGATGGGCTTCGGGAGGTGATTCTAGAGGAGCCTCACAGCTCGCGTTATTCCATCCATCTGGGTGCCGCAAAGATGTACTAGGATTTGAGACAACACTATTGGTGGAGCAAAATTAAGAAAGATATAGTTGGGTTTGTAGCTCGGTGTCTCAACTGTCAGCAGGTGAAATATGAGCATCAGAGACTGGGTGGCTTACTTCAGCAGATTGAGATTCTAGAGTGGAAATGGGAACGGATCACCATGGACTTCGTAGTTGGGCTCCCACGGACTTCGAGGAAGTTTGATGCTATTTGGGTGATTTTGGATCGGCTGACCAAGTCCACGCACTTCATTCATGTGTGTACTACCTATCTTTAGATCGATTGGCTGAGATTTACATCAGAGAGATTGTTCACCTGCACGGTGTGCTAGTTTCCATTATTTCAGACCGTGGCACGCAGTTTACATTGTAGTTTTAGAGATCTGTGCAGTGCGAGTTGGGCACTTGGGTTGAGTTGAGCACAACAATTCATGCTCAGACGGATGGACAGTCCGAGCGCACTATTCAGATATTGGAGGATATGTTACGTGCGTGTGTCATTTATTTTGGTGGTTCATGGGACCAGTTTTTGCCGCTCGCGGAGTTTGCTTACAACAACAGGTATCAGTCGAGTATTCAGATGGCTCTGTATGAGGCTTTATATGGGATACAGTGTAGATCTCCAGTGGGTCAGTTTGTGTAACGACTCGGACGGTTGTTTTAAGAATTTACACCCTAATCCCCTATTAACTAATTTCCCAGTGTTTATTTCTGCTATGTTAATTTGTTGGGATGTTCGGTTTTGAGTTACGGAGAGTTTTGGGACACTTAGTCCCTAAATGAGAGCTTAAGTGTTGAAAATTTGATAGCAGTCGGAACAATGTGAAGACGGCCTTGGAATGGAAATCTGATGGTTCTGTTAGCTCCGTTGGGTGATTTCGGAGTTAGGGACGTGATCGGATTGTGTTTTGGAGGTCCATAGCTAATTTAGGCTTGGAATGCCAAAAGTCGAATTTTTGAAGTTTCTGGTTCGATAGTGAGATTTTTATTCGAGGGTCGGAATGGAATTCCGGAAGTTGGAGTAGCTCCGTAGTGTTGAATGTGACATGTGTACAAAATTTTAGGTCATTCGGACGAGGTTTGATAAACTTTTTGATCGAAAGCGTATTTTTAGAATTTTGGCATTTTTAGGCTTGAATCTATGGTTGATTCATCATTTCGATGTTGTTTTAGGTGTTTTAAGGATTGGTATAAGTTTGTACAGTGGTATTAGACTTATTGGTGCCTTTGGTTGAGGTCCCGAGGGCCTCGGGATGATTTCGGATGGTTGACGGAAGCATTTTGGAGTTTGGAGTTGCAAATCAGCTGCTGGTTTTCTATCATAACCGCACTTGCGAGTGTGGGACCGTAGGTGCGGTGCCGCAGAAGTGAGATTGGCCTAGAGCTCCAGGATCCGCAGGTGCGGCTGGGTTTTTTGCAAATGTGGTGTCGCAGATGCGACCAAGCAACCGCAGATGCGGACCCAGCCCCTTAAGTGACTTTTCGCACCTGCGATGCATTCTCCGCAGGTGCGGGACCGTAGGTGCGCTCCCTTGACCGCATATGTGGTACTCGCTGGGCAAAAACATATAAATACTTGCCTTCGCGAAATTTAGCCATTTTTCACCTCTTTCAAACGGGAAGAAGCTTGGGGAGCACTTTTCAAGAGGGATTTTCAGAGGGGTTCGTTGGGGTAAGGTCTTTGGTCCCTAAACTTGTTATTGGAATGATTTTTATCAATTTAAGCATGAAAAATTAAGAAAAATCAGTGGTAAATTGGGGGTTAGGGCTTGACTAATTAGAGACCTTTGAGTGATGAATTGAGGGACCCTTTGAGGTCCGATTTTGGTACTTTTGGTATGACTGAACTCGTGAGAGTGTGAGGATTCTAGAAATATAAATTTTAACCGATTTTGATATGTGGGCCTGAGGGGCATTTTGGTCATTTTAACTAATTTTGCGTATTAGCTTAGTATTTAATTGTAGAATTAGTTACTTGAAATGTTATTTATATTATACAATTGAATTGAATAGATTTGGGCCATTTGGAGTCGAGTACTCGTGGCAAAGACGTGGTTTCGGGTTGATTTTGAGCTAGTTCGAGGTAAGTGGCTTGCCTAACCTTGTGTGGGGGACCTTTCCCCTTAGGATTTGGTAGTATTGATAATTGAAATGCTTTGTACGTGAGGTGACGAGTACGTACTCGTGCTAATTGTTGGAAATCTGATTTTCATTAAGTAATTACTAGTACGTTTCCTTTCATGTTTTTATTACTTGCACTATTAAGTATGTTGTTAGCTTCTTTTTTTTGGCAATCCGCTAGGCAAGCGCCTAGGGCTAGTTTTTTTATTAAAAAAAGAAAGGAAAAATACAACAATTAGGAAAAGTACAAATAAGGGGGATACTAGCACTGGTTTTATTACCCATATGTCTTGGCTATATAATCACTCCTCTGCGCCTCACATTGCCTCATGATTGCAGCCTCATGTAGAGGATTCATGGTGTAGCTGCTGGCAAAAGTCTCACGAGGGCATATAATCTCATAGCCGTGTGGATATTTTTCCAAAGGCATAGGTGCAAGGCAACACAAACCGGGCTAAACCTTACCTCACTAATCCTATTGAGGCAAAGAAAAAGCCTCATCTTCTAGCAAGCATGTAAAAATGGGAACTAGAAAGTACCAAGTACTCTATGATCGCCATAGAGTTTATAACACACTCTATGACGCTAATACAAGTGATGATGCTTTGAAAATGATAAACTAAAACAACGCAAAAATTAGAGTCTTGCCCCTCATTTATCAAACTTGTGAGTTCTTCAATATGAACTTCCTTACAATCCTTTTTAATTGTCTTCAAATAATCTTCAAAATTCTTCATTTCTTCTTATCTATTGGACCTCGTAGATGTGGAGGTGCCAACCCCATTTTGCTTTGCAGCTCTCATTGGAAGTTGCCTGAGTGTTATTTCTTGAGTCACCTTCTTTTTTTCACTATTCTTTGGAGAGAAATCTCTGGTTGTAGTCACCTCCTCCGAACAAGATTCAATCAATTCATCTTCTTTTTCTTCATCGGAGCTAGCAACACGTAAGTTGGCCTCAAGTTTTTGATTAGCTTCTTCTTGTATAACCATCCACAATGGTTCATGCCTTTTCAATCTCTTTGCCCTACTTGGTTCATGTCTCTTTGCCACTGAAAATTTTTGCTTCTGTGCAGTCATTTTTTAGCCAGATGAAAATGCACTTTTGTGAGGTTTTGGACTGCCCAAAGCATCCAATAATGCACAGTCATGGTCTGAGATCAAAGCACTGTTTGAAATGTGACCTGAGTGTTTAAAACTCTCCAAGTTTGATGCTGCGTTTTTCTGAAATTGTTGTTGCTCAGAAGGAAGAAACATTTCAGCCTGATCTGCCCAGCTGCTTTTGGATATTGCAGTAGACAGCATTGATTGATCCTGTAGAATGTTTGTTGGGTGCACTGAGTCTTCTGAAAAAGTGGTTGTATCATTGGAGGGAAAATGTTTGTTAGATGTGTTGAGTCCGACGTTGTAAGTAGCAATGTTATAAAAATCTACTTTGTTGAGTTGCACTATAGGAATTGGAGATCTATTTCCAGTGAAAGCTTGCATCGGATTCATGTTCTTCAAAATTTGTGCCCCAAGAGTAGTTACATTTACAGCTGCTGGACTGGAGCCGCTGTTTTGATCCATGTTTTGTGCTGCATTACTCTCCACTAGCTGTAGATTCTCTTCATTATTCATCTGAGCAATCTCATTCCTATTTTCTGAACATCGCTCAATTGATGGCCTAGTCTAGTCTCTCATTCTTTGATGTTTTGCATGTGGAGATGCATTTTTCCTTGAACTGGCTGATCGCGCGACAGAAGACTTCGAGTTTTGTTGTTCTTTTACATTGCCTGGGGATTTTGGCTGCCTATTTGATGATAGATTTTGTATCCCTTTGTTAGAATTTCTATGCATCAATACAGGTTCATTGTTCAAAACTCCAAAAGAGTTAGCCATTGTATTGTTCTTTAAACCATTATCCTTATTTTTATGCACTGGATGTGTATCAGCTTTACACAATTGTGCAGCTGCTGCTGTTTTTTCCATATTGTTAACAACATTAGCAACTGTAGGTTTCAAAATCTCAATAGTAGGTTGTTCAACTCCAGTTAAATGTTTAGAAAAATTAGCCTCTATAGTTGATGCTCTAAGACTTGTAGTAGTTGCATACTCCACAGCCATTACACTCACCTGATCTTGCCACTTATTAGTCACTACAGTTTCAAGGAATGCTACTTTACCAGGTGATTCACCAACTACAGCAGAAGGTCGATCATCAACTGTAGCTGAAGGAGTATATAGATCCAGTTGTGTAGTCAATGCACCAGTAGGTGCCAAGGTTCCAGGTGCTGTCTGATCACCACTTGCCTTCAACGTAATAGCTACTGGTTTTTCTCCTGCTTTGCCCAGCCCTAACACTGTTACTGCTGATTTATCAGCTGATTCACTAGCCTCTCGATCACCAGATACCTCAGCCTAGTTTCCATGCAATTTATTAACACCTCGAACACACAAATTCTTCGCAGCATTAGCCACTTTTAAATTTTGTCCAGGATGTCGAACAACTGCACTACCCAAAACATCAACATTTTCAAATTGTTGCTCCTCAACTTGCTGTGCATTATGTTCTGCAACATTAGTTGGGATAATCCCAACAACATTAGGTCGACTACCGGCTGTATTCAATGCAAACTTAGCCTCCAAATGTGAACCTACAGGACCTGGTTGTTTTACAACTTTGTCAACTAGCTTTTCCTCAGCTACTGTTGCATTAGTTTTGGATAAAAAAACGCGAACAGTTGCAGCTATTGAACTATCATCCATCATCCGTTGAGAATGCACAGGTTCAATAACTGAAGCTTTAGAAACCCCAGCTAAACCTCGGTCAGCCTCAATATAATTAGCACCCTTCAAATCCTGGGAAACTCTAGCAATGGCTTCAGCAATTGGAAAAATTGCACCAGATACAGAGTTTCTTCCTGTAACAGCAACAGCAACCCTTTCAGTTACATTGGCAGCAGTTGATTGTGGACCATTAACAAGTGAGTTTCCTCCATTATTTTCTGCTAATCCCACTCCCCTTACACTTGCACCTTGCTGCACATTCATACAATCACCTCTAACATCAGTCCTTGATGAAGTAGGATCCACGTAAGAGTTATTCCCTTGATCAGTCCCAGGTATTATAGGTAAATTATTCACAACTGTACTTAGTGCTCTATCAACTGGAACTTCTTCAACTCGTTTTTGTAGCAATTTAGCATTCAAGTAATCTCTTGCATCACCTTGTAGTTTTTCAATATTACTTTGATCATTACTGTCCTCTCCAGCTACTGCTACCATGGTATTTTTCTTTTTAAGAACGCGACATGCCGAACCGACATGTCCTTGGTGCTTACAAACATTGCAATATCCTAGAAGATATTCATAGACAACTTCTTGAAAAACCTCAATGATCTTACCAGATTCATTGTCAATATGTTGTAATCGATAGGTTGTGGCAGCTTAGCAACTAAGTCGACAATAACTCTGACCCGAGCAGTGCTTGGTCTAGATTTCACCTGTGTTGCTTTGTCAATAGCTATTGGCTTTCCAACTGCCGATGCAATAGATAGTAAAGACTTTCTAGCAAACAATTCTGGAGATAAGTTTGGTAATGAAATCCACACCACAGCCATCGTTGTTTCTTTGCTAGGATTGAAACCAATTGTCCAAGGGAAAATACGATATTGATGCTCTTCTCCTTCGAATGGAAAGTAGTTCACTGCTCTTGCTAGAGTAGTAACTAAATCATCATGTTGATCCAAATGGATTAACAATTATTTTACATCTAGTTGACCAACCAAACAATGGCCTTTAATTCCCATAACTTTAGGCAGCAAATTATGCAGATCATGCAAACCTGGAGATCGTGGCGATAATTTGACGACAACTGCTTGGTGAAGTCCCTCCTCCACAGCATAAATTTTTCTTTCCTCCATTGTAAATTGTATTGTAGCCTCTCCATGAACAATTTGAACTGGTTTTAAAATCAGTTTTGTGGCGGAATGATTTGTAATCAAATGAGAGGCTTACATTTGTTGGGTCTTGTTGTTGGGAATATGGTCGCTATGATTTTGGTTACTCTCTCCCACAGCCAAAGGCTGGGGAGAGGTCGATGCATCCATGGAGTTCTTCAACACTCCATTTTCATAGAAGTAGAAGCAGTAGCGATGAAGATTTCTTAAAAAAAGAGTTGCGTGCTACAGTAACCGCGAACTAAAACTCAAGATCTCTTACAAAAGGCTATGGATTTGAGGATGAAAACAATTGGGGTTTGTGCGCAAAGAGAAGGGGGTTCTTTTGAGACTAATCTTGCGATCTTACCATGCCGAACGCCGGAGTTATGGGTCGTGAATAGTGACGGAGGTACTATTCACAGAAAATCCTAGAGAGAAGGAGGAGTGTTTTCGTTTTCACTACTTGGGCTTTGTATCATGTTGTTAGCTTAGAAAAGAATGTCTAAGTGATTTAATTGCTTTATTTGCTCAAACTGCTTTACCTGAATTTTGTGCAGCATGCTAGGCTAGAATTACTTGTTTGCTTTAATATGAAATTTGACATTTCTAAATATTTTCATGTTGTTGCTATGTATTTACATTGGGACTACAAATGTGGGATTCCGGTAGCTCCCCCTTGTCTGTTTACTTTTGGGACTACGGATGTGGGATTCCAGTAGATCCCTTTGCATAGTTATATGGAACTACAGGACTGTATTTACATTTGGGACTACAAAACGGGATTTTGGTAGATCCCCGCGCACTATAGTTAGACTACGGGACGGTATCCCGGGAGACCTATTGGATATGTATATTTGGGACTACAGGACGGTATCCTGGAAGATCCCCGATTGTTATTATTTCGTGTTGAGCTGTGTTTCCTTCTGTGTTTACTTTGCCTCTGTAATAGTTGTTGCTATCTTTTATATCCTGTAATACTTTTAATTTTGTACTTATTTAAACTGTATTGTTCTACACTGTCAAACTTTATAGTTTGTTTAGCCTCAGTAGGGCCCTGACCTTCTTCGTCACTACCCAGATCGAGGTTAGGCTTGGCACTTACTGAGTATCGTTGTGGTGTTCGCATGCCCTTTCTGTGTATGTTTTTCATGTGCAGATCCAGGTACTTCGACTCAACCCTATCACCCTTGAGGTGAGGCGACTGCTCTGGAGACTTCGAGGTATATCTGTCGCATCCGTAGACCAAGGAGTCCCTTTGCATTCTACCTTATAGTGATAGCCCTTCTATCTTTACTGTTAATGTAGACATTCCGGAGTTAGAGAATTTTTACTATATTTTGTAGCTTGTGATTCATGGGTTTCCGGGTTTTGGGAATATGTATTATTTTTTGAGAAGTTAATGTTATGTATGCCGAGCGGCACGTTTAAACGCTGTTTTATTACACTATTTCTGTTTTAAATTGTTTTCTTCTGCAAGTTGGTTTATTTTCCGCAATTTTAAGCTTACCTAGTCGTAGAGACTAGGTGCCGTCACGATGGTTCATGGAGGGTGAACCGAGTTCATGCCAGTTTGAGCCGGGTGAGGCTAGGCTTTTGGGTACAGATTTGGTTCATGATGCACTAGACAATGTGAAAATGATTCATCTTTGTACGGTGTAGTCGAAATAAAAGAGTTATGCTGACAGAAAGGTTTGTGATGTGTCCTACATGGTTGGGAATAAGGTCTTGCTGAAGGTTTCACCCATGAAGAGTGTTATCAGATTTGGAAAGAAGGGCAAGTTGAGCCTTCGGTTCATTGTACCTTTTGAGGTACTTCGGAGGATTGGGGTGGTGGCATTTGAGCTTGCCTTACCACCTAGCTTGTTAGGTGTGCATCCAGTATTTGATGTTTCTATGCTCCGGAAGTATACCATCGATCTGTCTCAAGTTTTGGATTTCAGCACAGTCTAGTTGGGTAGTGATTTGACTTATGATGTGGAGCCGGTGGATATTTTAGAGTGGAAGGTTCCCAAGTTGAGGTCAAAGGATATAACTTCAGTAAAAGTGCAGTGGAGAGGTCAGTTGTGGAGGAGGCTACTTGAGAGATCGAGTAGGAGATACGGAGCAAATATCCATACAAAGAGTTGATCGAATGTTGACTTATGTGTAAACGACCTCGGATTTGAATTTTGACGGTTCTGTTAGCTCTGTTAGGTGATTTTGGACTAAGTAGCTCGTCCGGAATATGATTTGGAGGCCCGTAGTAGAATTAGGCTTCAATTAGCGAAAGTTGAGATTTTAGCAATTTTGGATGGTAGTGAAAATTTTGATATCGGGGTCGGATTTGATTTTTGGAAGTTGGACTAGGTCTGTGGTGTCATTTATGACTTGGGTGCAAAATTTGAGATCAATCGGACGTGGTTTGATAGGTTTTGATGTCGTTTGTAGAATTTGGAAGTTTCGAAGTTCATTAAGTTTGAATCCATGTGTAATTCGTGTTTCTGATGTTGTTTGAGGTGATTTGATGATTTGACTAATTTTGTATGATGTTGTGGGATATGTTGGTATATTTGGTTGAGGTCTCGAGGGCTTCGGGTTGATTTCGGCTGATTAACAGAACAAGTATGGAATTTGGAAGGCTGCTGAAGTTGAACTCAGTTGTCATAAACACACCTGTGGATGTCTCATCGCAAGTGCGAGCCTGCAGAAATGGGGATATGGATGCAGAAGAGAAAGGAAGAAGGACTAAAAGAGCTCACAGGTGCGAGGGGTTTCCCGCACCTGCGATGAATGCAGAAGCGGGGTGTGGGCGCAGGTGCATGTGTTAGTCTGCAGGTGCAATCTTAATTCTGCACCCGCGATAAGCGCAGATGTGTTTCATGGTCGCAAGAGAGGGGGTGGATTTAAGTAATTTTCCGCAGATGCGATAATGTAGGGGTGTCATAACTCACGAACAGTCTACGAATACTACAAGTAATGGTTTGAAGGAAAAATACATATGTTTCTAATGCTGCTCGGTGGGCCGGGCCTGAACCGGACCGGACCGGGCCCGCGGTCCTAACGGGCCTGGTGGGCCTGGTGGGCCGGTCCTGGGTGGGCCGGTCTTGGTGGGCCTCTGAGCCCGTCACGGGCTGGTCTCCATGGTTGAGCCCACGAGCCCGGGACCGTTTGGCCCGGGACCGGCAGGCGGGCCTGGGCCGGTCCTGGCGGGCCTGGCGGGCCCAACGGCTATTTTAAAAAAAAAAAAAAAAAAAAAAAAAATCAAACGGCCATATTTAAAATCTAGCCGTTTGGGCTGAAAATATGACCGTTTTTTAAGTTAAAAAAATGGCCATTTGGCCCCCAAACTTTATTTTAACCCCAAACTTTATATAATTACACTTTTCCCCATTTCTCAACTATAAATACCCCCTCATTCTTTCATTTTTATTCACCAATTCATCAATATCTCTCAATATCTCTCAATCTCTCTCAATCTCTCTACTACAATTACTTAATTTATTGTTGAAATTTCGTGAAAAATTGTGAAGTTGTTGAATTGAAGTTTTCAAGTGTTCAACGATTTTCAATTTTCAAGAAGTTGTTCGGCAATCCGGTAAACTCGTTTCAACTCTTACGTTTTTATAATATATTTTTGTGTGGTTTAGTTTGCATAATTATAATTAATATGGCATTTACTTTGAAAAAAATGTTTGGTAAAGGAAAAGATAAAACCGGTGAAAGTAGTGGCCAACCAACTACCCTTCCCCCGGCTCCCCGACCTAGAAAAGATAAGCAAGTTGAAAGTAGTCGCCAACCTAGACGTCCTCCTCCTTCCGTAATTCTTGATAGTGATCACCCTTGTTTTCAATTTACCGATAGTGAATTTTATCATAATGTTGCACCAGGTGATAGATTAGATGATGAAATTATGAATGCTCTTTATCCTAATGAAACCATCTTAGAAAATAATGAGGAAAATGAGGATGATGATGAAACTCAAGCACCGGATTTAGATGATACACCTACTAGTCCTCTTAATAACCCAAGTGATGCACCGGTCGACCCACCTGTAGAAACTCCTACTTTTAATAGAGAACCTGCTAAACGCTTAGAAACATCATTAGTTTGGAATTCAATTGGGTTCATTATATTAGAAGAGTGTTTAATCCTACTTATAAAGGTTGGCCTCGCGCAACAGTTAAGAGTGATATTTATAAATTCAAACATGAATATGAACAATATTTGCGTTATTTATTTACTCATATACCTAATCGGATTTCTATTACTACTGATATTGGTAGAAGTGGTAATGATTGTGATTACCTAACTGTTACAAGTCATTGGATAGATGAAGAATGGATAATGCAAAAACGCATAATTGCATATAGAATAATTAATTCGCGTCACACAGGTAAATTTATAGCTAACACTGTTGCAGATATTTGTAGATATTTTTGCTTTAGCGATAAAATAATGGCAATTTCAATGGATAATGCTTCTAGTAACACCAGTGCTATAGGCATGCTTACAACAACACTAAATCCTGCATTTACTAATATTTTCCATGTTAGATGTATTTGTCATATTTATCATTTAATTGTCGGTGATGGTATGCGAATATTAAACATAGAAATTGAAAAGGTTAGAATGGCTCTTAATTGGCTTTTTTATTCAAACCGTAGAAGTAGACTTAGAGAGTATTTTAAAAAATGTGATGAATATGGCCTTAGAGAAAGAAAGGTTCCTAAACCTTGCCCGACTAGATGGAATTGTATGTACGAAAGTTTAGTAGTAGCATATGAATATAGAAACCCAATTAATGCAACGTTTAATTCTCGGGTAGGTGGTGAAGATGATGATGAAATGCTTACCACTCAAGATTGGACTAATGTTAAAATTCTTTTAGATTTTTTAGAACATTTTCAAATTGCAACAAATGCATTTTCTGGGCAATATTATCCTACTATTTCAAACTGTTTAGTTTATATTGCAGCACTATCTGATTTGTTTGTTGAATTTAGTGAGGGTGGGGATATTTATGAACTTGCTATAAATGAAATGAAACAAAAGTTTAAAAAATATTTTTTTCCTATCCCTCCTATTTATGGTCTTGCTGCAATGCTAAATCCTACAATGAAATTGGGAGGTCCTCATTTTTGGTATTCAAATATTTATAAGGCTTTAGATCTTTCAAATGAGGAAATTGCGACACTTGCAGATGCAAAAGCTTCAATTAAGATTAACGCTCAAACAGTTTATAATGCTTATCAACTTGCCTTAGAGCATGCTAGGCCAACTATTCCAACCCCTACTTCGTCTAGCTCACAATCCTCTAAAAGAGTTGCGGGCTTAAAAGCTCTTAAATCTTGGACGGAGTTCAGGGGGTCTCAAGGTGAAAATTATGATGAAACTTCACATCTAAATGAGCTTCAAGTTTATTTGTCTCAGGGACTTGAAAAGGAGAATCCAGACGGCTCTTTTGATCTTTTGGAATGGTGGAAGGCAAGGGAAAAACATTTTCCTGTTCTTGCAAGGATGGCTCGGGATATTTTATCAATTCAAGCTTCAACTGTTGCATCAGAGAGCGCTTTCAGTCAAGCAAGACTGCAAATAGGTGATCATAGAGCGTCTATGAGGGATAGCTTGGAAAAATCAGTATTGTTTAGAGATTGGATCCGCTCGGAAAGAAGAAACTTTGGAATTGCAGAAGCACAACCGGCGATAGATGAAGCTTATGAAGAAATGATAGCGGAACTTACGGAGGATTCGGCTTCGCCCGGAAGTGGTGATGAACAAGCTTCTTTTCCACCACCACCAACGCAACCTCCTCCGAACCTTGAAGGATTTATGAGATTTGTTAGAGATAATACATAGAATAATATGTAACTTGTATTTTGGCACATCTTCCTTAGTTTTTTTCCTTCTAATGGTGGTATTAGTACCTTGTTGTGCTCATTCCATTGGGGGAAGGATGACTAAGAAAGATATGTCATTTTTTGGTAATAAAATTTATTGCTTCTACCCATGAGCTTCTTTTCGCAATATTTCTTTGTCTATACTTAGAATTATTTATATGCTACAATATATACATAATATACAATATATATACTACAAGAAAATATATTTATAAGATACAATATATACATAAGATACAATATATATACTACAAGAAAATATATAAGAGAATATATATACATAAGATACAATATAATATACTACAAGAAAATATATTATGCTACAATATATACATAATATACAATATATATACTACAAGAAAATATATAAGAGAATATATATACATAAGATACAATATAATATACTACAAGAAAATATATTATGCTACAATATATACATAATATACAATATATATACTACAAGAAAATATATTTATAAGCTACAATATATACATAAGATACAATATATATACTACAAGAAAATATATAAGAGAATATATATACATAAGATACAATATAATATACTACAAGCAAATATATAAGAGAATATATATACATAAGATACAATATAATATACTACAAGCAAATATATTATGCTACAATATATACATAATATACAATATATATACTACAAGAAAATATATTTATAAGCTACAATATATACATAATATACAATATATATACTACAAGAAAATATATAAGAGAATATATATACATAAGATACAATATATATACTACAAGAAAATATATTATGCTACAATATATACATAATATACAATATATATACTACAAGAAAATATATAAGAGAATATATATACATAAGATACAATATAATATACTACAAGAAAATATATTATGCTACAATATATACATAATATACAATATATATACTACAAGAAAATATATTTATAAGCTACAATATATACATAAGATACAATATATATACTAAAAGAAAATATATAAGAGAATATATATACATAAGATACAATATAATATCAAGAAGTGATATTTATGCATGACAATTTAGTGTTTTACTATTGTTTTGTTATTTTCTTTTTCGTCAAGCACTTTAATAATTAGATATACATATATACTACATATTAATATAGCCATGATACTACAAGAAATTGTCTTTAAAAAAAAAAAAAAAACCCGCTAGGCCCGCGAAGCCCACGAGCCCGGCCCGTTAAGCACAGGACCATGTGGGCTTAGGCCCGTCACGGGCCGGTTCCACCCATTAGGCCCACGAAGACCGGGACCGCCAGGCCCGGGACCGCCAGAGCCCGGGACCACGAAGCCCGGGACCGCGAGGCCCGGCCCGTTAGGCCCACTAAGGCCCGGGCCCGGGACAAAATACAGCCCTATATGTTTCGGAGAAAAGTAAAACAGAAATAATGTAAAGATAGAAGGGGACGCCAGGGCCTGCGGACACCAGCAGGACTACCTCGGGTCTTTTGAGTGCAGTAACAGCAACCAACCTCTCAATCAGCCACTAGCTCCGAAATCTGCACAAGAAGTGCAGAGTGCAGTATCAGTACAACCGATCCCATGTACTGGTAAGTGTCAAGACTAACCTCGACGAAGTAGTGACGAGGCTACGGCGGAGCATAACAACATATGTAACCTATAACAGTTTATACTAAAACAAAAAGGAAATACATAATGAAATATAGCAGCAACTTTCTATATATAATAATGGAACCCAGTTATTCTACCAATACTCAGCTATAACCAATCCTTAATGGAGTTTCAACATGACAGTAACGAACCTCAGCAAAAATAAATACATAAACAACAACTGATGCGGCGTGCTTCCCGATCCCATCATATAACAATAACAGTATCAGTATTCACCCTTATTACTTCGTGTTGCGGCATGCAACCCGATTCCACGAGTCCAACCTTATTCCTCCTATTGCGGCGTGCAACACGATCCCACCTATCCACCCTTATTACTCCTTATTGCGGCGTGCAACCCGATCCCACTAGACAATCACATTCACCCTTATTCCTTCGTGTTGCGGCATGCAACCCGATCCCACGAGTCCAACCTTATTCCTCCTGTTGCGGCGTGCAACATGATCCCACCTGTCCACCCTTATTACTCCTTATTGCGGCGTGCAACCCGATCCCACTAGACAATCACATTTACCCTTATTCCTCCTGTTGCGGCGTGCAACTCGATCCCAATTCACACACACACACACACACACACACACACACACAAACATATATATATATATATATATATATATATATATATAACATCACCAATCACAAGATAAAGACAAGTGTTTCAAAATCAACTCAAATCCTCCACAACACTTATTCCTCAAACCCACACAATGGAATGTCACTAAAACTATAAAACTTCACCAATTAAACTACACAGCGAGACCAACCTAAGTGTACCATGAAGCACCAATAACCAACATAATCCAATAAGGTAATAAAATAAAACTACGAAACAGATAATACTTCAATAGAGAAAAAACAGTTAACATGAAGCAATTAGACATGGAAGCATCAATAAGAAAGCAACAATTTAGGCAGGAAAATAATATATAAGGAAACGGGGAAAGGAAATAGGCTAAACAGGCAACTTGGCGATGCATAGGTGCTCCACACCACATCTATACGCCACACATGTGGAATTTCACATAGCAAGCAAGTCAGGTATCCCTAGTCTCTCAAGTCAAGGTTAGACCAAACACTTACCTCAAGCCAACGGGTATTTTAAACCTCAATCACCACTTAACCTCTTGATTCCACCACTAATTCACTCGTGTTTAGTCATAGTTAGATTAATAGCATCAATAAACGCTAAAGAAACCAATTCCAATGCATAATTATAGATTTTCCAACATTTCCCCCAAAAAATAAAAAATCGACCCCGGGCCCGCTTGGTCAAAATTCGAAGTTCGGATCAAAACCCGATTATCTATTCACCCCCGAGCCCAGATGTACAATTAGTTTTGGAATCAAACCTCAAACTTAGGTCCAAATCCCCAAATTTCGAAATTCCTAAATCCAACCCAAAACACCCAATTTCCCCATGAAAATCCCTAGATTTTGTGATGAAATCTTGCAAAAAGATGAAATAGATTGCAAGAAATGAGTTAGAAATCATTTACCTATGATTCTGGGAAGAACTTCTCTTTGGAAAATCGCCTCTTGAAGCTTAGCATTTGAATGAGAAATGAATTGAAAATCCCGTCTAAGTTATGTTTTGCATAGTTGCAGGTATTGCATTTGCGATCACAGGTTCACAAATGCAAACTCGCAAATGTGGCCAATGCATCGCAGATGCGAAGCTTGGCCTGGCATGCTGTCTTCGTAAATGTGAACAATTTTTCGCAAATGTGGCCACTGTTCAAGTCGCAATTGCGACAATGAGCTTCGTAAATGCGAAGGTCCCCTTCCCAACCCTCTGATCGCAAATGCGAAGAAACTTTGCAAATGCGATGCTCGCATTTGTGAGCCAAACTTCGCAAATGCGAAGTCTACAGATCTGCAACATACCAGAAAATTTCCTTAAGGCACAAAACACTCTGTAGTCTATCCAAAACTCACCCGAGCGCTCGGGGCTCCAAACCAAACATGCACACATGTCTTAAAACATCATACAAACTTGCTCGTGTGATTAAATCGCCAAAATAACACCTAGAATGATGAATTCAACTCTAAAACTCATGAAATTTTCAAGATAGCTTAAACTTCCTATTTTCTCAACCAAAGGTCCGAATCACGTCAAATTACTTTCGTTTTTCATCAAATTTCACATATAGGATTTAAACATTATAACGGACATGTACTGGGCTTCGGAACCAAAATGCGGGCCCGATACCAATAATATCAAACATTATTCAATTTCCAAAAACCATCATATTTTTCAGTTAATAATTTTCTTCAAAAATTTATTTCTCGGGATAGGGACCTCGGAATTCAATTTCGGGCATACGCCAAGTCCCATATTTTACTACGGATCCTCCGGGACCGTCGGAATACGGGTCCGGGTCTGTTTACCCAAAACATTGACCAAAGCCAACAAAATCATCTTTTTAAGCCAAAAATCATCTTTTCTTAAATTTTTCACATAAAAGCTTTCTAGGTACGCGCTCGGAGTGCGCACGCAAATCGAGAAAAAAAATAAAGTTTTCAAGGCTTCGAAACACGGGTTCGGGTTCCAAAACAAAAGATGACCCTTTGGGTCATCACAGTTTCACTTATGTGATAGTGCTAGAGAGAGGTGGGGTTGCGAAAGAATTATTATTTAGAAGTAGTCTAAAAGTAAAAATAACTTGTTCAGTATATATTTTTTTAATTTATTTTTTTTCTTTTTCTTGCATAGTAGACGAATATTAGAGCATTTTCAAAAGAAATTTTTTGTTATGGCGGAGAGTGGGGAGTGAAAAGACTAATGTAGCAGAAACGATTGCATGAATCGGAATGCACTTATTAAGGCAGATGATCAAGAAAGAAAGGCTTTGTATTTGAACATTAGTTGATCTTAGCTTAGCGTTCTAGCCGCTGCTTTATTTTGTATACTGATAACGATTTTTCTTTCTTAGCACTTGACCCCCTTGTATAGTAAGGACAACTTTGGTTGCGCGACTTTCTCTTATCATGTGATTTGACTCGGCTTGACCTGCTTGACTCAATGGTTAGAGTATCGTTTTCTATGTCGAGATCATTGGTTCAAATCCAATAGTACGTAAAATTGACCGAACTTCCTTTTGCCAGCATAACAACAAACACATACTAGCATTAAGAAGTCAATTAAATGATCAAAGCATCGATTGAGATTCGTGTTGAGTTACATCAAAACCATTATAATATCTATTAATTGTGAGACAAGTTAACCACCCTCGACAAACCATTCCTTTTTTGGAGATTAATTTGGAGGTAAAATCTCTTACTATGAGATAAGAATATTAATGAAAAATATTTTTTAGTTGGACGAATACGTTATGACATGTAGATTAACTCAATTACCTTTTACTCATCCAAAATCAACCTATTCCGCTCATTTGATGCCATTAATTCTGAAAAATATCTAACTTCCAATGTCAATGATTATCGTTGTACTAATTGAAAGCAATGAAGTTGAAAGCACAATGTACTTGGTATTTAGTATGATTTGTAAAAGAAAACCTGCCCGATATAACATATGCAAATTTAATTATAGTATTTTTCCAAGTATTAACTTGAAGTTTACGTTACTTAGTAAATCATTGAATTAGACGACTGAAAATGAAATAGAATAATTTCTTTGGGTGGGATTGCCATATTAAGTAATGATCATAATCACATGCTATATAGGCCATGTTGGCACACTAGTAATTTTTTCTAAGCTTACTCCTGATGAATATGTTCCTATAAAAAGATGGATTCCTGTTTTTCTTTTTTCTTAAAAAAGTAATCAATTTATCTTCTTTAAGGGAAGTTAATAACTATTTTTGTAAGGACTACAATTCAGAAGAACAAAGGCGTTCTCACTTAGGGTGTGTTTGGTATGAAGTAAAATGTTTTCCATAGAAAATATTTTCCTAGAAAATGTTTTCATGGAAAATGAGTTGTTTTATCACTTATTTTCTTTTATTTGGTTAGTGAGTATAACGACCCGGCCGGTTGTTTTGAGCTTTTGCACTTTGCTCGCCAGTTCTCGGGCATGCCTAGCCCCGTGTCATGTATTATGACTTATGTAAATCGTCGGTTTTGGTTTTCAGGGTAATCAGAATGAATTTGTAAGAACAGTTCTCAGTTTGAAGCTCAAAATTTGAAAGTTTTGACCAAGATTTAACTTGAAGTAGATAACCTCGAATTGAAAATTTTATGATTTGGTTAACTCCGTTAGGTGATTTGAGACTTAGGAGCGTGGTCGGAATGTGTTTTGGAGGTCCGCGGAAGGTGTAGGCTTGAATTGGCGAAATTGGAATTTTGGCGTTTTCCGATTGATAGGTGAGATTTTGATATAGGGGTCGGAGTGGAATTCCAGAAGTTGGAGTAGGTCCGTTGTGTCATTTGTGATGTGTGTGCAAAATTTCAGGTCATTTGGAGGAGGTTTGGTAGACTTTTTGATCGAAAGCGGAATTTGAAAGTTCTTGAAATTCTTAGACTTGAATCCGATGTAATTTTGGTATTTTGATGTTGTTTTGAGCGTTCCGAAGGTTGGAACAGGTTTGAACGATATTATGGGATATGTTGGAATGTTTGTTTGAGGTCCTGAGGGCCTCGGGTGAGTTTCGGATGGTTAAACGGATCAATTTTGTACTTTGGACTTTGAAATTTTTGCTGGTTTTTGTTGCAGACAATTTGTTCATCGCATTCACGGTCAGGGACTCGCGTTCGCGAAGGGTGTTCTCTGAGGCAGCGAATTTTGCCTTCGCGTTCGCGATGTTGTGATGATGTGATTCTTCGCGTTCGCGCTGTCGATGTCGCGTTCGCGTAGTTTTGTCCCCAGTAGGTATCGCATTCGCGTGGCTTGTGTCGCGAACGCATAGAGAATTTTGGGAGACGATAATTTTCTTCATCGCGGACGCGATGGTCGCCTCGCGTTCGCGAAAGAGGAAGCCTGGGCAGCTTTATAAAGTACTCTATTTCGAGGATTTCGATCATTTTTGTATTTTTGGAGCTATGGAGCTCGGGAGAAGACGATTTTGGAGGGAATATTCAGAGGAGTGATTGGGGTAAGTGTTTTTCACCCAAATTTGGTTAAATACCATGATTTTGTCTTAATTTTTATCATATTTGAGAAATTTGGATGAAAATTTGAAGAAAAATTGGAGAGTTGAATTGGGGACTTGAGGGGCCATTTGAGGCCCGATTTTGATGTTCTTGGTATGTATCGACTCGTGGGAGGATGAGGATTCTATTGATGTGATTTTTATCGGATTCCGAGACGTGGACCCGGGGCCGGGTTTGAGCAATTTCGAGATTTTTTATGTAAATTGGATATTTTCGAGTGGGCTTTGTTCTCTTAGCATATTTTAATGGTTATGTACTGATTTTGGTTAGATTTGGAGCATCCGGAGGTCGATTCGATAGGGCAAAGGCATCACGGGCTAGAGTTTGGACCGGATCGACGTGAGTAATGATTGTAAATGTTATCCTGAGGGTATGAAATCCCGGATTGCACATCGTGGTGCTATATTAAGGTGACACACACGCTAGATGACGAGCGTGGGGTCGGGCACCATTGGGGATTGTGACTTAGTCCATCCCGAATGACTATTTACCACGTATTTGACTGAAAATTGTTTGCTATCATCATGTTTTGGGCTGAATGCCATATTTGGGCCTCGTGCCAACTATTTGGACCCTAGGGAATTATTACTGATAATTCCTCATTGTTTTGACTTTTTACTTGTACTCAGTCATGCTATATTGTACTGTTTTTATAACTCAACCAGATTTACTTTGTTTTAACACATTAAATGATATTTTAAATAATATTTTGGGCTGAGCATCATATTTTACTGTTGTCCGAGTGGCTTATGAGATTCTGACTGGTAAGGCCGAGGGCCTGTGTTGTGAAGTTATTGAGCTGATTCATGATTATGAGGCCGAGGGTTTGAGATTTGTACGCCACGAGGTGGCTTGTTGATATGAGGCCGAGAACTTATTGATTAGGCCACGATATGGCTCGATATTGCGCTTGGGCCATAAGAGGGCCCTCTAGGAGTCTACACATCCCCCAGTGAGCGCGGGTACCCATTGTAATGTGAGATATAGCCCGAGGGGCTAGTATTGTTCCATGTTATTGCCCGAGGGGATAATCCCGTTGATATTGTGCCCGAGGGGCAAATTTTATGTGTTATCTATTCTAGCTGCTTTTCATTTAATTATTTAACTGTTAAAAAAGTATTTTAAAGAAGTTTATTCTGAACTAAGGTGTCTCTATTGGTTTTCACTGTTTTATTGCTTTCACTGATTTTATACTACTTCTTATTAGCATGTTGATGTACTTTTACGTGATTTCTTATCACTCAGTCTTCATTTATTGTTATTACTCACTGAGCTGGAGTGCTCACTTTACTCTCAACACTCCGTGTGCAGATTCAGGCACTTCAGGTCCTGCTTGCGAGGGTTGAGAGCTTCCAGCAGATTTCGGAGTTCACTAGGTAGCTGCTCAGCGTTCGCAGCCCAGTGTTTCTCCCCTTATCCTATTTTTTTCTCTTGTTTTAGTTATGTAATAAACTATGTAGACTCTTCTTGTTTTAAATCAGTTAGTAGATGCTCATAATTGGTGACACCCCGATGTCGGGCTATGTCTATTCCGTAAATTATATTATTCACCTTTACTTTGGGATTATTATTATATTAAAAACTTAATTTGTATTATTTTAACTGCTTAAAATAAATTGGGTGTGTGTCGGTTGGCCTTGTCTTCAAGAGAGGCGCCATCATGACCGGGTCCGGGTTTAGGGTTGTGACAGTGAGTAGGGGCGCTTATCGGGCGGATAATTATACTTAACGGTTCGACTTAACAGTTATCGGATTATAAATATAGTAATCCTCTAGCCATCCAATAAGACAACGGGAGGATTGGTATCGAATTAACAACTGTCGTGCAGCTTATCGACTAAACCAAATAAAAAATATTTGAACAATCATTCAATCAATACCAAGACTACGTATACTGTCATATACTTATTAACCAACAGATATTCCTTCCGTCCTTATATTCTCACACCTTCACTTTACAGTTTACGCACCCCAAATACATGCAAGATGCATGAGACATGCACATTCTAGGCATTCTCAATTACACAAACATCACATTTCATCAATCCAAAACTGCACACTGTCATATACATATTAACCAAATTTGTAAAACAAGAAAAACACATTTGTTCAGTAATCAATTGAGAATTAGGAAATAAAAATTAGGGATATAGCCATTTAGGGTTTTTATTGTACTTTATATACATAGTGATAAAAGTGTAAATATAAAAATTCTCAACGGATTAACGGTTTAACCGATAAGAAAATTGAGTAATTCGCTCTCAAACTGTTAAGCCGTTAATTATAAAATCTCAATCTGTTCGACATCCATTACCCCGTTAATCTGATACCAATAAGTCATCGGTTCGGTTCAGTTAATAATTTTGGTTTGATTTTGAACAACTCTATTGGTGAGTGAAAAAAAATTCCTGAAAACATTTTTTAGGAAAATAATTTTTTTTATGCTCTTCTACTCTCCTCACCTCCTCTCCCCCTCCTCCAAGTCCCCATGTTTCCTATGCTCCCCCCTCCCCCCCCCCCCAATATCCAATGGTTTCAGGACTCTATTTTCTTTAAAATTTAATTATTCTTTTAAAAATTCACACAAATCCAAAGGAATTAATATGTTTCTTTACTTTTTTTAACGCAAAAATATCATTGAAATTTGTGGTCCATAACTAAAAATTAAATACTCTTTTTTTTTGGTTGAAAAAGAAAGTACTCATTCTACAACATGAAAATAAAGTAATCATTTTGTTGAAACAAAAGAAAATGCTTTTTCTACATCATGAAAAGAAAATACTCTTTGTTAAAATACACAAAATACTTTTTATTAAATTATTTTGTTGAAATGAAATAAAATATTTTTTTAGATTATGAAAAGAAAGTTTTTTTATAAAAAAATATTTTTATATCATAAAAAGGAAATATTCATTTCTTAAAATGAAAAAAAAATATTCTATTCATAACATGAAAAGAAAGTATTATTAATAATATTTCTATTTTGGATGGGGTGGGATGGGGCAAGGGTAGGGCGGGGCGAGGTGGGGTGGAGGTGGAAGTGGGTACATGGGGGTGTGGGGTGGTTTGGTGGGATGGAGAAATAGATTGGAAAGGTTGAAAAAAAGTTTAGGAAAATGTTTTCCCCTCTTTTAATAAGGAATACATTTTCCGCCAATTGGAGGAAAATATTTTCCAAAATATTTAAGACCACCAAACATGAGAAATTAGAAAACTTTGTACCAAACATACCCTTAGTAGTGCTCTTTTTCACTTGCCATATAATGGGTAGTATTGAATTCCCATTTTATTGCTCCCCTTTCCCACTCCAGCATACTCTCATTGCCTACAGGTTGTGATTATCCTCCTACTAAAAAGGTTAAACATACAACAAAAAGCAATTAAGTGCGAATATAGAATTTAGATGTTGTAAGTTCTATGTTGATAAAGTAATTTTCAAGGACATATGTCCTTGAAAATTACTTTATCAACATAGAACTAAAAAAGGTTAAACATATAACTAAAACCAATTAAGTGTGAATCCAGAATTTAGATGTTGAAGGTTCTATGTTGATAGAACGAGTTCTGAAGCACTGAGTTTTGTTGAACTTATGAACCTATTGCTAAATACGCCACTGATTAGGCGAATGTAGCATTTCAGCAAAGAAAGGGAAGGATTTTGAGTTAGGTTACTTTAAGAGTTGAACTAGTTGTATTCTTGTACTAGAATTTTGTAGTTGCAAGAATTATTTTTCTAGAGAAAAAGTCCACTTTTTGATGTTTAACTTAAAATATATATGTCACGACCCTAAACCCGGACCCGGTCGTGATGGCGTCTCTCGTAAAGACAAAGTCAGCCAAGTATTCCTAATTCAATTTTTAAATAGTTAAACAGTAATAAACAGTCTAAAGCATGATAAAATAATTCAAAGTTTAAGCAGCTAATAGCATAATTTGCGGAATACAACCCAACACAGCCCGATACCGGGATGTCACTAGTCATGAGCATCTAAACAATCCGGAATACTCAAAGAAATCTACAAATTTCAATACGGAAACTAAAAACATGAAGAAATAAGATAGGGAAGAGCTCCGGGCTGCGAACGCCAACAGCTACCTAGAGACTCCTCGGATCCGCCTGAGCTGGAAAGATCAGCACTCGGGAGCGGGACCAGCTACGCCTGAATCTACACACGGGGTGCAGGGAGTAAAGTGAGTACTCCAACTCAGTGAGTAATAATCATAAATAAAGACTGAAAGTAGGAAATCACGTAAGGCACAAGCATGCTATAAATAAGCAGCAAAACAGGTAAAGACAGTAACTCAGTAAAAATATGAGAAATGTCATTTTAATTCAACTTAAACTTCACGAAAAGCCTTTTAACAATTAAGCAGGTAATTGATAGGCAGTTAAAGGAAAATAAACACATAAAAGTTCGCCCTTCGGGCACAGTATCAACAAATCCGCCCCTCGACAATATCTTAGAGCCATACCAGTCCCTCGGGCTCAATATCACATCACAATGGGTACCCGCGCTTACTGGGGGTGTCCAGACTCCTGGAGGGGCCCCTTACAGCCCAAGTGCAATATCAAGCCATCTCGTGGCATCATCACTAGGCTCTCGGCCTCATATCAATCAAGCCACTTCGTGGCGTACATATCTCAGGCCCTCGGCCTCAAATCAAGATCATTGTTTCCTCACAACATAGGCCCTCGACCTTACTCAGTCAAAAATCCTCACAAGCCACTCGGCAGTAGTAAAAATAGGATTTTTCTCGGCCAATTATCGTTTAAAAGATCATATAAGGGTTAAAACTTAGTAAACATGGCTGAGTATGAAAACAGTAAAATACATCATGATTGAGTTCAAGTAGTAAGTCAAAACAGTGAGGAAATATCAATAAAAATCTCCGAATGGTTCAAATAGTTGGCACGAGGCCCAAATATGGCATTCAGCCCAAAAATGATGATAGCAATTAGATTTCAGTCAAATACGCGGTAAAATAGTCATTCGGGACGGACTAAGTCACAATCCCCAACAGTGCACGACCCCACTTCCGTCATCAAACGTGTGCGTCACTTCAATATAGCAAAAAATGTGAAAATCTGGGGTTTCATACCCTCAGAGCATCATTTACAATCATTACTCACCTTGAACCGGTCAAATCTCTAGCTTGTGATGCCTTTGCCCCTCGAATCGGCCTCCACTCGCGTCGAATCTATCCAAAATCAGAAGCACGGCGTCAAAATATGATAAGGGAACGAAGCGCAAGCAAAAATAGTCAATATATGACACAAATCCCGAAATTACCAAAACCCGACCCCCGGGACCACTTCTCGGAATTCGATAATTTTCACATCAATAGATTCCTTATCTCCCCATGAGTTCATACATATCAAAAGTCCTAAAATCCGACCTCAAATGATCCTTCAAATCCTCAAGCAAGGGTTTAAGTTTCCAAGCCCTAGCTTCCCCAATTATTAACCCTTAAATTCCATTAATTATAGCTCTAATCCATGAAATAACAGCATAGGGATGAGTTTTTGGTCCAAATTCCTTACCTCAATGAAGTCCCCTTGAAATCCCTCTTCCAAATCATCCAAAAAGCTCCAAAGCCGTAATAGAAATGGTGAAAATAGCTCAAGATCACGAAGGACACAATTTATACCTTCTGCCCAGGCATTTTCGCATCTGCGGCCACTTCACTACTTCTGCAGTACCGCATTTGCGGTTCTTGATCCGCTTCTGCGGAAATCACTTAACTCCCAAATATCCGCATTTGCGGTCCTATACCTGCATATGCGACATCACAGATGCGGTCCTCCTAACCGCTTCTGCGGTTCCTACTCTTCAAACCCTTTTTCATTTCTGCAACCAATTGCCCACACATGCGGCATCGCACCTGCGATCCCAAATCCGCAGGTGCAGAAATACCAGAAGCAGCAAAAAAATTGCAATTTCATAAAGTCTCAAACTCCACCGTCAACCATCCGAAAATACCCCGAGGCCCCCGTGCCTCAACCAAAAGCACCAACATATCCTAAAACCTTATTCAAACGTGTACCAATCTTCAAAACACCTCAAACAACATCAAATCAACCAAAACACATCGGATTCAAGCCTAAATTCCCAAAATCTTCAAAATTATGCTTTTGATCAAAAACCCAACCAAACCATGTCCGAATGACCTAAAATTTTGCACACACATCCCAAATGACACAACGGAACTACTGCAACTCTCAGAATTCCATCCCGACCCCTATATCAAAATCTCGCCTACCAACCGAAAATCGCCAAAATATCAACTTCGCCAATTCAAACCTAAATCTACTCCGAACCTCCAAAACACATTCCGATCACCCTCCTAAGTCCCAAATCACCTCTCAAAGCTAACCGAACAATCGAAACTCACATTCAAGCCATGTAACACATAAGTCAACATCTAGTTGACTTTTCCAACTTAACTCACTCCAAAGAGACTGTCTCAAACCTTACCAAAATCATTCCGGATTCATTCCGACCAACCCGATACCACAAAATACGGATAAACAAAGCATAAAGAAGAAGAAATGGGGGAAACGGAGCGGTAACTCATGAGACGACTGGCCGAATCGTCACATCCTCCCCAACTTAAACAAGCGTTCATCCTCGAATGAGTCAAGAAACATACCTGAAGCCTCAAACAGGTGAGGATATCTACTCCGCATCTACCGCTCGGTCTCCCAGGTAGCCTCCTCCACGGGTCGACCTCTCCACTGCACTTTCACTGAAGCTATATCATTTGACCTCAACTTCCGAACCTGATGACCCAAACTAGCTACTGGCTCCATATCATAGGTCAAATCATCATCCAACTTAACCGAGCTGAAATCTAGAACATGAGACGGATCCCTAATATACTTCCGGAGCATAGAAACATGAAATACTAGATGCACACTCGACAAGCTGGGTGGCAAAGAAAGCTCATAAGCCACCTCCCTAATCCTCCGGAGCACCTCAGAAGGTCCAATGAACCGTGGACTCAATTTTCTTTCTTCACATATCTCATAACAACATTCATGGGTGAAACCTTCAACAAAACCTTCTCACCAACCATGTAGGACATATCTCGAACCTTTCTGTCAGTATAACTCTTTTGCCTCGACTACGATGTACGAAGTCTCTCCTGAATCACCTTCACCTTCTCCAAAGCATCCTGTACCAAATTTGTCCCCAATAGTCTAGCCTCACCGGGCTCGAACCAACCAACTGGAGATCTACACCGCCTCCCATACAAAGCCTCATAGGGAGCCATCTGAATACTCGACTGGTAGTTGTTGTTATAAGCAAACTTCGCAAGCGGTAGAAACTAATCCCATGACCCTCCGACATCAATGACACAAGCACGCAACATGTCCTCCAATATCTCAATAGTGCGCAAGGAACTGACCGTCCGTCTGAGGGTGAAAAGTTGTGCTCAACTCAACCTGAGTACCCAACACTCGCTGGAAAGACCTCCAAAACTGCGAAGTAAACTGAATGCCCCTATCTGAAATGATGAAAATGGGGACACCATGCAAACGAACAATCTCCCGGATATGGATCTCTGCCAACCACTTTGAAGAATAGGTAGTGTGAGCACGTGATTTTTGTTTTCGCGACAATCACTCCAAAAAAAGAAAAAATAATAGCAATTGGTCTTGCTGTACAATATTTTGGATTTTACGTGGCATTTTTGGTGGTTATTTGTGATCTTGTCCGTTTTATTTTTATCAAACAAAAAAATAATAAAAATATATGTCGTGTGTAGTTGAACCGTAATCCGGTTATTAAAAGGAAAATCACAAAAAAAATTGCATCTTTCATTCTATTTTGTCATTAAGTGGTGTTATTTTAATTGTGTGTTAATTATGGTTTAATGTTTTTATAGCATTATTTGGCATTTTAATTAAGAGATTAAAAAAAAGAGTTTTCGGACTTGGGCCAGTCCAATTTGAAACAAACAGGCCCAAACAACCCAATCCAGAATCCCTGTTTACCCGGTCCAGTTGAGCTGGCCACACAACCGTCCAAACGACGTCGTTGAGCCACTTTCAATCTGGACCGTTGATCTTAGAATGATCAACGGCCAAGATCATATCCCCCGTACCTACATACGAACCCGACCCATTCAACCCCGAACCAACCCTGACCCTAATACTAAGCCAAACGACACCGTTCGTTTAAACCTTCAGATCCAGGCCGTTGATCTCGATTGATCTAACGGCCGAGATCAAGCCATCCACCCCATATATAAGCTTTCCTCTCGTACCTCGCCCCCTATCCAAACACCCCTCCTTCGTCCTCATCCCCCTCACCTAACCCAAGCCACCATAGAACCCTAGAGCCGCCCCCTTTTCCTCTCACCAAAAACCCGGCGGCATGGACGCCAGTGACCCCCACCTTAACACCATAGGACCGCCTCACCACCTTGAACATGGATCTGTTGTCCCTTTGCCTCGAATCAACCCATAGGTTCTCGAATCTTCATTTGAAGATTCGAACAAAAACTCGATCTACACCAAATCACCCCAGGTTCATACCAGACACTCCTCTGACCTCCCTCATGACCAAACCATGCTTGGTTTGGTCCGAATCTAACTAGGGAAACCCAAATTCCAAATCTGCCCCTTAGGAACCCTAGAAACCCTGAGCCCGATCTGTGTCCGTTTGAACTAGATGATTAGGGTCTAATGGACCTTAATCAAAGTGTTCTCAATAGAGAACACTTCGATTAAAGTCCATTCAACCCCAAGAAGTTCGATTCAAATCCGAGCTAGGGCTTTTTGATTTTTTAAGGCTTTAAGGTAATTTTGTTTTCTTTTTCTTTATCAGTTCATCTTGTCTGTTGTAATTGAATGTCTGTTCATATGCCCTAATGTTTTTTTTAATTTATGTTTTGAATTTTTGTTGACTGTGTTGTCTACCTTGCCCAGATTTCTGTATTTAGTCAAGTTTCTCTTCATCTATTGATCGTGTTTGTGTGTATAAGCTGTATAATCAATTGAATTTAAATTTGGTTGATTAATTAGCCCCAGTACAACCTTGTTCAGTCAGTACAATTTGAATCACACATTGATACTGTTGGATTTCTGATCAATGGCTTCGATTGTGTGTGTTACAACTAGTATAGTCGAGTCGATATACGTCGTCAATAAGTTTAGCTTTGAATGATAATAATCTGATTCATATTATGGTTTTTGTGTGAAGTTCTGTCTGAATCCAACTGGGAACTAAGTATAGCTGTTTGAGGATTTGAATCAGAAACATTTATAGTTAGTTTGTGGTTTCAGTTCAGCTTGAGTTCTGAATTGATAGCATGTGCACTATAGTGCTTTAATAATTAGAGCAAATGGGACAGCATGGGCTGTCAGACCATCTTCAGGCTACCCATACCCTGGTTTTAATTTAAATAAGATGATAAAGGGCTGGCAGGGGAATATCATGGGAAGGGTGTTACTTTAAATAGTTGAGTGGAAACTGGAAAGGAGGAGGCCACATGGGAGGGAATCTGAATAGGTTTTACAGATTGTAAAGGGCCTGATACTAGGCTATAAAAGAGAGGGAGGCATAGAGAAATAGAGGGACACGGAGAGAGATATACACATATATATACTGGATTTTGGAGAGGCAGAGACAGTTAGAAAAACACAGATAGAGAGAGAGCAAGAAATAGAAAACATACAGACAAAAATCAGAAACTGTTCTTCCTATTGTTGTTTGGATTTCACTTGTTTTCAACCTGTTTAATCAATACTGATTCTTCCAAGTCTTTAACTGAGGTTACTAGTTGTGTGTTGCATTAGTTTATTCCTAGATTTGGTCTGTCTGGAGTTCTGTTTCTACTACACTGCTTGCTGCTGTCATTTTGCTACTTTTTCCATCGGCTATAGTTGCATCTTGCACTGGAATTTGTTCTGTTGTTACCAGTTGTTACTGCTGCTGTTTCGTTTGCCATTGCTACTCTACTGATTTCTCTTCTTCTTCAAATTGTAAACACTTCCAAGTACATACTTCTAAAACCATGCGTTGTTGAAAGCCTGAAGTTTTGAAGTATAAATAATGAACGTCATTTGCTTCACAGTACTCATGTTCAAGACATAACAATAGTTTGAATGATAGTTAGCTTGTATTTGTTAAGCTCATTTCCACTACATTAGTTCTGTATAAATGGATACATATCCCAACTGAGATGAACTGCAAAATAACATGTTGTTAGATCAGGCGTATCTCTACGTGCACAACAATTTAGTTTTGATTTAGTATAACATAGAATCATGGCAAGCATCTGTATGTATTCCTGTACGGGCCTTTGAACTGTCAAACTTGTTATATCCGGTCCAATTTGATTTCAAGAAAACGTATTTAAGCTAGCCATGTACGTCAGTTCTCTTGTTGGATCCCTTGTTTCGATATAGGTTTGATAATAACTGATATTTGGCATCGGCACACCATTTAGACAAAGTGGCTATTAATAAGATTAGCAAGTTCTTTTTTTTTTACCTATTTTTTGAAGCACGAAATAATGCAACAATTTTGAGGAAAACTAATTTAATAGGCATGAGTTGGGTAAGATGGTTTGGCGCTTAGATCAAATAAACTCCCAAATGAGCATTAATAATTAAGGTTAATCTCAGTACTAATAGTTGCGGACGATTATCCGTTTGTTCAAATAATCACGGGAAGCTAATTTAGCTATAGGATGATTAATCATGTTCGGATATATTATTTCATCGTCCTCGATTTGGTTCATAATTTCTAGTAACGTTCCTTTCAATAAATGCGCGTCTCAACCTAGCATTTAATATGGTATGCCTCTTTTACGCTTGTAACGATTTAGGATTTTTCTTATTTATTTTGGGAAAACAAAAAATATAGAAATGTAGTTGTGCTAAGGTTTCCCTTTTTAAAAAATAATGAGACGAGCCTCGCCAAATAAAAATGCAAACGGCGGGGCCCTCAATAGTTGATCATAATAAAAATTTAGAATTTGGGATGGATTGTTTGGTGAATTTCACTGTCTTCCCCAAAGATAATAACGCGTAGACTCTTTAGGCGCGACTTAATTAAATTACATTCTTAAATTCGGGTGCGCATTTATGTGACCCAAATTCAAATCTCAACGGAGTCGAAATGTGTTAACAACTATGGGTGCATTGATTGTGACGTGGTTCGAGATGCATTTTCACGACGTTGCAATTCTATAAAAATAAATGATAATAATAAAAGCGGTTTAAACTTAATAAAAGCACATAAGTCATAACATGTATTTAAATCAGATATTTAGCCATTATAACAATTTAAGCGACCGTGCTAGAACCACGGGATTCGAGGGTGCCTAACACCTTCCCTCGGGTCAACAGAATTCCTTACTTAGAATTTCTGGTTCGCAGACTTCATTTGGAAAAGTCGAATATTTTCCTCGATTCGAGATTCAAGATAAACCGGTGACTTGGGACACCAAAAGCCAAACCTTTCCCAAGTGGCGACTCTGAATTAAATAAATAATCTCATTTCGAATATTGTCACTTAAATTGGAAAAACTCCCCTCGCGCATTTAACCCCTCGGGTAGGCGCGCAAAAAGGAGGTGTGACAGGTAGTACACACAAGAATGAAGTATGCGTACTTGGTCAACCGATCCACAATCACCCAAATAGCATCGAACTTCTTCAAAGTCCGTGGAAGTCCAACTACAAAATCCATAGTAATCCTCTCCCACTTAAACTCTGGAATATCCATCCGCTGAAGCAAGCCACCCGGTCTCTGATGCTCATATTTCACCTGCTGACAATTGAGACACCGAGCTACAAATCCCACAATATCTTTCTTCATTCTTCTCCACAAATAATGCTACCTCAAATCCTAATACATCTTCGCGGCACCCGGATAAATGAAATACTGCGAGCTATGGGCCTCCTCCAGAATCAACTCCCAAAGCCCATCTACATTGGGCACACAAATCCGGCCCTGCATCCTCTACACTCCATCATCACCAATGGTCACATCTCTGGCATCATCATGTTGAACTCTATCCTTAAGGACAAGAAAATACGGATCATCATACTGGCGCTCCCTGATGCGATCGTATAAGGAAGACCAAGAAACTATATAAGCCAATACCCGACTGGGCTTCGAAATATCCAACCTCACGAACCGATTGGCCAAGGCCTGAACATCAACTGCAAGAGGTCTCTCCCCAACTAGAATATATGTCAAACTCCTCATACTCAGTGCCTTTCGGCTCAAAGCATCGGCCACCACATTAGCCTTTCCCAGATGGTACAATATAGTGATATTATAATCCTTAAGCAACTCTAACCATCTCCGCTGCCTCAAATTAAGATCCTTTTGCTTGAACAAGTGCTGAAGACTGCAATGATCAATAAACACCTCATAAGACATGCCATACAAGTAATGCCTCCAAATCTTCAATGCGTGAACTATGGTAGCCAACTCCAAATCATAAACGGGGTAGTTCTTCTCAATACACACCCAATACCAACTCTCGAAGCATCACAATACATGGTATATGAACCTGAAGTTGATGGCAAAACTAATACTGGAGCTGTGGTCAAAGCAATCTTGAGCTTCTGACAGCTCTCCTCACACTCGTCTGACCACACAAATAGAGCACCCTTTTGAGACAACTTAGTCAAGGGCAATGCGATAGATGAGAATCCCTGAACAAACTGGCGATAATATCCTGCCAAACCAAGAAAGCTGCGAATCTCTGTGGTTTAGGACGGTCTGGGCCAACTCTGAACCGCCTCTATCTTTTTCTGATCTACTTGAATACCCTCGCTGGACACCACGTGCCCCAAGAAAGCCACTGAACTAAGGGAAAACTCACACTTGGAGAATTTTGCATAAAGATTCTCCTCCCTCAATCTTTTCAACACAACTCTCAAATGCTCTGCGTGCTCCTCCTGACTACGCGAATACACCAGAATATCGTCAATAAAGACAATCACGAACAAATCAAGATAAGGCCGAAACACATTGTTCATCAAATGCATGAACGCTACTGGGGTATTGGTCAGCCCAAAAGACATCACCAAGAACTCATAATGACCATATCGGGTCCTAAAAGTCGTCTTAAGAATATCCGAGTCCCTGATCTTTAACTGGTGATAACCTGAACGGAGATCAATCTTGGAGAACACTTTCGCTCCCTGAAGCTGGTCGAATAAATCATCAATGCGAGGCAAAGGATACTTGTTCTTAATTGTTACCTTGTTCGATTGCCTATAATCAATGCACATTCTCATAGTGCTATCCTTCTTCTTCACAAATAGAACCGGCGCACCCCAAGGTGACACACTAGGCCGAATGAACCCCTTCTCAAGGAGTTCCTGAAGCTGCTTCTTTAACTCCTTCAACTCTGCTGGTGCCATACGATATGGCAGAATAGAAATGGGTTGTGTACACGACACTAGGTCAATACCAAAATCAATATCCCTGTCCGGTGGCATGCCCGGCAGGTTTGCAGGAAACACATCGGGAAAATCCCTCACAACTGGAATAGAGTCAATACTGGGAGTCTCAACACCAACATCCCTCACAAAGGCTAGATACGAAAGACAACCCTTACCAACCATATGTTGGCCTTCAAAAATGAGATCACTTTACTGGGAACATAATCAGTCACACCTCGCCACTCAATCTGTGGCACACCTAGTATAGCCAAAGTGACTATCTTAGCATGACGGTCCAGAATAGCACGACATGGAGATAGCCAATCCATGCCCAAAATGACATCTAAATCCACCATCTATAATAATAGAAGATCTACTTGGGTCTCCAGACCCCCAATAGTCACCACACACGACCAGTACACATGGTCTACAACAACAGTATCGCCCACCAGGGTAGATACATGAACAGGTGAAGCAAGAGACTCACGGGGCGTACCCAAATAATGAGAAAAGTATGATGACACATAAAAACGGTAGAACCGGGATCAAATAATATAGAGGCATCTCTGTGGCATATTGAAACATACATGTGATGACAGCATCTAAAGCAATAGCATCGGGTCTAGCTGGAAGTGCATAGAAACCGTCTGACCGCCACCTGATCTACCTCCCCCTCAGGAGCGACCCCTAGTTGAATGACATCCACCCCTAGCTGGCTGGGCGGGTGGTGGTGAAGTAATTGGCACTAAATCCGATGACTGACCCCTCTACTGAGATGAACTCGCAAGACAACAAGGGCACTGCCTCCACATATGACCCATCTCTCCACACTCATAACAACTCCCAGGTGTCGGAGAAGGAGACTGAAGGGAACCCCTCGCACCAGAGTGACTAGTAGATTCACCTAGCATAGAAAAGCCCTGAACTGATGGAGCATGAGACGAACTATGAGTTGGAAGGGCATTAAGTGATGAATGGCCCTGATGAGAACTGTGATAAACATGACCCAATGATGCTCCACGATAACCTGCGCGAGCTGGCTAAGCATGCCTGAATGAACAGTCTCTGTCGTGCTGAAACTGACCTCTCGAAGGAGCACCACTATAACTACCAGATCCTCGAGGCCTCTTGGCCTCCCTCTCCTCTCGCTCTTGGCGACGAACAAATATCACGGGCAATATCCACAACCTCCTCAAAAGTAGCACCAGTCACCCTTTCCCTGGTCATGAGAATATGAAGCTGATAAGTGAGGCCATCAACAAATTTCCTAATCCTCTCTCTATCTGTCGGAACCAACCAAATAGCATGAAGGGCTAACTCGGAGAACCTCAACTCATACTGCGACACGGTCATCTCCCCTTGACACAACCACTCAAACTGCATGTGCAGCTCCTCTCTGCGAGACTGCAGCACATACTTCTCTAGAAAAAGAACGGAGAACTGCTGCTAGGTAAGGGATGCTGCACCAACAGGCCTACACCTCTCAAAATCCTCCCACCAAGTGAAAGAAGCTCCTGAAAACTAATAAGTAGTAAAAGCGACCCCGCTGGTCTACAGAATACCTGTTGTACGAAGCATCCTCTAACACATATCCAAGAAACCCTAGGCATCCTCGCCCTCTACACCACTAAAAGTCGGAGGCTGAAGTCTACCAAACCTCTCCAACCTATGCTCCTCGTCTTCTGGCATGACAGGAACTATATAGTCCTGAGCAGCTGCAACTAGCTGGGCTGGATGTGCCCCCGATGTCTGAAGTCCCTGCATGACCTGCTCAGGTGTGCGAGCAGCGGGAATCTGATTACCTCCCCTGGCCTGAGAAGTAGTTACAGTTGTAGTGGCTGAAACTGCATGAGCTAGGCCAGTGCAAACTGATAAGATCTGAGCCAAGGCGTCCTGAAGACTTGGAATCACAATGGGCACAGCTGGTGCTTGAGCTGGTGCTGCTGGAGCGTCCACAACTGGAACATGGTCCTAAACTGGGGGTGCTGGTGGATCTACAGGTGCTACCCTAGCTACTATGCGGGACACCTCTGCCCCTACCACGACCATGACTGCGTCATCGGCCTCTAGTGGCCACAGCTGGTGGTACTGGTGGTTATCCTTCCTGACCGATAGAGCGTGTCCTCACCATCTGTGAAAGAATAGAATAACAGAAGTTTAGTACTCGGGTCAACAAATTCGTACGACAAGAATTTCAAGAATATGAAGTTTTTTCTAAAGGTTCTGCAGCCTCTCGAGGATAAATACAGACGTCTCTGTACCGATCCGCGAGATTCTACTAAACCTGCTCATGACTCATGAGACCTATGTAACCTAGGCTCTGATACCAACTTGTCACGACCCTAAACCCGGACCCAGTCGTGATGGCACCTCTCGTGAAGACAAGGCCAGCCAACTATTCTCAATTCAATTTTTAAACAGTTAAACAGTAATAAACAATCTAAAGCATGATAAAATAATTCAAAGTTTAAGCAGCTAATAGCATAATTTGCAGAATACAGCCCAACACAGCCCGATACCGGGGTGTCACTAGTCATGAGCATCTAAACAATCTGGAATACTCAAAGAAATCTACAGAGTTCAATACAGAAACTAAGAACATGAAGAAATAAGATAGGGAAGAGCTCCGGGCTGCGAACGCCAACAACTACCTAGAGATTCCTTAGATCCGCTTGAGCTGGAAAGATCAGCACTCGGGAGCGGGACCAGCTATGCCTGAATCTGCACACGGGGTGTAGGGAGTAAAGTGAGTACTCCAACTCAGTGAGTAATAATCATAAATAAAGACTGAAAGCAGGAAATCACGTAAGGCACAAGCATGCTATAATGAAGCAGCAAAACAGGTAAAGACAGTAACTCAATAAAAATATAAGAAAAGTCATTTTAATTCAACTTAAACTTCACAAAAAGCCTTTTAACAATTAAGCAGGTAATTGACAAGCAGTTAAAGGAAAATAAACACATAAAGGTTCGCCCTTCGGGCATAGTATCAACAAATCCGCCCCTCGGCAATATCTTAGAATCATACTAGCCCCTCGGGCACAATCTCACATCACAATGGGTACCCGCGCTTACTGGGGGTGTCCAGACTCCTGGAGGGGCCCCTTACGGCCCAAGAGCAATATCAAGCCATCTCATGGCATCTTCACTAGGCTCTCGGCCTCATATCAATCAAGCCATCTTGTGGCATACATATCTCAGGCCTTCGGCCTCAAATCACGACCAATGTTTCCTCACAACATAGGCCCTCAGCCTTACTTAGTCAAAAATCTTCACAAGCCACTCGGCAGTAGTAAAAATAGGATTTTTCTCATCCCAATTATCATTTAAAAGATCATATAATGGTTAAAACTTAGTAAACATGGCTGAGTATGAAAACAGTAAAATACATCATGACTGAGTTCAAGTAGTAAGTCAAAATAGTGAGGAAATATCAATAAAAAATCCCTGAAGGGTTCAAATAGTTGGCACGAGGCCCAAATTTGGCATTCAGCCCAAAAAATGATGATAGTAATTAGATTTTAGTCAAATACGCAGTAAAATAGTCATTCATGATGGACTAAGTCACAATCCCCAATAGTGCACAACTCCACGCCCGTCATCAAGCATGTACGTCACATCAATATAGCACAACAATGTGCAGATCTGGCGTTTCATACCTTCAGAACATCATTTACAATCATTACTCACCTCGAACCGGTCGAATCTCTAGGTCGCGATGCCTTTTCCTCTCAAATCGGCCTCCGCTTGCATCGAATCTATCCAAAATCAGAATCACGGTGTCAAAATATGCTAAGGGAACGAAGCCCAAGCGAAAACAATCAATATATGACACAAATCCCGAAATTACCAAAACCCGACCCCCGGGACCACGTCTCGGAATTCGATAATTTTCACATCAATAGATTCCTTATCTCCCCACGAATTCATACATATCAAAAGTTCTGAAATCCGACCTCAAATGATCCTTCATATCCTCAAGCAAAGATCTAAGTTTCCAAGCCCTAGCTTCCCCAATTATTAACCCTTAAATTCAATTAATTATAGCTCTAATCTGTGAAATAACCGCATAGGGACGAGTTTTTGGTCCAAATTCCTTACCTCAATGAAGTCCCCTTGAAATGCCTCTTCCAAATCGTCCAAAAAGCTCCAAAGCCGAAATAGAAATGGTGAAAATAGCTCAAAATCACGAAGGACACAATTTATACCTTCTGCCTAGGCATTTCCGCATCTGTGGCCACTTCACCCCTTCTGCGGTACTGCAGTTGCGGTTCTTGATCCGTTTCTGTAGAAATCACTTAACTCCCAAATATCCGCATTTGCGGTCCTATACCCGCATCTGCGGCATCACAGATGCGGTCCTCCTAACCGCTTCTACGGTACCTGCTCTTCAAGCCCTTTTTCGCTTCTGCGACCAATCGCCCGCACATGCGGCATCGCACCTGCGGTCCCCAATCTGTAGGTGCGAAAATACCAGAAGCAGCAAAAAAATCTGCAATTTCACAAAGTCTCAAACTCCTCCGTCAACCATCCGAAAACACCCCGAGGTCCCCGGGACCTCAACCAAAAGCACCAGCATATCCCAAAACCTTATTCAAACTTGTATCAATCTTCAAAACACCTCAAACAACATCAAATCAACCAAAACACATCGGATTCAAGCCTAAATTCCCAAAATCTTCAAAATTACGCTTTTGATCAAAAACCCAACCAAACCACGTCCGAATGACCTGAAATTTTGCACACACATCCCAAATGACACAACAGAACTACTGCAACTCTCGAAATTCCATTCCAACCCCTATATCAAAATCTCACCTACCAACCGGAAAATGCCAAAATATCAACTTCGCCAATTCAAGCCTAAATCTACTCTGAACCTCCAAAACTCACTCTGATCACCCTCCTAAGTCCCAAATCACCTCCCAAAACTAACCAAACCATTGGAACTCACATCCGAGCCCTCTAATACATAAGTCAATAGCTAGTTGACTTTTCCAACTTAACTCACTCCAAAGAGACTAAGTGTCTCAAACCTTACCAAAATCATTATGGATTCACTTCGACCAACCTGATACCATAAAACACGGATAAACAAAGCATAAAGAATCAGAAATGGAAGAAACGGAGCGGTAACTCATGAAACGACTGGCCGGGTCGTCACAATATATATTTATATGTATATCGCCTCATGTTTTATTTTTGTTTCGTGGATTTAGGATGCAAAATGTGTTGATTTATATTAATTTGAGGTATTTTTATGTGTAGGAATGATCTACGAGCAATTGGGGAAAATGTACGAAATTAGAGCCAAAACGGACGAAAACATGAAAATTGGAAATTGCAGTGCCACATGCAAAGCCTAGCCCTACCTGTGGCGGCAGAAAAAGTGTACTCCAATTTGGAAGCACCATTGAGGGGGCCTGGCACCGGGCAGGGCGCTGATGGCGTGAATCTTGTCCAAATTCGCCCAGAATACGGTTATTTCGGCCCTAGACCTAACCAACATGTATAAAAGAAAGACTAAACTTATTTGTGAAGGGGGCGCCACTTTTGAGGGACAATACACACGAGAGGCATCCGAGAGCAAGAACATCTCACATTTCTTCATCTTTTATTAGTTTTTTCACTCATTCAACACTTATGAAATTGTTTGCTATTATCATGAGTGGCTAAAAACCCATAGTTTTGGGGTTGTGATTTAGGCATAAATATTGATGTTTAATGTTGACTTAACCTTGATTATAATTCACTAATGTATGGTTATTTCTTCAATTCTGTGATTAATTTCTTAATTGCCTGGCCAGCAGTTAGGTTCTATTTACTATCTATGTTATGGTTGGGAAAGCCATGTTTAGATTAGAGAAGAATTGAAGAGAGCACGATCTTAATTCTTAGGGGGTAGATTTTTGGTTAGGATAGTAATATACCTAGTCACCGTGCTTAATTAAATATCGTATTCTTAATGTGTTCTTACTAGATTGATTTCATAGGAATATAGGCATTAATCTATTTTGAATATGCGAGTAGTACTTTGGGAGAAGACTATGAGAGCAATTACCGATTAATTAGAAACCATGAGTGAATTGTATGAGATAGAGAGTTAATTAGAACACAATAGGATTGGTGAATCGATCACAATCCTGGAATACTTGTCTCTACTGAATACACAACAACCAATTTATTGCTTGATAATTTAGTTATAAATTAGAATTATCATTTAGTATAATCACATTCTTGAACTTGATTTTGGCTTGGCTGAATAACAATCTTGGTGATTTTAGTGGGTAGTCGATACAAATCTTTGTGGGTTCGACACTTGACTTATCATTTTATTACTTGTACGACCATGTATACTTGCGTGTGTGTTTGGGAGCAACAAGTTTTTGGCGCCGTTGTCGGGGATTTGAATATTGACTACTTTCGAGTTTTTCTTTTATTGTTTATTTTATCAAGTCTAACATTACTTGATTGTTGCTCTAATCTCAGGAACTTTGATTGAATGGGCAGGGTCAGAAGACAGGACCGGCTTCAAAGCTTTGACCCCGAACCTGAGAGAAAATTTCATAGGAGGTTGAGGGAAGCAAAGGACACGAATAATATTCAGGCACTTGTTCATTTTCCTGTGAACGTGGCAGAGGAGAAACACGTGGATGTTCAGGAGGTGGCGATGCCCAGCATTGCTAATGTCACCTCCAGTATTGTGAAGCCCAGAATCACTAGGCACTTTGAACTGAAACAGAGCATGATCCAACTACTTCATGTGAATGGGCAGTTTATGGGTCTTCCTTACGAGGATCCACAATAGCATATCTTGAACTTCTTGGAGATTAGTGATACATATGTGACTCACGGGGTCACTCCAGACTATGTAAGGCTCAAACTTTTCTCATTTACTCTGTTAGGCGAAGCAAAGCGATGGCTGAAGGTAAAACCACCTAATTCTATTACATCATGGAATGATTTGGCAAGGAAATTCTGGCAAGGTTCTTCCCTTTAGGCAAAACTGCAAAGATCAGAAGTGAGATAGTCGCCTTCAAACAGAAAGCAAGGGACTCTCTATACTCGGCTTGGGAGAGGTTCAACGGCTAATCAGAGATTGTCCTTGTGAGCACGTGATTTTTTCCCTATGTGAAATACTCCTATAATTAAAGAAATAGATTTTATCCAATTGTTTGCAATTTTATAGGATTTTTTGTAGGAATTTGTGTATTGTTTGCAGTTATGTGCATGTTTACTTTTATTTAAATCATGAAAAATACCAAAAACACCATGCATTGCACTGAGATTTTGTTTTCATATTTTTAGGATTAATTAGTAAATTAGTTGCTTTATTAAAAATAAAAATCACAAAAGTTTACTTTTACATTTTTTAGCTTTTACTTCTAGATCAGTAGTTTTTCTCTTTTAATTTAGGATCAATTAATTTTTATAAATCTTATGATTTGATAATTAGTTTGATTTTACAACTTAGATTAATTTAGGGTTTAATTTAGAATTTTTATTAATTAAAGAAAAAAAAGAAAAAAAAAAGGAAAAAGGATTAAAAAGGAAAAGAAAAAAAAAGCTTGGTCTTAAATTTTATTGGGCCAATTAATGCTGATGCCCAAAAATTTTACCCAAATCCGCCCCAAATATATCCCTTAACCAGCCCAAACCCGAACTCCCCTCACCAGTCCATATTAAACCCTATTATAACATATCCCCTCAAAAAGAAACTCTAATCTCCTAAACCGAAACGCCCCCCCGTCGCCGCACAACCATGTCCAACTCGCCCGAATCACACCCAAAATCGGGCGCTTCAACTCGTCGAGTCTGCTGGTCCCTCATTTCGTCTCTCTCCAACGTGGCTTAATCGTTTCTGACAGATCCCTCTCCCTCACATGCCATCTCTTTGTTTTTTTCGGATTCTACTCCTTTAGATGGAAGTTAGGAAAAATGGGGGACGTAGGATTGAGTGAAATTGGATCCACTCCCTCCATTTGTCTATTTTTTTTAAAGGTGTTAAAATCATATTCGAATATTGGAAATTTTTGGGAGATTTCTTGGAAAGGAAGCATAGAAGGTTCGAGATTTCTGGAAGCCTATATAAGAGAAGTTATATTTTCAGAGAGGACGAGGTTTTTTTGAGAAAAATTTCGAAGAAAAAAATTAAAAAAGGAAAATTAGGGTTCGAAAATATTCTTCTTCTTTATTCTATTGTTCTTCTTCATTTTCATCCCAGAACAGAGAAATGCAAAAAAAAATTGTTGAGTGTTATATGATTTCATTTTGATATCGATTATTGTCTAAAATTTCGAAATCTATAGATTCTATCTTTTCATTTCAATTCTGGGTTTTCTGGTTAAAATGGGATTCGTTTGAAAAGTTGTTGAGTCCGCTGTTGTTCAAGGTGCCGATCTCTGTCCGGTTCTTGTTGCAATTCTTGTATTTGGAGTTTGGAGCCCAAATTTAGTAATTGTTTGTTGTTTTCTGTTCTTATAACAAAGATTTTGCCGCAAGAGGTCCATTTTCATACCATCCTATCTCTATTAGTTTTCTTACTATGAATGGAGCTTTAGAATCTGTTAATATAGATTAATTTAGTGATAGTTTTTTTTTGTAATTAATCTGTATTGGATTGCATCAATTGGATTGTTTCCCTCATGATTCTGTTTTGTCGTTGAGTTGGAGCAAATTTGGAACAGGTCTTGTCTTCATTTTGTGTGATTGTTACTCTTAATTTTAGGTCACTTGTTTTGTTAATTCAGCTTCCTCTTAACTCTCATCCCCATTTCCCATATTTCTTTTGCTATATGACAGAATGAAAACAGAGTACACTATCTTATGTTCTTCAAAAATTGTATTTCAATATAATATTAACTAATTAGTTGGACATAATTTACGTGATATATTGAATCTTTTCCGGTTTTCTCAAATGGTTGAGCATTTATTTTCGATTCTGTAAAGGAAGAGGTTGTTTTTTTACTTTCGTAGAGGAGTGATATACTTGTCCAATATTTACATTTTTTTAACCATTTAGGCTTAAGTTTCCTTTTTCTTAATTTTTGAAACAGTGTTCCTGTAGGGTTTGGTCAGAATGGTTGATTCACTTTGTCTTTGTATGGTTGATTCATATTTTGTAAATTTCTTTGTATTTTTAATTCATTTTTTTTATTTTCAAAGATGGGGTTCCTGTAAGGGGTTATTATAATGGTTGATTCATCTTGTCCTTGTATTTCAATTTTCAAGTGCCTCATTAAATCCGAATACGGATTTCTTTTAGTTAAAAAAAGGGCTAGTTTGGTATCTCATGGTTTTCCGTGAATTCATCTAGTATTGTTTTGTTGCATTTGAGATTTTTCGCTGAAGATTTTTTGAAGTTTCCTCCGAATTCTGATTCGCTTGGTTTATCTCATACTTGTTACTGCATTTTTAAATCATGAACATTTCATAGAATAATTGAATAATGAGGGATCTAGCAATACTAGATGTGTGTTTGTTTGCAAGAAATTAAAGGTTCCGGGTGTCGGATAGAGCTAATTGGAATCACGCCTAGGCTTTTCAATGGTTTTTCCTAATTAGAACCTCCGCAATCGATCCACTTTCTTAGGAAATTAGGATTATAGATTGAACCTTAATTTAGTTTCAAACATGAATATCCGTAGAATGCTTTAGGCACGTTTAATATATCGTCGTGATTGTGGACACGTTTGCGTGACATAATTATGATTCTAAAAACAAAATCGGATTATGCGTTCACGCAACTTCGATCAAACTTTTCTTAAAAATAACAAAGCGTTATTAATTGTGGACACGTTCACGTGATATGATTTTCAACGGGCCCAACAAATAGGTACACGTACGCGTGACCTATTTCAAGATAATTTCCTAATTGAAAAAGGAAAATGCACATAGGTAAAATTGAGTAATTAAACAAATTAATAAACCAAGTATGATCAAAGCGACCGTGCTAAAACCACGGAACCCAGAAATGTCTAACACCTTCTCCCGGGTTAACAAAATTCCTTATCAGGATTTTTGTATTTCGCAGACCATAAATAAGAGTCAACTTTCTCGATTCAGGATTTTAAACCGGTGACTTGGGGCACCATAAATTATCCCAAGTGGCGACTCTAATTTTGATATAAATAATCTCATTTCGATTGTCACTTAAATTGGAAAAAACTTCCTTATATTCCTTTTCGGGGTAGTAAAAGGGAGGTGTGACAGCTCTGGCGACTCTACAGGGGAAAAGAACCCAGAATCTCTGGTTCAGGGTTCAAGAATTCAAGCTTGTTTTTATCATTTTTACTTGGCTTTATTTATTGTTTATATTACTGTATTTTATGGACCTAATGTGCTAATTTTCATTTATTTTTCGCTTTGATGTTATTTGAATTATATTAAATTGTCTTCTTACGCCACCCCTCTGAGTCTTCTAAAAAAGGTGCACACGTTCGCGTGGCCCGCTTTTTCTGTAGATATTATACCAAATAGAATTAGTCTGGGCCAGCAACAAGGCCGAGTAAACTTTAGTGCTCCCGGTATATTGCCCCCTCTTCGGCTCGAGTTGTCCGCTCGGGTAAGCCAGGTCAAGAACACAACCCCAGGTTTAAACTTAGAATAACACAACCTCATGTCGGATCTCTAGTAGTAACTTTTTTTGCATCATGTGCATTTTATTTTTGGGACTCAACACAGGGGTTGGGTCTGTCTAGGATAGGTGTACCCAAAATAACAGACCATCTTGATGCATCCTACGTGCTATGTGAACATTTATTTGTTCTTGTATGTTGACCGGCTAGGAAAAATAAATCAACAGAAAAACCAAGAGTGATGTAGAGAAGAAATAAAGCCCAGTTCTCAAAAATCCCCGATATTTGGAAATGTCCTGAAACTCTACAGAAATTTTCAAAAAAAATAGAAGAAAAAAAATGAAAAAGAGTCAAGGAAAAAGAGTCGTTTCAAGATGAGTCAATAATCTGTCCCTTTCAAATATGTCAAAACTAACCGAACTACGCAGGTCTGATTCTCACGGGATGTGGGATATATAGGAAACCTACTTAAGGTTCGGCCTTATTTTTTAAAGAAAAAAAAAGACTAAATAGTCAAATAAATGTAGTTTAAGGTTTTTGTCAAAAGAATAAGCCAGCTTCATTTATGTCTTAAACCGTTCTTGTCGGGATAGCCTTAGAGTGTCTTTCAGTTATCGAAGGGCTATTTTCGTAAAGAACGGATAAGTTTGTCGATAAAGTGTCATTTTTCCATAAAGTACTTTTTCCGGCCTTAAAATTTATTTGGAATTGTGAAGGGGCCACATTTGCAAAAACGACCACATTTGCTAAGTAGCATAAAGGGGGGGAGGTCATTTTCCGTTGATTTTTCTTTTATAAATTGAAAACATGTTTTACAAAAGAGTCCACCAAAGTCAAACCTAACCTTAACCTTCCACGGGTACAAATGAACACTGTCCAGAACCCGTCATAACTGGTCATAGAACAGGCTCAGCTGCAGCTGCATATGTGGTGGAATGATCTAGATAAAGATGGTCAGGATTGGGTAAAAGAGAATTTGGGTACCCTTATAGACATTCTGGAAATCGAACCACGGGAGGATCTAGTCAAGGATTTGGTAACTTTTTTTGGACCCCATCCACAACGTTTTCTGTTTCACAGATTTTGAGCTCACCCCTACTCTGGAGGAAATGGCCGGGTATATTGAGTTTGGCCGAGATTTGAGGAAACAGCAACTTGTATTCCCGAAGGCCCCCTCTGTGTACAAGTTCTTTGATCTCCTGAATATCAGTAAGCTAATGAAGAAGGCCCATGTAAACAGGGCATGTTGTTCTTTCCACTTCTTGTACTTCAGGTTCGGTCACTTAGCTGGGTTCGAAACGCATGAAAAGGGTTTAAACAACAAACAAGATAAGGACATCTGGCAAATTCATCGTCGGTTCACTTTCATTGTGGCGTTTTTGGGAATTATGGTCTTCTCTAATGTTGAAGGGATATTAGATATTCGTATGGCCAGAATTGCACAAGTCATCACTACTAAAAAAGATCATACACTTGCTCCGTTAGTGCTGGCAGACATTTATCGAGCACTAACATTGTGTAAGTCTGGGGCTCAATTCTTCGAAGGTTGCAATATTCTTCTACAAATGTGGTCGATCGAGCATCTCCGCCATTACCCCAAATTCATGAGCTATGGGTCAAGCACAGATAACTTCATCAAGAGTTACGAGAAAAGGGTGAAAGACTACGTTTCTCCAGAAGGGTTTAAAGCTTGGGTCTCCCACTTGAAAGCTTTAAAAGCAAGTTAGGTCGAGTGGACTATAGGATGGCTCCCGGTGAGGGAAGTCATGCACATGACGGCTATAAAGGGTTACCTAATGTTGATAGGTTTGAGGAGTGTCCAACCATATGCACCGTAGTTGGTCTTAAGGCAATTAGAGAGATATCAGGTGGTTCCCGAAGATGAATATCTAACCACCCAGGTCAATGAGTTACATCCAGAAGCTACCTTGCCTGAAGCTTTAGTTCAGCAGGATTGGAACGGATGCCAGTATCTGAAAAATGGCACCCAGGTACCAGATGTTGCAAAGGGGGGTGGATCCAGATTATTTTGTGTGGTTTGAGAGAAGATCTTGTGCAAACAATGAACCAGAGCCAGAGCCAGAGCCCAAGAGGCCCGCCAAGAGACCTCATGTTCAAGCTTTCGATGATAAAATCCAAGAAAGGTTGGCTTGAGGAGAAAAGGAGAAAAAATATCAAGCCGCCATTCATACCTTGGAAGAGAAATTGAGGAACATCGAATTCAATAATGATCTCCAGGCACAAGAAGCGAAAGGTGAAAGTAGGAGGTTGGCCCAAGAAAATGAATCCCTCCGAGTCCAAATCCGAAAGATGAAAATAGCAGCGGAGAACCCTATCAGAAATGAAAAAGATGAGAAACTTATAGACAAACTCAGGCTGAGAGTATGTAATTACGGATTTGACTTGGAAAAACCCGAAGCTGAACTAGCAAAGGCCCGAGCAAAGTTAGCTAAGAATGCAGAGGGACGGGCAAGTTTTGTTCGACAACTAAAGGAAAAGTACGATAAATGAATCATAGGTCTAAAGAAAAAGATCAATGTCCTTGAGAACAAAATGACCAAGCAGGCAAGTGACTTCAAAGCAGAAAGAGAACACTCCTATGCCCTGATGTCGTAGCTAGAAAAAGACCTGCAGCATCTACAAGAGCAAAATCATACGGCGAACAAGTTTTGAGATCTCAGCAGATTGGATGGTTGCTACAAGATAAGGGTATCATCAGGGAGAGGGTTAGAAGGATTGCAGACTACATTGTGATGAAGTGCAACGAGTGCGAGGACATGACCCGGTCCATGTTCTTCGCTTCAGTTATGATTTTTGTCCGGTAGATCATGGATGACATGTTTTGCCTCCAAGAAGATATGGCGCATAGGCCCGCAGCAAGACCAACCGGATCAGCAGTGGAAGCACTTATGTACTCTTGAGTTTATTTTTCGAGTCTGTATTGCAGTTTCCTTTAGAGTCTGTTAGTCCATTTTGAGTCTTGTTTTAGTTTTTGAAAATGTTTAAGTCTGTAGGGTGGAGTCGTTGTAACAGAAGAAAACAAATCGGAATGTTTTTGTAAAAATTTGAAAAAAAACAGAAAAATGTGTCTTTCTTTTATTTTGCATTTATCCCCTGAACTACGTAATGATCTGATTCATGCGGCATCAAGATACGTAGGTAATCCCCATAGGATTTTATCATAACCCTAAAATGAAAATAAAAATATAAAAAAAAAAGAAAGAAAGATAAAAAAGAGAGAAAATAAAAGAGAAGGAAGTTTGAGTGAAAAGAAATCATGGAAAACGAGAGAGCAGAAACAAGTGCAAAATAAAATGGAAGCGATAAAAAAAAAGTGGGAAAAACCAATAGTGATTAAAGAAGGGTTGGAGTGAAAAGAAAGGAAAAGATAGAAGAGAAAGCGCAAAATGAGGAGAGTTAGTTAAAAGTCGGGATGAAACATGCAGCCGCTCAAATACATAGTAGAAACTTTTAACTGCTCAGGTGCATTGCATCCCAAACGTGTGGTTTCCTATCTGTTAAATCTTAAGCACTAACAAGTTTGTTGTTTTCATTGAGAGTAGGAAGGTGGTTAGTTTGTTTGGCATTCTGGCAACCCACCCGTATAACACCAGGTCTAAACACAAGTTGATCATGGCTGGCCAAGAATTGGATGTAAGTATTGTTGACCCACCAAGAGAAGTTGAGGAGTCTGAGTCTGGTCTGAAAGAGGAGTTACATAAGCTGAAGCACCAAATGGCTGAAATATACCAAGCATGGATGAAAGGGCATCCCCCACCATCATACCCCGCCAACCCTGCTTTCATCCCACCACTAGCTCAATTTCATGATCCTCCCGCTATTGATTCATCCCCACAACACGCACCAAGTTTCACCCCTTACCACCACTATCATGGCACCACTTCCCAAACCATCCAAGCTCTACCAGCCAAAAAAACCCCATACCCCCCTTCGCCAGCTACCCCTGTCTTCGTAGCACCTCTACCAGCTACACTCCATCGATCTTCTAGTGAGCCATTATTCAAGACCCAAGATAATCAGTACTATCCCCCAGAGCCTACCATTAAAGTCCAAGATCACTACTCTTATACTCCTCATTTTGAACTCCCGGTTGAGACTGAAAAGCCACCCAAAAATACGGAGGAAGAGGAGATATTCATGAAGGTAAAGAGTCTGGAGCAGTCACTAAGAAATATGCAAGGGTTAGGGGGCCAAGTGAGTGTGGCGTACAAAGATCTGTGTTTGTTTCCCGATGTCCGGCTACCTGTTGGATTCAAAATGGCCAAGTTTGATCTGTTTGACGGGCACGGAGACCCTGTGGCCCACTTGAGAGGATTTTGCAGCAAAATGAGGGGAGCCGGTAAGAAAGATGAACTGTTGATGGCATATTTCAGCCAAAGTCTGAGCGGTGCAACATTGGAGTGGTATACCCGACAAGACAATAGTCGTTGGTACACTTGGGATGATCTAGCCCAAGCTTTTGCTCGACATTTCCAGTATAACATAGAGATTGTCCCAGACCGTTTGTCTTTGACGAAGATAGAGAAGAAGCCTAGTGAAAGTTTCAAAGAGTATGGTTTTTGCTGGAGAGATCAGGCAGCAAGGGTCAACCCTCCAATGGAGGAGGACAAAATGGTGGAATACTTTCTTCAGGCATTGGAGCCGACTTACTTTGGTCATCTGATCTAGGCCATAGGTAAGTCTTTCAATAAAGTAGTAAAAATGGGAGGAATGGTAGAGGAAGGGCTCAAATAAAGTAAAATCATGAGCTACTCTGCCATCAAAGCAACTACGCAGGCAATCCAAAATGGCATCGGAGGAGTGCTAGGGAAAAAGAAGAAAGAGGATGTCTCTATGGTTGTCTCAGGATTGTGGCACGGCCCCGGGGGTTTCTCCTACCACTAAACCCAACCTCGATCCCAGCCTCAAACCTATACCCCAACTCCATGTAATCCACCCCAACACTACTTCCCACCACCAGAGCCTCAATATTCAGTTAGGACACCCTAATACCATGTCCATCACACATAGTCATATGCTCAACCCCCTTCTCACCCGTAATAGCGTGCCCCAGATCCACAAAACCTTTACCCACCTCCACAAACATATCGAAACCCTACTAGTCCAAACTTTCGGCCCAAGCCAGGATTCAAAAATGAAAGGTTGCAGCGGAAGAAAACTTTCACCCCACTTGGGGAATCATATACCAACTTATTTCAAAGGTTGAGGAATTGGATGTTCTGAGGCCAATTGAGTCAAAACTACCAAACCCCCCTCCAAAGAACCTGGATTATTCCCTCAGATGTGCATACTGTTCTGATACTCCGGGGCACGACACAGAAAAGTGTTGGAATTTGAATAACGCCATTCAGGAGCTTATTAATACAAACCAAATTGTGGTCCACAGCCAAGAAGCGCCCAATATCAATCAAAATTTGTTGCCAGCTCATGCTAAAATGCACATGATTGAGATAGTGCGTAAGGATGGGGAGCCTCAAAAGCCTTCGAAGTCTGTGATGATGATTCGTGACGTGGAAAGTAAGCCAGTCAAAGCTCCAGTTGTTACAAAGGCAACATCTCTGATAGCTGAAGGGTTGATAGATAAGCCTAGCACGTCCAATTATAAGCCGTATGTGGTAGTCTCGAAGGGTCTCCCAGATGATGTTGAAACAAAGCAAGGAAAGACAAAAGTGGTTGTGTCAGGGTAGCAAGTAATCTTGTCATTGTTGTGGAAGGGGCTCACATTAACTCTGTTATTATCAAACCTGTGACCCAATTGCTGATAGATAACACCAAGGTTGTTCCATGGAATTACAAGCGAGTGGTAATAACTTACAAAGGGAAAGAGGTGGAAGAGGAAGTTAATGAAACCCAGGGTTTGAATCGTTCGGGGAGATGTTTTGCCCCAGAAGAGTTAAGGAAAGCTAAGCCACTCAAAGAGGGTCCAATTCTAGTGAAGAAACCAGTCACTAAAGAGGAAGCAGAAGAATTCCTGAGGAAGATAAAGGTGCAGGATTACTGCATAGTAGAACAATTAAGAAAGACCCCCTCTTAGATTTCTCTTATATCACTGTTGATACATTAGGACGAGCATCGTCGGGCCCTCATGAAAATTCTAAATGAAGCTCATGTCCCTAAAAATATCACAGTGAATCATTTAGAGAAGATTTCCAATAAGATATTTGAGTCAAACATGATTACCTTTTCGGATGATGAGTTGCCTTTGGAGGGTTACGGAACACAATCGGGACCTCTATCTCACAGTGAAATGCGAATATTCTATGGTCACAAGGGTGCTAGTTGACAATGGTTCCAGTGCAAACATCTGCCCGCTCTTTACTCTAAACAAGTTAAAAGTTGATGATGAGAGGATCCACAAGAATAGTATATGTGTTCTAGGTTTTGACGGAGGGGGAAAAGACTTTGTTGGCGATATTATGCTCGAATTGACAAAAGGACTAGTTGAATTTACCATGGAGTTCCAGGTACTGGATATGGCCGTTTCATACAATTTATTGTTGGTTAGGCCTTGGATACATGTTGCCAAAGCGGTTCCGTCTTCTCTACACTAGATGGTGAAGTTCGAGTGGGATAGACAAGAAATTGTCGTGCATGGTGATGTGCTTTCAATGATACATTCATCCCGTTTATTGAGGTTGAAGAAGATAAGGGCCATGGGTCTATCAAGTTTCTGAAATAGTGTCGGTTAAAAAGGTTCTAGAAGGGGAATACATTCCAGGTCCAAAGGTAGCTTCTGCAACCGTCATGGTAGCAATTGAAATGTTGAAGAATGGTTTTGTGCCGGGCAAGGGTCTGGGTGTATCTCTGTAAGGTATCGTGCAGCTAGTGTCTTTGCGTGAAAATCTGGGTACATTTGGTCTGGGGCTCAAGCCTACAGGGGATGATGTGAAGAAGGCTAGAAAGCTGAAAAGAAGGTATGGTCGCTCCCTAAGCCAGTCCCACGTCTCTCCAGGTCTTTCATCAAGGCAGGGGTAGTGAAGCGTCCAGTGACAACAGTTCCAAAGCATGTGGTTGATTTTGATGAAGAATTGATTAAAAGGTTCTAGAGTCTATTTGATGAGGTAAACATGGTAGAAATTGGGGAAGGTTCTAGCAAAGCGGATATGCAGTTTATTGGGCCAAAAGTGAAGCTTAACAATTGGGATGCCACTCCTCTCCCTACCCGGAAGGAGTTTTGATAGTTTGCTTTGTTTTCCTTTCAGTTATCTGGATTATTCCAGGGTTGTAATTCAAATTTTTATTTTCCATCAGTTTTGATGTACAAACCCTTCTATCCTTTATTTTCAATGAAATGCAATTTCCCTTTTCTATTACTCCTGATAGTGTCATCTTTTTTCTTTTTTTGTGCAGTTCTTTTTATGATGGTTTCAATAATATGACATGCATCAGGAATCTTCGGCCAAGTCTTAAAAGCCAATCTAACTCTGAAATAATAATCCAAGAAATAGAGTGTGATGATGAAATAGAATATGATGAAGAGGAAGCATTTGAAGAAATTAGTAAAGAGCTTAGTCACTTTGAAGAGAAACTTAAGCCTAATTTGAATGAAACTGAAGCAATCAATTTAGGGGATCCATATAATAACAAGAAAACCAAGATAGGTGTACACTTGGAACCACAAATCAAGGAGGAAATAATCAAAGCATTGTTTGAATGGTCATATGATGACATGCTAGGTCTAAGTACTGACTTGGTGGTTCACAAATTGCCTACTGACTCGGCATTCCCTCCCGTCAAAGCAGAAGTTAAGGAAGTTCAAAACTGATATAAGTGTCAAGATCAAGGAAGAAATCATAAAGCGGTTGGACGCAAAGGTCATTCGAGTCACGCGATATTCCACTTGGTTAGCTAATGTTGTTCCAGTGCCAAAGAAGGATGGCAAGACCAGGGTGTACGTTGATTACCGTGATCTCAACAAAGCAAGTCCAAAGGATAATTTTCCATTGCCAAATATCCATATTTTAATTGACAACTATGCCAAGCATGAGATCGGTTCTTTTGTGGATTGCTATATGGGTACCACCAAATCTTGATGGATGAGGAGAATGCAGAAAAGATAGCATTCATCACAACATAGGAAACTTATTGTTATCGGGTAATGCCATTTGATTTGAAAAATGCTGGGACAACTTATATGAGGGAAATGACTAATGTGTTCCATGACATGACACACAAGGAGATTGAGTTTTATGTAGATGATGTGATCATAAAGTCAAAGCAATAGTCCAACCATGTTGGAGATTTCAGGAAGTTTTTTAGAGGCTCTGCAGGTACAATCTTAAGCTCAACCCTACAAAGTGTGCATTTGGTGTGCCGTCTGGGAAACTGGTGGAGTTTATAGTTAGTTGGCGAGTCATTGAGTTTGATCCGTCAAAAATCAAAGCTATCCAAGAATTACCACCTCCAAGGAATAAGACTCAGGTGATGAGTCTGCTCGGGCGCTTAAACTAGATCAACAGGTTTACTACTCAACTCACGACAACTTGTGTGCTCATCTTTAAGTTGTTGAAGAAGGATGTTGCGGTCAAATGGACTGATGAGTGTCAGGAGGCATTTTATAAGATCAAGGGGTATCTGTCAAACCCGCATGTGTTGGTCTCGCCGGAGCTCGGGAGACCTTTAATTCTTTATTTGATAGTCATGGATAATTCATTCGGTTGTGTATTAGGTCAACATAACATCACTGGTAGGAAAGAGCAAGTCATCTAATACCTCAGCAAGAAGTTCACATCCTATGAGATTGAGTATACTCCCCTTGAAATGACATGTTGCGCCCTAACTTGGGTGCCACAAAAGTTGAAACATTATCTATCGTCCTACACTACTTACCTCATTTCTCGTCTGGACCCTTTAAAGTATATTTTTCAGAAGCCTATGCCCACAGGAAGACTTGCAAAGTGACAGATTTTGCTCACAGAGTTTGACATTATCTATGTGACTCGGACCGCGATGAAGGCCAAAGCACTAACCGATCATTTGGCCGAGAATCCAGTAGATGAAGAGTATGAGCCATTAAGGACTTATTTTCTTGATGAAGAAGTGATGCATATCGTCGAGGTGGAGCAGGATGAAAATCCAGGTTGAAAACTTTTCTTTGATGGAGCTGCTAACATGAAAGGTGTCGGAATATGGGCTGTGATCATTTCTGAAATAGGGCATCACTACCCTGTTATGGCCCAGCTTCGTTTCTATTGTACTAACAACATGGCTGTGTACGAGGCATGCATTCTGGGTTTAAGGTTGGCAGTAGATATGGGAGTCCAGGAAGTCTTGATCTTGGGAGATTCGGATCTTTTGGCGTACCAGATTCAGGGAGAATGGGAGACTCGAGATTTAAAGCTCGACAATATTTTCATGATCTTAATCAACGGTTCCGATCAATAGAATTCAGGCATATTCCGAGGATCCATAATGAGGTTGTCGATGCCTTGTCCACCTTGGCGTCAATGTTGCAACATCCGGACAAAGCTTATTTTGACCCTTTGCATATTTAAGTTTGTGATCAGCATGCCTACTGTAATGTGGTTGAGGAAGAACTTGATGGTAAACCTTGGTTCCATGATATTCGGGAATACATCAGGATGGGGGTATATCCGATACAGGCCTCAGGTGATCAAAAGAGAATAATTCGACGTTTAGCTAGTGGAGTTTTCTTGAGCGGGGGCATTTTGTACAAAAGAACTCTAGATCTTGGACTGTTGAGATGCATAGATGCTAAACAAGCCACGACTATCATGACCGAAGTGCATTCTGGGGTTTGCGGGCTGCATATACGTGGGTATATTCTGGAAAAGAAAATTCTTCGAGCAGGTTATTATTGGCTCACCATGGAATGAGATTGCATCGGTTTTGTGCGCAAGTGTCATCAATGCCAAGTACACGGTGATTTGATTCATTCTCCGTCGTCTGAGTTGCATATAATGTTCGTGCCTTGGACTTTTATTGCTTGGGGCATGGATGTCATTGGACCAATTGAACCGGCGGCATCAAATGGGCACAGGTTCATTTTGGTGTCCATCGATTATTTTACTAAGTGGGTTGAAGTTATGACTTTCAAATTTGTGACCAAGAAGGCAGTGGTCGATTTTGTTCATTCAAACATTATTTGCTGGTTCAAAATCCCCAAGGTAATCATCACGAACAATGGTGCTAATCTTAACAGCCATTTGATGAAAGAGGTATGTCAACAGTTCAAGATTATGCATCGACATTCCACTCCGTATCGCCCCAAGGCATATGGAGTGGTTGAGGCGGCCAACAAGAATATAAAGAAGATACTTCGAAAGATGGTGGAAGGTTCTAGGCAATGGCATCAAAAGTTGCCTTTTGCTTTGTTGGGTTATCGTACTGCAGTTCGCACTTCAGTAGGTGCAACTCCTTATTTGTTAGTATATGGTACTGAAGCAGTGATACCCGCGGAAGTTGAAATTCCATCCTTTTGGATTGTTGCTGAAGCCAAAATTGATGATGATGAGTGGGTTAAAACCCATTTGGAGTAATTAAGTCTGATTGACGAGAAAAAACTAGCAGCAGTGTGTCATGGCCAGTTGTATCAAAAGAGAATGGCAAGAGCATACAACAAGAAGGTGCGTCCCCAAAAATTTAAAGTGGGTCAGCAAGTATTAAAATGCATCCTTACACATCAGGCTAAAGCGAAAGGTAAGTTTTCCCCAAATTGGCAAGGGGCGTTCATTGTAACGAGAGTGTTGTCCAATGGTGCTTTGTATTTAACAAATATAGAAGGCAAATGTGTAGATATGGCTATCAATTCTGATGCGGTCAAAAGATATTATGTATGATTTCTTTTGCCTGTCTAAATTGTTTGTTTGTACTTGGCATGTTTTGAAGATTGGAATGACGAAGGCATTTTATTCTGCTATCTAAACATTTTATCCTTTGTTACCCCTTTGAGCCTTATTTATTTTCTTTCATACCCCTCTTTTGGAATCAGTGGCAAAAGTTCAGAAATACAGATACAGAAAATAAATAAAGACGAGAAAGAAGAAAAAGAGAAGAGAAAAAGAAAAGAAAAGAAATTGAGAAAAGTAAGTAAAGCAAAATAAAGAGAAGAAAAGAAGGAAAAAAAGAGAAGAAAAGAAAGAAAAAAAGGAAAAGAAAAGAGAAAGAAAAAGAAAAGACAAGTAACAAAAACAAAGAAATTCCTATTTCATGAACTACGTTCGACCTGATTCCTTAAAGGATACGTAGGTAGCCTCATGGTTCTGTCCCATCAAAATAAAAATTCAAGAGTCCCCAAGCAAAGAAATAGGGGCAGAAGTTGCGGTTTTTGTAAAAGATATGATTCCAAAAGTTGTAATTTTGAACCCATTCAAGTTGTTTTGAGCCTTTATAATATCCTTTCTTTCTAACCATATCCAAAAGCCCACATTGCGGTCCAAAGAAAGACCTTTCGATCAATATTTGAGGAATACCAAGTCAGGCGAGATATTAGGTATGATTCATCAGGGGCAACACTCTGTTCTGCACAAGGAAAATGAATAAATGAGAGAGTCTTATTGGTAAAAACCCTCACAGGCACCGTAGGTCAATGGAAAGCTGAGAGAAATTAAAATGAGAGAGTCTTATTAGTGAAAACCCTCACAGGCACCATAAGGCGATGGTGAGTTAAGAGATGAACAAATGAGAGAGGTTTGTTGGTGAAAACCCTTCGGGGCGTCGCAGGCCGAACAAGGTTGGTGATTTTGCAGAGAGATTGGATTATGGAAACCCCGAGGCATAAAGTATGAAAACTGAAAGGTGATTGGTTTAACAGGCTAGGCTGATTAATTCGAAATGCATGTCATGATCATTGGTGCTAGTTGCCTCACTCAGATAAGTCTCTTTTACTTTCCTTCCTCAAAGAATCTTCCTATTTCAAATTTTCTTCTTTATTTCTAACTCTCGAAGTCATTGCATTTCATTTTCTTTTGGGTCTATTTCTCTAACGCTTTTCCAATGTTAGCCTTGTTTAGCAAGTAAGAGAGGATTTCAAAGCTTATTACCAACTTTCAGATTGCACAAAGCAAGTGTCGCCAAAGCATACTAGGAATAGGATGTTGCAAAATGGAAAATAAGGTGTTAGTGGAAGTTCAAGTGGTTGAGTGGTTTTGTGAATTTTGTGGAAAATACAGAGGTTCAAATTAGAAGGACAAAAATGTAAAACAGCAGGTTGAGTGCAGGGCACTCGGGTCATTCAGGGTCCTGTGGTTGAGGTTCATTCTGAAGGTCAAACAATTCTTTGTCAGTCCAAGGCAGCCAATCAGAACAACGCATAGCGGTGGAAAGGCCACTTTCAGCAAGAATGTCGCAAACTAACCACTACATTTTCAAACTAATAAGATTTTCTTTGATTGAAATAAGGGCAAGAAATTCCATTTATTCCTAAGGAACCCTCCGTAAGGAAAGCATGTGCCAGACAGGTTCGGCCATAAATTTTCAGGACCCTCTTGGATAATGGGGCCTAGTTAAATTTCAAGACCTTCATTGATAATAAGATTTAGCATGAGTTCTACCTTTAGGAAGTATAAGTTAGATTTGAAGTTTTTGACTCATAGGATGGGATTAATTTTCAGGGCCCTCCTGGATAATGGGATTTAGCTTTTAAATTCTTAGAGCTCTTTTGGGTAACATGATTTGATTAACACTCACAGATGTGCCCAGATACCAAACTGGGCAGAAAAGTTTCTTTTGTTTTGTCTGCTTTATTGTAATCAGGCGCCCACTTGGGGAATAAGGGAATACAATTCAAGTTTTGGCAATCAGGCACCCACCTGGATAACAAGGGAATACATTTCAAGTTTTGGCAATCAGGCACCCACCTGGAGAACAAGAGAATACAGTTCAACTTTTGGCATCAGGCGCCCACCTGGAGAACAAGGGAATACAATTCAAGTTTTGGCAATCAGGCGCCCACCTGGAGAACAAGGGAATACAATTCAAATTTTGTCAACCAGTCACCTACCTTGAGAACAAGGGAATACAGTTCTAGTTTTGGCAATCAGGCGCCCACCTGGAGAACAAGGGAATATAGTTCAAGTTTTTGGCAATCAGGTGCCCACTTGGAGAACAAGGGAATACAGTTCAAGTTTTTGGCAATCAGGCGCCCACCTGGAGAACAAGGGAATACAATTCAAGTTTTAGCAATCAGGCGCCCACCTGTAGAACAAGGGAATACAGTTCAAGTTTTGGCAATCAGGCGCCCATCTGGAGAACAAGGTAATAAAGTTCAAGTTTTGGCAATCAGGCGCCCACCTAGATAACAAGGGAATACAGTTCAAGTTTTGGCAATCATGCGCCCACCTGGAGAACAAGGGAATACAGTTTAAATTTTGGCAATCAGGCGCCCACCTGGAGAACAAGGTAATAAAGTTCAAGTTTTGGCAATCAAGCGTCCACTTGGAGAACAAGGGAATACAATTCAAGTTTTGGCAATCAGCGCCCACCTGGAAAATAAGGGAATACAGTTCGAGTTTTGGCAATCAGGCGCCCACTGAACAATAAGGGAATACAGTTTGAGTTTTGGAAATCAGGCGCCCACCTGGAGAACAAGGGAATATAGTCAAGTTTCGGCAATCAGGCGCCCACTTGGAGAATAAGGGAATACAGTTCAAGTTTTGGCAATCACGCGCCCACCTGGAGAACAAGGGAATACAGTTCAAGTGTTGGCACCACCTGAAGAATAAGGGAATACAGTTAAAGTTTTGGCAATCAGGTGCCCATCTGGAGAATAAGGAAATGCAGTTCAAGTTTTGGCAATCAGGCACCCACCTGGAGAACAAGGGAATGCAGTTCAGGTTTTGGCAATCAGGCGCCCACCTGGAGAACAAGGGAATACCTGGAGACAAGGGAATACAGCTCAAGTTTTTTAAATCAGGCGCCCACCTAGAGAAGGGAATACAGTTCAAGTTTTGGCAATTAGGCGCGCACCTGGAGAACAAGGGAATGTAGTTCAAGTTTTGGCAATCAGGCGCCCACCTGGAGAACAAGGGAATACAGTTCAAGTTTTGGCAATCAGGCGCCCACCTGGAGAACAAGGGAATACAGTTCAAATTTTGGAATCAGGCGCCTACCTGGAAAACAAGGGAACTCATTTCAGAATCCAATTTGAGTTAGTAATATCAGAATCTTGCCTCGAGAGTGCAAGTCAACAGTTCAAGATGCACAATAGAACTGCAAAAGCGGCAGGATCAAGTTTGAAGATGTGTAGATAGCATTCTTGTAATTCATAGATCATAGTTTAGCCTAACTTCTTTTTATTTTGTCTCGGTGTAATAAGGAGTTCAGCAAGCAGTAGCAACAGTAGCAACAGTGAAATCACAGCTTCCCGGTAGTCCCAGCTACCAAAACTTCCCAAACTACACTAACCTAATTCCTTTATAGTCAAGGATATGTAGTCAACCTCGGAAGCAAGGTTCGGTCAGATATTTCAAAAATGCTTCCCATGGAGTATTCAAACTGGCAAAAATCGCTCGTATCCGCTCATTTTATCTTTGCCCGAAAACTCTTCGTGTTCCCGAGTAAAGAGGGGCAGCTGTGAGCACGTAATTTTTTCCCTATGTGAAATACTCCTATAAATTAAAGAAATAGATTTTTTTCCAATTGTTTGCAATTTTATAGGATTTTTCTTAGGAATTTGTGTCAATTGTTTGCAGTTCTGTGCATGTTTACTTTTATTGAAATCATGAAAAATACCAAAAATACCATGCATTGTATTGAGATTTTGTTTTCACATTTTAGGATTAATTAGTAAATTAGTTGCTTTATTAAAAATGAAAATCACAAAAATTGGCTTACTTTTACATTTTTTAGCTTTTAATTCTAGATCAGTAGTTTTTTTCTTTTAATTTAGGATCAATTAATTTTTATAAATCTTATGATTTGATAATTAGTTTGATTTTATAACTTAGATTAATTTAGGGTTTAATTTAGGATTTTATTAATTAAAGAAAAATAAAATAAAAACAAAAGAAAAAGGATTAAAAAGGAAAAGAAAAGAAAGCTTGGTCTTAAATTTTATTGAGCCAATTAATGCTGAAGCCGAAACATTTTACCTCAAATCCGCCCCAAATACATCCCTTACCAGCCCAAACCTGACCTCCCCTCACCAGTCCATATTAAACCCTATTATAATATATCCCCTCAAAAAGAAACCCTAATCTCCTAAACTGAAACGGCGCCCTCCCCCCCCCCCCAGCTTTCGTTTTGCCTCGCACAAACTCGTCGAATCACACCCAAAATCGGGCACTTCAACTCGCCGAGTCTGTTGGTCCCTCCTTTCGTCTCTCTCCAACATAGCTTAACCGTTTCTGACATATTCCCTCTCCCTCACAAGCCCTCTCTTTGTTTTTTTCGGATTTTACTCCTTTAGATGAAAAATAGGAAAAATGGGGGGCGTAGGATTGAGTGAAATTGGATCCACTCCCTCCATTTGTCATTTTGTTTTTCATCAAAAAAGGGGTAAAAATCATATTCGGATTTTGAAAATTTTTGGGAGATTTCTTGGGAAGGAAGCATAGAAGGTTCGAGATTTCTGGAAGCCTGTATAAGAGAAGTTATATTTTTAGAGATGAGGAGGTTTTTATTAGAAACATTTTGGAGGAAAAAATTGAAAGAGGAAAATTAGGGTTCGAAAAGATTCTTCTTCTTTTTTCTATTGTTCTTCTTATTTTTGTCCCAAAACAGAGAAATACAAAAAATATTATTGTTGAGTGTTTTATGACTTCATTTTGATGTCGATTAGTGTCTAAAATTTTGAAATCTATAGATTCTACCTTTTCATTTCAATTCTGGGTTTTCTGGTTAAAATGGGATTCTTTTGAAAATTTGTCGAGTCCGCTACTGTTCGAGGTGCCGATCTTTGTCCGGTTCTTGTTGCAATTCTTGTATTTGGAGTTTGGATCCCAAATGTAGTAATTGTTTGCTGTTTTCGATTCTTATAACAAAGATTTTGCCACAACAGGTCCACTTTCATACTATCATATCTCTCTTAGCTTTCGTACTGTGAATGGAGCTTTAGAATTTGTTAATATAGATTAATTTAGTGATAGTTATGTTTTTGCGTAATTAATCTGTTTTGGATTGCATCAATTGGATTATTTCCCTCATGATTATGTTTTGTCATTGAGTTGGAGCAAATTTGGAACAGGTCTTGTCTTCATTTTGTATGATTGTTACTCTTAATTTTAGGTCACTTGTTTTTTTAATTCAGCTTCCTCTTAACTCTCATCCCCATTTCCCATATTTCTTTTGCTATATGACAGAATGAAAACAGAGTACACTATCTTATGTTCTTCAAAAATTGTATTTCAATATAATATTAACTGATTAGTTGGACATAATTTACGTGATATATTGAATCTTTTCCAGTTTTCTCAAATGGTTGAGCATTTATTTTCGATTCTGTAAAGGAAGAGGTTGTTTTCGACTTTTGTAGAGGAGTGATATACTTGTCCAATATTTACATTTTTTTAAACATTTAGGCTTAAGTTTCCTTTTTCTTAACTTTTGAAACAGTGTTCTTGTAGGGTTTGGTCAAAATGGTTGATTCACTTTGTCTTTGTATGGTTGATTCATATTTTGCAAATTTCTTTGTATTGTTAATTAATTTTATTTATTTTCAAAGATGGTGTTCCTATAAGGGGTTGTTATAATGGTTGATTCATCGTGTCCTTGTATTTCAATTTTCAAGTGCCTCATTAAATCTCAATACGGATTTCTTTTAGTTAAAAAAGGGCTAGTTTGGTATCTCATGGTTTTCCATGAATTCATCTAGTATCGTTTTGTTGCATTTGAGATTTTTCGCTAAAGATTTTTTGAAGTTTCCTCCGAATTCTGATTCGGTTGGTTTATCTCATACTTGTTACTGCATTTTTAAATCATGAACATTTCATAGAATAATTGAATAATGAGGGATCTAGCAATACTGGATGTATGTTTGTTTACAAGAAATTAAAGGATGCGGGTGTCGGATAGAGCTAATTGGAATCACGCCTAGGCTTTTCAATGGTTTTTCCTAATTAGAACCTCCGCAATCGATCCCCTTTCTTAGGAAATTAGGATTATAGATTGAACCTTAATTTAGTTTCAAACATGAATATCCGTAGAATACTTTAGGCACGTTTAATATATCATCGTGATTGTGGACACGTTCGCGTGACATAATTACAATTCTAAAAATAAAATCGGAGTATGCGTTCGCGCAACTTCGATCAAACTTTTCTTAATAATAACTAAGCGTTATTAATTGTAGACACGTTCGTGTGACATAATTTTCAATGCGTCCAACAAATGGGTACACGTACGCATGACCTATTTTAAGATAATTTCCTAATTAAAAAAGGCAAATGCACATAGGTTTTAAAATTGAGTAATTAAACAATCTAATAAGCCAAGTATGATCAAAGCGACTATGCTAAAATTACGGAACTCGGGAATGCCTAACATCTTCTCCCGGGTTAACAGAATTCCTTACCCGGATTTCTGTGTTTCGCAGATCATAAATAAGAGTCAACTTCCTCGATTCAGGATTTTAAACCAGTGACTTGGGACACCATAAATTATTCCAAGTGGCGACTCTGATTTTGATATAAATAATCTCGTTTCGATTGTCACTTAAATTGAAAAAAACTCCCTTATATTCCTTTTCGGGGTAGTAAAAAGGAGGTGTGACAGTTCTTATCACAATCAGACAAGAGAAGTATTAGCTCACACTTTCATAGAAGGTTTACATCCTGAAACAAAGATTATGGTAGATGCTGCAGTTGGAGATCAAGTGTTGGAGAAAAGCTTTGACGAGATATACGCATTATTGAACAAATTCTCCAAGAGCAATCTGTATTGTCAAGGAGAAATGGGCAGACACACGGTGCAAAAATCTGCAGGGGTTCTCGAGTTAGATGTCGTCTCGGCGTTATCAGCGCAGATGTCTACACTGATCAACCAAGTCAATCAATTAACCTTGGTTATTAACAAGAAACATGCCCAGCTAGTGCAACATGTTCAAATATTTTGTGAAGTCTGTGAAGAAGGTCACATGAGCAATCTATGCCCAGCAAATCCAGAGTTTGCATAGTTTGTGGGTAATGCAAATTGAGGCCAGACAAATCAGTATGGGGACACTTACAATCCTAACTGGAGAAACCACCCAACCTTCTCTTTGGGTGGAAACCAAGGTACTCAGAATCAATACTGGCCTCAAGCACCTCAACAACAATATAGACCACCTTAGGCTGAACAATAAGCGAGTCCAACAAGTCACCTTGAGGAAATAATGAAAAAATTGATGGCTGAGCAACAAGCCCTCACTCAGAAATTGATGGCTGAGCAACAAGCCCTCACTCAGAAATTGATGGTTGATCAGCAAGCCCAATCCGCAGCAATGAGAAATTTGGAGCGCCAAGTGGGACAACTTGCTAGTGCCCAAAATACCAGACCAGTTGGGGCTTTTCCTAGTGATACTGAGCCCAATCCTAAAACTCAAGTCAATTTGGTTGCCTTGAGAAATGGAAGAGCATTAGAAGAAGTTCCAAAGAAAAAGAAGTAAACGGCTAGTCCTGAAGAAGGATTAGTTCCCAAGCCAGATGAGGAGAATGAGAAAGAGAGCAAGGGATCAGAGCCAATAATTGTGACAAGGCCACCACCTCCGTTTTCATAATGGCTGCAGAAGCAAAAAGATGTTGCTAAGTATAAGAAATTCTTAGATATTTTGAGCCAAATGCGTGTGAATTTTCCTTTGGTGGAAATTTTGCAGGAAGTTCCTAAGTATGTAAGGTATCTTAGAGATATTGTGGCAAACAAGTGCAGACATAAAGAGTTTGAAACAGTTGCACTTAATGAAGAGTGCAATGCTAGAGTTCAGAGTAAACTTCCTCCTAAGTTGAAGGATCCCGGGAGTTTCACAATTCCTCTATCTCTTGGAAAACAAGAAGTTGGTAAAGCCATATGTGATTTAGGGGCTAGTATATATTTGATGTCATCCTCTTTGTTCAAGCAACTCGGATTGGGGGTGCTTAGGCCTAGTACAATCATTTTACAGTTAGCAGATAGGTCACTAGTTATGCCAGAAGGAATTACTGAGGATGTGTTAGTTCAAGTTGGAAAGTTTATTCTTCATGCTGATTTTATTGTTCTTGATTACGAGGCGGATGAGGAAGTACTCATTATTTTGGGGCGACCATTGGAGCGATTATTGATGTGAGGGAAGTAAAGTTGAAGATGAGAGCTGACGATGAGGAAATCACTTTTAATGTGTACAAGGCACTTAAGCTCCCTAAGCATTGTGAGGACTTTTGTATGATTTCGGTGGTAGAATCGAAGGGGATCGAGCATAGTCCTTATGTGCATTGTAGTGATCCAGATTGGACAACTGAGTTAGAGGAGGTGGTGTTTCAAGCTGAGTGTTTAAAAATGATTGAGAAAAGAGCCAGTGATGAAAGAAGAGGCCTTCCAAGAGCGTGCAAAAAGGCTAGACTTCATGGGAGAAAGAAGAAGAGAAAGCGTCCAGCCAGAGCAGAGTAGCAGAGTCGTGCCACGACTATACATAAGGCTCTTGTTGGGAGGCAATCCAACCTGTATTTTATTTATTTTTTATTTTATTTAGTGTTAGGTTTTGTGTTGTTTTTGTTTTGCAAAGTAGGGGAAGTCTGAGTACCCGAAGTTGAAGTTGAGGAGCATGTTTGAGTCGTCTCGACCCTTAATATTGAGAATCATGTGCTAGCTAGGCCCAAGAGGGTCTCAGGACTATTTCTGACCCTTGTTTAATATTTTTATATGTGATCATGCATCGAGGACTATGCATAATATAAGTGTGAGTGGGGAAACTACTTTCCGAAGTGTAATTGTATAAAATTATATTTTTTATACTATTACATTTTTTTAGAACTCGTAGTAGACATAGTCTAGGTTAAAAAAAGAAGAAGAAAAAAACAAAAAATTGAAAAAAAATTAGGAAATGCTCGGACTTTTCCCGACGATGGATTTTTTGGATAATTTTCTTGAGGGATAAAGTCCGATTAAAAACACATAAAAGATTATTTTTTTAGAATAATTAGGTAATATCCCTTATTTTTTCTTTGGGCGCTGGTTCTTTTCCAAGGGTGTAGCTTGAACCGGGTACTTTCTTTTTTTAGGAGTAGTTTAGGAAGAAACTGAGTTGCTCTGAGATACTCATTGACATGGTTGATGATGTCACATTACGCTATGATATACATTCTATCTTCCTGTGTATTTAGTTTGAATTGTGACGTCTAAGTAAAGTAAATAGCCTATAATGTGATGCCTTTTATCAGTTGTTTGACTTGTATGGCACATTGTGCAATATTGCTTAATTTTTCTCAATTATGTGTGCTTGCTTGATTTGAGAGTTGAACAAAACCGTTGTGAGCGAGTCATGTGCAATGTATGTGTGAGGATTTGTGATCTTTTGTGCTATCCTGTATAGTCTAGAACTTGAGTCGTGTGTTAATCGAAGCGAAATTGTAAGTTATGCTAATTTAGGAGATGACGTACGCATTTCTTGCTTGGTCATGGATGTGCTTGTCACATAAAAATAAAATTTTCTGTTGCTATCCACTTTGAGCCTATAGACCTTTCTCTTGGAAACCACATTACAAGTCATACCCCTATTTTGTTCTTAATTGAGATTGTTGGACCTTTACCTCATAAGGAACTTAGTCGCTAAAAGAAGTAAGGTTAGAGATTAGGGAGTAGCTTTTGAGTGGAACCATGGAGGGGCCCGTTGGTTCACTAAAAGTAGAAATCAAAAGTCACTAGCCGATGAACTTTATGTATGGAGTGTGTGAAGAAAAAGAAAAAAAATTTGATAGTGAAAGTATGTACAAAAATACACACCTCCAATTCTTAATAATTTGTACTAGTGGGAGTATAGAAGTGCTTAATGAAAGTAAGGGCTATGCTGCATATGGGTTGTGGCAAGTGAGTTGGTTGAGAAGAATATGTGCTTGAGTTGTGAATGTAGTGTATTAAAGTGCTTAGGAGGGTTAGTCACTATTTCTAAATGTATCATACCCATCCCTTAGCCTACGTTACAACCTGAAAGTCCTAACTGATCCTGGATTTGGCTAGATTAAATTAGTAGAGATATACATTACGGGCAAACTTATGGTACGACCACGGGATGCATATGAATTTTTTGTGAAAGTGAGCGAATTTTGTTCAACTGTGTGATGTACTTAATCTATATTCAAAAGCATATTTGAATGTGTGGAATAGTATATATTCCCTCTTTCGTTTGTTTGTAAAGGCACATGATCTCATGAATGATAGGTGATGTTATAAACTTTCTTGTTGGGTGAGCGCATGAATTGAGGGTGCTTAGTGGTTACAAGTCGGCTTTTGAGGTTGGGTGGTGACAAATAGGTTGTTGGAATTGATTGAATTGAATGTTATACTTGGGCATGCTTAAACGGGAAGAATGTGAAATTTTGTATGTTCGTGCTTGTGTGTCGATATTGATCATAGTCAAGGGTAGATTGTATGGTTAAAAGTTGAATTGTTCCTCTATAGTTGAGACGTGTACGTAGTTGGGGTTTATTTGATAGTCCCATTGCTCAAGGACGAGTAAGAGTCTAAGTGTGGGGTGTTGGTGTTTAGCAGCGCCTAGCCTTACCTGTGGCACCAGAAACATTGTACTCCAATTTGGCAGCGCTTGGTGCTGGGCAGGGCGCCGGTGGCGTGAATCTTGTCCAAAGTCCGGGATACGGTTATTCGGCCCTAAACCTACCGAACACGTATAAAAGCAAGACTAAATTTATTTGTGAAGGGGGGACGACATTTTTGAGGGAGAATACACACGAGAAGCATCCGGGAGCAAGAACATCTCAGATTTCTTCATCTTTTCTTAGTATTTTCAATCATTCGATACTTATGAAATTGATTGCTATTATCATGAGTGTATGGGTCCAAATTTGTCAACCACGATAGCAGCCAAGTAAGATGTGGAACGAGGTTACTATAACACAACGTCTGATGGTCGTTGTGACAAAGGACGACGACCAAGAGCGGTCAGCCAAAACAAGATGTGAACGATAGTTTAAACTTAGAGAGGGACAGTAAGAATATGCTTCTCGAATATTCTTTATATTGTACTTTTTAGGGTTCCTTGGAAAAATTTCCCTTATAAGTAGGAAGAGTTAGTAAAGAAGAGGAGATCCGGACTGAAAGAAGAGAACACTTCGTAAAAGGTTCATCTGAAAGAATATACTAATATTATCTTTATCATTGATAACATAACTCGAGTATCTGTTTTTGGTTCTATATTGACAAGATCCAAGGATTCCTCAACCATCTCTTATCTCCTTCCTTTCCGCACTGCTGTCAGGGGAAGAGGCTTTCCGAAAGATCACAATAATCGGATAGCAACTTCCTTTGATTATGCTGATCGCATTTATTTAGACTCATTGCACATTTATGTTGTTGCATTTATGAGCATTTGATCAGCTCAAACATATTAGCTAACGTCTTTCATCTTGTCTACGTCATCTATCATTTGATCTAGATTTTATTATTCTTAACTAAGATTCACCCTCTTCTCATCATTAATTGGTTTAATCAAAGGTTTAGCACTTTTTGGTCAAATAATGAGTGGCTAAAAAACCCATAGTTTTGGGGTTGTGATTTAGCCATGTATATTGTTGTTTAACGTTGACTTAATCTTGATTACAATTCACTAATATATGGTTGTTTCTTCAATTATGTGATTAATTGCTTAATTGTCTGGCCAGCAGTTAGGTTCTATTTACTATCTATGATATGCTTGGGAAAGCCGTGTTTAGATTAGAGAAGAATTAAAGAGAGCACGATCTTAACACTTGGGGGCGGATTTGTGGTTAGGATAGGAATATACCTAGTCAACGTGCTTAATTAAATATCGTAATCTTAACGCGTTCTTAATAGATTGATTTCATAGGAATATAGGCGTTAATCTATTTTGAATAGGCGAGTAGTACTTCGGGAGAAGGCTATGAGAGCAATTATCGATCAATTAGCAACCATGAGTGAATTGTATGAGAGGAAGAGTTAACTAGAACACAATAGGATTGGTGAATTGATCACAACCCCGGAATACTTGTCTCTACTGAATACACAACAACCAATTTACTGCTTGATAATTTAGTTATAAATTAGAATTATAGTTTAGTATGATCACATTCTTGAACTTGATTTTGGCTTGGCTAAATAACAATCTTGGTGATTTTAGTGGGTAGTCGATACAAGTCTATGTTGGTTTGATACTTGACTTATCATTTTATTACTTGTACGACCACGTGTGCGTCTGGGAGCAACACTTTCCTAATCAAAAGATAGGAGAGCAACCCTTCTCCCAAAGTTATGGGGTCATTTTACCAGTCGAATATACGACTAAAAGTGATTAACATCGCCTCTTCAGAAATTGGTGCGAAATCGACGCACTCATTTAGTCATGCGTCCATTGTCGCAAAGAAATAGTGAATTCAGTGTCACTTCTATGGTTCCACTTACCTAAAATTCTGACTTTTATCTCTAATAACATCCACAGAGATTTTTTGAAACACAGTCAAAAGATGCATTTGCAGATGCTGTATGATCCAGAAGACATTATGAATACAGAATCAGTAACCCAATGGACATCACATAATGATGGTGTCCTAAATTATGGGCTACAAGGACATGTACAAGGACTCCATATCTAGCAACTTCACACCTGAAAATTCATAAACAAACTCACCTAATCTGTTTTACCTCATCTCTATTAATCAAGAAGTTGATAAATTACAGACTCATTCACATAGTTAAGTTAATGTAACAGCAGGAGGATGACCTACAGGGCATCTTTGCCTCCTTGGGCGTCTAATCGTCTTGCCCCACCCTGTTAGACTTTTGTCCTCCAAACTTAGAGGAGGGGTTATTGGGGACGACACAGTGGCAGGGGCGGTTTCAATCACCATCCTCCGCCTTCCTCGTTTACCGCTGCCATTCCTTCTCATGGATCCTGAGTTCCAAGAATGGCCCATAGCTTTCATCAACTCTCCGAATGTCTGAATGTCTTCGGTCACCTCGTGCCTTGACAATGAAGTCAGTCCAGGAAGGATATCCCTTTGAAAGTCCCTCCGCTGCCTTCCCCACCTTCCGTTTCCTCTTCGGGTTCGCTTTTTTAGTGAAGTGGCTCCTGCATCTTCCACTGGTTGGACTTCAGGAACAAAAGGCTTGGGTAAGTAGTCTTGTTCCTTAGTCTCTTCTAGTTGCAGTGTCACTGCCTCAAAGTAATCCATCTTTGCAGTAGTAGTAGTAGTAGGTGCAACAATCATAGCATCCTTGGCTATTATTTCTTTAGACTTGCTCGTGAATTCATTGTCGAAAGAAAAGACTACGTCAACAAACCAACCTAGGGATCCCAGTGGATCATCAGATGGATCGCTGGAACTTTCGTCAATAAAATTGAACTGACTGGACGATGAAATGGATACTATTGCTTCAGCTGCGTTCCTGATCACTTCATCCTGTGTTTTGTCAAGTTTGGGCTCCAGCAACTGCAAAGATGCATCATTTTGTTTGTCCTTCTCTCCAGACAAATGATCTTCTTCAGTTTCCAGAACAGGAAGAGCTTCCAGATCTATCTCGATGACAGTCCTCACGTTCACATTATTGCTTTCAACAAAGAATGAATCTTCATCTTCAGTAATACATGAGTTCAAATCGAAGGAATTTCTGATAATGGTAGCTTTTGTCTCCATCACTGTCTCAGCAACAACTGGTTCAGTGGAAGCCTGTTTCTCGGGCTCAACCACAGAAAGGTCACAAGCTATGTTAATGTCAATCACCATATTCCTCCGTTCATGTCTTCTATTTTCTCCACCAGGTGAGGAATGAAGAGTAGCAGAAGTGGAAACAAACAAAGATGACTCATTTTTAGAAGCACATGGAATTTCAGGAATTGGAACCCCCAGAATTTTCCTTATACTTCGGGTTTCCCCCAGCTCCTTTCTGGCCTTCATGTTGCAATCTTCTAGAGTTGGTATGACGTTCTGCGCATAGGAGACATTGCTGAGATTTTTTGATGGACCACTTTCGCAGATAGGTGAATTTGTGTAGGCTTGGATGAAGCCAGAGTCGGCTGAGTTTCCACCTTTCATGGTATTCGAACTCACATTTCTGAAACTTGGCTTAGCTTTAAGCCATGGAAACACTGGTATACAATCTTGAGGCTCTCTTTTTGCCTCAACCAACTCAAGATCTCTCCTGGAAAGTTCCTCATCTAGTGAACTCTTTGATAGTACATTCAAATCGAAACCTTTGTCGGACGTCAAGTCCATATTATTGGAGCTAATAAGATATTTCTCACACCTATTAATAGGGGAGCACTCAGATGTCAAGTTGTCACCCTTGTTATGCTTCCGAGAATCAAAATCAACAGATAAGAAAAGGGGTGAGTCTTTGGGCCCCGATGAGGACCCATGGTGAAATCCATTCCTGATGGAGAGATCAGTAGCCAAACCTAGATTTGACGTAGACCTTCCATTGATATGCCGCTTGTCTCCAAAAATTGCATTGCTCTGAGGTGACTGTGGACTCTTGCTGACCATGGCAGATGAGTTAAATGACGGGTTTGTATGCCCTGATGATAGCCTTATGCCACTTGGTTTACCCCAAGAAGAGAGTGTGTGTGACCATGAATTGGTAAATTCTGAGGAATTAGAGAAAGGATATGGACTAACCGTATGAGAAGTGACAAATGGTTTCCCATATGTATAGTTGGACTTCTCATGATATCTGTGAAAGGTCTCTAAACTATGCACTGTTCTCTCCCTCCAAAGGTCATCCCTGATACGATGAGGTGATTGAACCCCAGGAGTTAGACAGGCTTTGTCAAGCATTACTTGTGCCGGGTGGCAAGGTGTAGGTAACTTGTTTTGTGCAAAACTATGAGGTAGTGGAGCCAAGCTACCTTTAACATTACCTGCAAAAGGAAGGAAACACCTGACATACCATCACGAAAATCCAATAAAGAAGGAAATTTTAATGTGCAAGCAACCAAGTCAAGATTAGGCGCATACAACCAAAACTCTGGCCGTTGTATATACAATGTTTCACAGGTATTATTTACCTGTCTCATATGTAGAAGAGTACCGATCTCTCTCTTTGCCTTTACTACCAAATGCTGGATTTGATTTAGCACAAGCATTTAGATCAACAGGTGATGGAGTTACTTCTTCAAGCTGAGCTGGTTCATTGAGATCAGCTAACCTTACCAAGGTTCTCAAACATGAATTGGATGCTGAAGCATCTCTTTTATCACTCTTGGTACCAGCATCAACACCAGGAAAAAATTTTGTACTGTTGTCTCGGTCAGCTGTATCATTTCTATTAGCACAAGATCTTGGACAGAACGATCCTTCATTATCTCGCAACTGCTCATCAGCTTCATCTGTTTCTATGTAATCATCAGCTGGAAGTTGAAGATCAAACAACTTTTTCCGCACTTTTGAGGGCCTAGCGTCAGAAACTTCACATGTATTTGAAGAGCAACTATTTTGTATTTGAGATCGACCAGACTGTACATCGTTCACCTTTGAAGAACTCAAGGGAGAATTTAGAATTTCAGTACCAGATATAGATGGTCTAGCATAGCTTGAATTTGCTACGGGGAAGCTGGTGATTTGGCATTTCCAAGCATCTTTAGGTGGAAGATGGGATCCGAGAAGGCTTGATGAAGATGATGGCTCCATTGATGTCCAAAGTTTATGCAATTCTGTCCGTTTAATTTCATACATCATGTCCCGCTGGGTTCTGTAAAGGCGATGAAGTTCCAAAACCTACAAACAAAGATTTACATAAGTAAACTTTGCAGCAATACTGGAAAAAACGTGTAAAAAGGGACAAACTACTTCTGTAGACAGTAGATATATGCAAGAGGACCAGTATAAAACGAGATTAAAAGCTTATAACTTCCTCAATTTGACAGAAAATTAACGTTGACAACTAGATATAGAATTACCTGATTCTTGAATGTTTCCTCGTGTTCAAGTATTTTCTGCTTTAGAACATCTTTATCGTATCCAGGATCTTCATCTATCGTAATCCTTGATATGAAACCATTACAGTATTGCGCATTTGTGTAGATTTTCTCTCCATAATGTAGGGGCCATCCATTGTTTGAATCCTCACTAAGGTAGCTCATGGAGTTATAATCTGGTAAGTAGCTTTTGCAATGCACTTGTGTTTCCATTCCTGCCGACAGTAGGAATCAAATCATATAAATAAAACCAAACAGTATTTTCTAACTATGAAATTCAAAGCTTAAATTTTGAAGTTCCTTTCTTTTTATTTTCAATTTTCTCGAATATAAGTCCAAGTTAGCGAACTGACGGGAAGAGTAAGACAGCAACGCTGATTGGCTGAATGCACAATATCTGCAAGTACTACTTCGCACTAAACATCATGACATCATTGGCACAATCCACATTTAAATCTCACATAGTTTAAGTGCCAAAATCTACATAACAGATTTGCATTTTGAACTTATTGTACTTCCTCTGAAGAAAAACTTTCGGAATCTCCCTGAAGAAATTCGATGAACATGAGAAGACCGATCGCAAAGCTCCCCTCTCAAGGAAGAATGTTTCTGCTTCAAGTGTATCTTTCAAGCATTAAAATACAACTTTTCACATTACATTAGTCTCCCATTCTTTGTCGAGATTCTCATATGAGCGAATATGGAGATGATAAACTGATGATGCCTGGTAAGAACATGCAAGAAGGAGACTTAATGGTGTGTCTACCGAGAAAACTTGCATTACCGAAACCCGAAAAATATGGATATTCCGTATAATTACATTTTGTACTGTTCTGTCACCAAACAAACGGGAAAAACAGGAACGTTTTTCTCCACAAAGGCCAAGTTATACTTCATAATCGCATAAACTGTTTATGATCACACTCTGTACATGGTTTTACGTTGACCAGCACCATTTCTAAGAGTCAGTCGTTCCATATAGAACCAACCCAATAGTCCAGCACACTGCACTGGAATCACCTAGAATAATCTAGATTTACCAACCAACAACATTTCAATCCAACTCTTCAATTATTGCTAATTCATAATCTGGTAATGAAGACAGGCAATCTTGCACTAGTCAACGTAGTTGGAAGGTTACAAAAATAGTACATAAAAGCTGGTGTACTATGAATAAAGCCACCGAGTTTGTAGCGATCAAATTAACCAAAAAAGGACCAATGTAAGCGCTTCTACAAATAACATGTCAACATTAACTGATGCAATTTAAATCCTTCGACCAAAACTAAGAATTAGAAGGCATTATATATTGTCAATTCCCGATTAATTTAGACTGACAAACCAACTAATATTCAGAGGTGTCAGCCAAAACTTGGTGATTAACACTACTTAATGAATTAAACAAGTAAAGTTGCAATAATTTCCCCTTGGAAGTGTCAATGAAGGGGAATTTGTACAAGAACAGAAGCTACAAATATCTCAATCGCTTCTCAAATCCAAGAACTTAACCAAATCTATAAATAACTAGACTACTTCACATGGTAGGGAAAATGCATAAAACCAGAATGACAGAAACCACAAATTTAGAACCCCAAAAGCTGTTACCTTTAATTATAAACGTGAATAAATTAACATAATGATTAACTGAAAATGCAAAAGCAAATATAGAACATAAGATATCATCTGGTTCTGGGTGTGAAAATCAAATATGAATAAATCTGAAAAATAAGATTTTACCTCAGACCCACATCTTTGAGCCACTTCTCCTTAATACCCCTTCGTGGATTATTATACCATCTCAAGAATCATGGAGAATTTGTAGTACCAAACTGAGACTAAGGCACTAAGCCAAAAAAAGAAGAAAAAACAAAAGCAGAAAAAAATAATAAGACAAACTAAGAAAGAGTAATACTTAATTATTACTTAAAACTATGTAATAACTATAAGGAAAAAACAAAGAGGTTAGTTTGGTAACACCATTGAAGAAGCTGAGATCCTAATAAAACTGAACAAAAGATTAGAGCATTCGATCTTATGTGGGGCCACACAAACAGTCTCACTGAATGAAATGTTCTTTTAGACAGAGAAAGAGAAAGTGTTGTTGTTTGGGTGTGTGTGGGGGGGGGGGGGGGGGGTTCTAAATGTATAGTACTAGTAATATATTCTGTATATAGAGAGAGAGAAAGAATAGAGAGAGAGAGAGATCCCAGATAAGAAATCTATCTCACGACCTTCTAAGAACAACAGTGACATGAAATTTGTCAACATCTGTTCTCTTTGCATTCTCTGCTTTCTTTTTCTCTTCACCTCTCTCTCTCTAGATTTGAGGAAAGGAAAGAAATGAGTATTTCTGTAGATTCTCTCCACCTTCCTTGCTATTTGTACAGATATTAATGAAAATTAATATACCCATATTATAACATTGTTTTTCTGCTCTACCCGGGTGTCTAATATCGGCTTTGCGGAATTGAATTAAAAAATTGAAATTGAGGACACATTGATTAATTCATAAATAGTATTCCCTTCATTTATTTTTAATTGCCTATTTTTTATTTTGCATTTCCTTTAAAAAAAATAAGTAAAGTATATATTTTATATTTTTATTCATTATAATGATAGCATTTCAAAAAAAATTGAAAAATAATTTAGGGAATTAGTAGTTAATGATAAGGGTAAAATAAGAAAAGAAGATCATATTTCTCTTGATTTACAAAAATGGATAAGTAAGAATGAAAATATGTTTTTAATATAGTGCACAGGTAAAAGTGAACGGGGAGTAGTCCTTTAGAGTTGTTACCTGGTATATTTCTACGGTTTTAGGACTCAAGTGCTCGACTAATTTGGGTTTATGACTGTTTTGGGATCCTGACTAAATTCATATATTAATCTGAAACCTATGATTAAAGATGAAAATATTGTATTCGTCCCAACACAAACCTTGATGGTTGTTATAACATTGTCCAATTCTATTATTGTTGGCTTTACCTGTGCATTTTGCGTGTGCTAAAGCTCGTGTTTTTTAAAAAAGTTTTTTTTATGTATTTCATGCATCTTAATTTCAAAGAATGAAAGTTAATTATTCTTTAATTTTGTTTGCATTTTCCATTTTAGTTATTGTTTAATTGGTTGACAAGGGGTAGTTCAGTGATTAAGAGACTATATAGTATCAACCCTAATATCACGAGTTTGAACTTTGAACCCTGTTGAATTTTCTTCCTATTAAGAACTATGTTGCAAAATATATTCTCCACTATTGTACAACGACAAAGTAGTCGGGGACGGAGCTAGACGTGTGGAAGGGAGTTAAATCGAACACCCTTCATCCGAAAATCATACTGCGCACATAAGGTTAAATCTTTTTTGATGTACATATATTAGATGTTGAATCTCCAAGGGCGGTTCAACCACATTAGGAGTCTAAAGCCAAAGTTTAATGGAGCCCTTAAACATAAAAAGAAAATTTAAATCTTTTTTAGCTTTGTGAGATGCAAAGTTATTTTTTGTTACAATCGATTTCTTCTAATCATTCTTTTTCAATTAATATTATAGCTAATTCGTTTAATATTTCTTGAAATATTGTTGCTCTTAGGTAAATCTAAATTTTTTAACACTCTTAATTTAGAAAATAAGTCCAAATCGTCAATATTAGAATGACTATTATATTTCAAAAAATATTGAAGAACATACACTTCAAATTATTTAAATCTATTCTGAAGTGAATTTGGCTTGGTCTACTACATATAAGAAGTAATCAACTTTTAAAAAAAAAAAAATCAAAAGACTTTGTAGTTATTAACATTCTCATCAAAAAATTCCTTTCTATAAATTACACTATTATAATCAAATCGAGTTCTATATTTTAGTGGTAAAAAAATAATTTCTTTTGTTGAGCAAACTAATGAGTAATAAGAACCACCAAAGCAATTAATGTTGTTCAACAACACTAGTTGAGATATTGGCATAACAAACAAAGATGAAAAATGAGAAAGGAACTTAATTTACTTATCATGGTGTCTGCACTCTCCATCTTACCCTATTAATAATAAAATTCAGGTCTAAAGATTTTATACATATAAAGCTCTATATGTTTATGTCTTTCTTAAATTGATCATCTTCTCAATAGAAATAAAACTATAAGCGAATAACTTATTTTTGCTAAAGCAGTGGCCTTATTGGTTTCACCTTAGAGTCGGCCTTGTGAATTTCCTTAGCTTTTTTATATGTTTATTTTTAATTTTTTTAAATTTTTTTAATGAAAATCCTGCTTCCGCCGCCGTAAGTAGGTAGACATATTTTTCAAAAAGTTAATTTGACTTATACAATATACTAGATACAGTGGGGGAGAAATCAGTATTCCTTTCATTTTTCATCTTATAGAAGAGCATACCACGTTACATTTACTATCTTATAAAATTATTTAAATAATATCAAGACATTTTAGTTTAAAGTGAAATGAGGGAGCAGTATTATGTTAATTTCATTGGCTAAATGCATATGCTACTGCTAGAGTTTTATGACAACAGACAAAAAGCAGGACCCACTGACACTGTAGGTTGGATGAGGTTTCTATATAAGAAGAAGATTTTCCCTTTAGTTTTAGGGCTTACAAATATTTGCTAAAATACCCTCCAAATGTTTTTTATTTACAGAAGTGTGGAAGGTAGGATTTGATGCTTCTGAATTTCTGGTATGTGTCTGATTGGATGATACTCTGTTCATTGACAGAGAAAGTATAATAAGTTACATGGGGTACTCATAACTGTACTGTGAATGCCATTAGATAAGTAATGTACCAACGTGGTACTTTTGGCAGCACAAACACATACTCATTTTATTTCATTTCATTTGATGACAGTGTTTAATTTTTTAAAGTTAGTTTGATTTACACATCGACGTTAAAACGTCACAATTTAATGAACTTATATTTTTATAAATCACGAAAGTCTCAAATAATGAGGTTATACAATTTAGGGAAATTTTCATATAAGAACAACTGGACTCCTTACTTTTTAATTTTATAGCACAGATTTCAATTTATAACCAACTAACCTAAAAATAATAGTTAATACTCAATATTCAACTCCAATAGGTTCTCGAAATTACTATTTAATTTTTAAAAAAGATAGTTCAAGCTTTTAAGTTAGTTTTCGAATCAGTAACTGTGACTCAAATATTAGTTCAACAAACCAAATCTATTTGGGTGGTGAAAATTAAATTTTTAACAAGCTTAAATATGTGAATTTAAATTTTGAATTTGATTTTGTGAGAAATTTAGAGTGGGTGTTATTTAGACTTGTTAGAAATAGTATAAGGAGGTTGTATATAAAATTTGAAGTCATTTAATGGAGATTTGGACTGGTTTTGAACAAAAATTGCAACCGAAAATTGTGGAAGAAGTTCGTCTACAGACGTTTGTATAAAAGTGTATAATAGTTTATAAGATGTGTTTATACACTCATATCTACTATTATACAAGATTATACATAATTATACAAAAAACTGACTTCGTCTTCTTTCTTGCGTCTTTTTTTAAATTTAACTCAAATCTACTCCAAATCACTTCAAATTTAAATTTTGAACTCCTTTTAATATTTTCAATCAATTGAAACAATACCCAATCCAAACAACTAATAAATTCAAAAAATCATATTTTCGAAAGCAAAGCTTTGAATGGCCTTCAACGATGGACTTCTACTATTCAATTTTCTTACATTGCAACCAGATGACATAGGGGGAGAAGTAGTAATGGCGGACGGTCCCTTGAAGCATATGTAGAAGATGTGAGAAGAAGAGAGAGTGAAAGCAATAGTTGTGAGTGCACGGATTTAACTCCATAACTTTTAGAAGCAATGACTTTAAGAACACAGATTTTGAATTTGTTAGTGCTTTTAAAATATGTACAATATGGGCTAGGTTAGGTAAAACTTAAAAACATGGGCCATTTTTTGTTATGGTGTGAAATCATGTGTATTTTCTTGTAATTCTTTCTACAATTTATTGGAGGAAGTATCGGAATCTCATAACCCAAAAATTTTAATTAAATGATTATTAATTGTTAAAAGATTATCTCGCAACAATGACTTTTAGTTTGTTTTGAATTCTAATATATGTGTTCAATAAGTACATTTTTCAACATTATAGGGCGGTTAAAAACTCGAACTCTTAGTGTCGTTCGGTTGGGAAACAAGTTATCCCATGATTATTATCTCGGGATTAGTTATTCTAGGATTAGATATCTTACCTTTCCATAAGGATAAAAAATGGGATAATTTCACATAAATACAACTCACACAACCTAACTTGCAACATAATAGCCTAAATACCACTTTGCAGATTTATAGCCCAAAAATAATCGGTTAATTCCCGAAAAACAGTTTATTTCACACAATCAACTACAGTTATTGCTCCCTCTTTATACAACCAGTTGTCTTCATTCTCTTGATTTCCTTTGATTATTAAGCATTTGATAAAAAAATTCAAATAAGCCACAACGCAACTCAAAACTCCTATCCTGAATAATACATATTATCTAAAGGTAAGAAATTCAAACACTTTTATGTGCAATTGCTGAAGCAATCCAACAGGATAAAAGAAAAATAAAAGCTTGGTAAATAAATTATAGAATTCCTCCAACGCGTACAAATCTTTTTCATACAGCACTTATACAAAAAAGAAGAAGAGAAGGAAGTGTCAAACTTCTGTAGAGGCCTCTTACACACTAACAATGTATATACATCCTTATAAACTGAAAAAAAAATATATAATTATACAACATTATACACAAATATACACATTTATACACAATTATACAATATTGTATAACTTGTATAAACATGTATAATAGTGTATAAGAGGTGTTTGTATATCCATATACATAATTATACACTATTATACAGTGTTGATACAAACTGCTACATAGTTATGATTTTCCAGAACTTCAAACTTCAAAATCTTCCAAAATTACCAGAACTTCAAACTTCAAAATCTTCCAAAATTAGTGGTTATTTGTTGGTGCAAATCAAGTTTGAGAGCTATTTATTTTCAGATCTGTGTGTATTTTTATTTTTCTTTCAAAAAATCTTCAATATTCTTCTGGTTGCCACCATGGACGACGGAGTAGGAGCCCGGGTCTTCTTCGAGCCATTGATGGCAGAACTGTGTAGGGGTAGGGGAGAGGGAATAGCGGGGGCTAGGTTAAGAGAGGATGAGGGATCTATGTGGTTTAGAAAGAAAGAAGCGAGAGGCGGTGGGAGAGAATTTGGTGTGCTGGAATGAAGAAAGAAAAAAATAATAAAAATCCTAAAAGTGTGTATTTAATAATGGGCTAAAAGCTGAAAAGTTTCTTTCATGTTTTGTAAAACATGGGCTAAATAGGGTAAGAGCTTCAAATCTGGGCCATTTTCGGTTGGGCTGTTAGGCCAAGTGACAAGGGCCGTAATTCATACTAAAAAAATACTATAATCTCGAGATAACTAATACTATAATTTTATCTCAATCAAACATGAAATAAATTCATCTCAAATTCAATTCCACAATTAATTATCTCTTATTTCTCGGTTCAACGAGCCCTTAGGTTTAGTGTCTGAATGAAAATTTCTTACTAACGAGTTCAAGAGGCAGTCAAAGTTCTGTCTTTCAAAATCTCTTAGCCTTGATGGTCTTGACTTCTATCTGGGCAAAAGACAACACAAAGGAGACAAATTTGAATTGCTGGATTAGATTCTACTTAAAATACAAGCTCTGAGCTAACTAAAATTAAAAATAAATATTAACCAGCTGAATTCTTTTTGTCCTATTAAAATCAGATCAAGTACTTTGAGACAAAGGGTGTGTTTGGTACGAAGGAAAATATTTTTCAGAAAATATTTTCTAATTTTTTCAAATTTAGTTGGCTTTTGAAAAACATTTTCCTTATGAACTCATTTTTCTCCAATTGGAGGAAAATGTTTTCCTTATCAAGGGAATGTAAAATATTATCCAAAACTCCTTCTCAACCTTCCTCATCCTCACCAACCCACCCCACACCCACCCAACCCCACCCCACCCCACCCCCTTTTTCTAAAAAGTTTTTTTTTTTTAAATTTTTAATTTTTTTTCGTCACCACCCACCCAGCTACTCCCCTCCCCCCACCATTTTTTTTATTTTTTTTTATAATTTCAAATTTCTGTTTTTGCGATTTTCTGCACCACCCACCCCCACTGCCCCCTTCCCTCCCCCCGCACATTTTTTTAACCTTTTTTTAATAATTCCAATTTTTTGTTTATTTTGTTTTTCTGCACACCCCCTGCCCTGCCCCCTCCCCAGAATTATTTTTTTAATATATTTTCAGTTATAGTTTTTTCATCTTTCGATTTTGCAGGTTCAAAATTTTACGAGTTCCAAAGTTATGAGTTTGGAGGTTTATGTGTTTGGAAGTTTATGGGTTTAGAAATTATAAAGTTTACGGGTTCGAAAGTTTGCGGTTTCGAAAGTTTAGCGGTTCAGAAGTTTATGAAATTTGTGGGTTTGGAAGGTTGTTGGTTTGAAAGTTTATGGCTTAATATTTATTATATTTAAATTATTTATGAATACTCTTGAGAAGTTATTTTCCTTAATTTGCGTACCAAACACCGAAAAATAAGTAAGATTACTACTTATTTTCCAAGAAATTCACGAAAAATATTTTCCATTATACCAAACACACCCAAAGTGATTGATAGGAAGAAAAATGTTTTATAGGAAAATAAGTGTTTTATTCATATATTTTTAGGCCCCATTTGTGCATTAAATTTTTTTCAAAAAGGTGTCTGTTTATGAAAGTTTGCATGTTTTTGGAATTTTTTCGAAAATAAGTTTTTCAAATTTTCAGAAAACCTTTCCCCCTACTCACAAAATTGTAATATTTTTTCAAGTGATCAAACATAATTTCAAATACCGTTTTTTAACTTAACTCCAAATAATATTTTTTTTTCAAAAATTACAATTTTTATGTCCAAACGTCTGATTAGTGTTTGATAATAAACAAAGAAAAATACGTGTTACTGTTTGGTGGGCAAGGAGGAAAATGATTTCCTAACCATCTAACAAAAGTAATTTCCAACACCCCTAACCTTCCTCGTTTCTTAGAGGTAGAGTAAGGATTTAAAGTTTATAAATTCTGAATTTGTCATCAAATTCATGGCTCGTCTTTGTTTTTGGATTCGCAATTAAATATTTATATTTATTTAATACATTTTTTAAATACAAATACAAGTTCTAAGCAAAATTAATGGGTTCGTTTGAACCGGTATCTGATACTAGCTCTACCGACTTCACCCCACCCCCACCCCCATCACCCACTCCAACCGTGACTTAATTAACATCTTGAAACAATTAGGGGTGGGTGTTAGGGGTGGGCGTTCGGGCAGTTCGGGTTGAATATGAAAATTTCGATTTGGAATTCAATCCAGATAATCGGTTTCGGATTAATTGGTTTGGATATTCTGGATTTTTGGTTTTGAACTTATTAAGTTGATTTCTTCTTTTACAAAAATAAATATCCAAATGATTACTCATGTTAAATTGCTTGAAAAGTTTCTCATTGTCACCGCAATCACCCAAAAGAAGTATTCAAGTAATGAAATTATTATCAAGGAAATGCAATAGAGATATTAATTTTGCTGATAAGAAGTAGCAATAATAAAACCATGTCTAAATAGAAAGTATTCTGAAAGTACCTTGGCATATAATATTGAATATATGAGATAATATCTAATGGTTATGGTATAGTACTTATTATTATTGGCATATGGATAATGGACTAAATAATAAGAATGAAAAATTTAGATTTTCGGATATCCAAAAATTCGAAGTACCAAATCCAATATCCAATCCGAAATACAAAACTTTTAAAAATTAAATCCAAAATCGAATCTGTAATCCAAAAATCCAATATAATCGAATTTCGATTTGGATTTCGGATTTGCCCAAACTATATCACCCCTGGAAACAATTGTGAACTATCTTAGAGGTAATAAAGTTAACAAAGCAACTTCATAATCACATATATACAGCATTTAGTAGTTCAAACCAATTTTCAACGCTATTATCACTGCTGGGTTATGGGTCATTTTGTCACTGCAATTCCACAACTTAATTTCATATATTAACACTTAAATTTTCCATTGAAAAGTTGTAGGTTGGAAGTAGCTCTGTAGGACTAAAATTGAAAAGTTATGTATTGGTAGTTTGGTACTATCTTAATTAACAACAAGATCTAAGCTTCTTCATCTGTTGATATCTTAACTCCTTGACATTGAAATTTTATCCTGCCGACATACTTGGTATAGAAAATATAAAAAAATTCTGCATACTTATTTTAGAAAATTTTAACAAATTTTTTTGAAGAATTAACTCAAATAATCGTTCATCCAACTGCTTAAATGAAAAATAACTAGATAATAAATATGAAATAGGTTCCAGCCCCACTGTTTAGTGGCCCTTGAAGTTTGGATAATCAACAAGTTGCACATGAACTTTCCCTTTTGTTACTCCATTCAAGAAAATGCTATCCTAAATTTCTAATGGAGTAATAGAATATCTCTCCTACTTAGTTTCTATTCATCCTTCGTATAAATGCAGGAAATAATTGTTATGCACCGCACACCCTTCATTTTATTCATTCAACTCATGTAATGCGCCAAATAGGACTTGATTGGATAAATTTTGAGCAATTGAGTTTCGAATATGATTAGAGAACTTTTAAAATAAATAATTATGTGCGCAAATTAGGGTTAGATTGTGTATATATTAAGTTAATTTTCAAAAACAAATAGTTAGGTTAAATTAATTTCCAGAAGTTAAAATAAGCTTTTTAGAAAATGAGATTATGTTTATTCTGATTTCTGAAATCAAATCAAATTTGTTTTTCGAAATTTTATTTGTAACACAATATTTGAAAGTACAAAAATTTGATCCATATGATATGGTGGCTTCTTGTTATTGGTGATTGATCACGCCAAATTACACCTCCTAAGAGGTTTAGCGGTTGTTGCAAATATAATTCGGTTTACAAGTACAGAGTCGAGTCCCACAGGGAATTAACCTATTAATCACAACCACTAGTTTCACAAGAATTCAAGTAATCAACCTTCAGAAATACTAAATATCGATTTGAGTGTTTACTAATTAACTAAGGTAAGAGTAATTAAAATGCAGTAATTTATAACTAACAGAGCAAATGACAAGCAGCCTACTGATCAAACACATCAGTCTCTAACAAGAATTGGAGATCAAACACATGGAAGGGAGATACAAAGCACTCAAAAAAGCCCTGAACTGAGTTGTATCAGGGAGTTCCCAGCTCTGGCTACTAGTATACTGAGAGGGAATAAAACAGGGGAGTACACAGGTGGAAAGGGGATACAACAATGCTTGTCCACAGCTAATAGTGGGCCACCTATTAGAGTTTAATGACTTGGGTGATATGGAATGTGATGGAAATAAATAAGAGATATAAACAAAAAAAATTAAAGATATATGTACAGAATAAACAAATAAAATTAGCTTGTTTTTTGGAAACTAGAGTCAAGGAGAACAGAGCCAACAAGGTATTCAAAAACATCTTATCAGGTTGGGCAATTCAGAACAATTATCAGAATGCAATAAATGGAAGGATTTGGTTGACATGAGATCCTAAGGTATATTGTATTGATGTTGAAAATATAGATGCTCAATTAATTCATTGCATAGTAAGGGGGAGAATGGATGGATTTGAAGCTTGCCTTACACTTTTTTTAAAAAAATAAAAACCATTATTTTGGTGGGGGGGGGGGGGGGGGTTAGACAGACCCCTACCTGTAGATTAATAACCAAAATGAGAAACATACAACAAAAGAAACCAGATGCCTATGTTCCTCTGTGAATTAGAAAGGACTGGACATGCCCAATCCAATATAAGTTAACACCAAAAAAGGCCAGGTATGTTAATACTACTATGATTGCAGGAAGTGAGTCTTCCATGTACATGTGATGCTATGACAAAAATGTACAAACACAACATATATACAATAATCATCCTACTCCATCTAGGCGCGGGTTCTTCATTTTTGATCTCCTGAATCTAAATGAAGGCAGTTGCCTCCTATCCATTTGATATATCCCAACAGTCTTCTTAGGTAGATCTTGGACATTGAGGAAGATGGTAGCAATAGGTAGAATATCCAATATAGCACCATATTTTGATAGTGTGTCTGCCACTGAATTTTCTTCTCTATAGCAATGTTGAACTTCAATTCGATGACTCTGAATAATCGTTTTCATCTTTAAAATATCATCATGAATCTCCCAAGAAGGTGAAGAAGATCCATTAAGCATATTAACAATTAATAAAGAGTCCATTTCTAGAATTATATTGTGAATCCTATTAAAGGCAATCCACTCAATTTCAAAAAGTGCAGCTTGTATTTCAGCCGTATTGTTAGTGCAGAAGTGAACAGCCTTGGCATATGCCATGACAAGCTTTCCACTGCTATCCCTAACAATATCCCCAATACCGGCCACTCTTTTCATAACATTACTACTCCCATCCGTGTTAAACTTCAGTCTACCTGAAGGAGGGAGTGACCACATCACCTTGAGAGCTTTCATTGGAGGTTTAAAACCTTCTAAGAACCTGCAAATTCTAGCCCAGTCGTCTTGCCATTTGATTCCCTTGTAGTGAACTTTAAGAAGCATGATTATCGGTGATTGCACTCGATCTAGCAAGCTTTGTACAGAAGCATATGAACTTTCATATTTAGAGGAGAGGAAATCTCTTATGGAGTAATCTGAATGATATTTCAACACAAGTGACAAAGCCTTGGATAATTGGTGGGATTTTAATGCTATGTTGTATACTCAAGACAGAATGTATGGCAATCCAGTAGCAATGAGTGAAGTGGTAGATTTTTCAGACTGTATTCATAACCTGTTTCTGAATGAACTGGTATGAAAAGGAGAGTACTATACCTGGTCCAATAAACAACAAGGTGATGATAGGATACTAAGTAGAATTGATAGGGTGTTTGGTAATGACTTGTGGATGTCTAACCGGGGGCATGTATGTACTGAATATGATGTGCCATTGATATCTGATCACTCTCCTATGCTGCGGAACATCAAGTCTATTAGATCTAATATTAAACCACCATTTAGGTTCCTTAATGTATGGACAGATCATAAGGAGTTTGGAAATATAGTGAAGTCCATATGGAACAGAAGATTAGCAGAGGATGATATGGAGAATGTATGGAAGAAGCTCAAAGCTCTGAAGCTTTTATTCAAGCGACTAAATGCTGATGAATATAAGGGAATAACAAAGAGAATTGAAGATGCAAGAAGTGACCTTGTTACAGTCCAAGAAAAGATGCAAAGCCAATATAGTGACAGTCTACTAGAGCAAGAGAAACAAACTCTCCAACAACTAGAGAAGTGATCTCTAATTGAAGAGAATATTCTGAAGCAAAAATCAAGGGTTAAATAGATTAAACCGGGGGACGGAAATACCAAGTATTTTTCTACTATTGTGAAAGAGAGGATCCATAGAAAGCAGACACTAGAGCTGACTACCGAGGATGGAAGGAAGGTTAATAATCAGATTAGCATCAAAGAAGAGTTTATAAGGTTTTATAAAAACCCGATGGGGGCTTCTACAAAGACATTACCAGCAATCAACAAAGAAATAATGAAGAATGGCCCTAAGCTTACTCATGAACAACAACTTAGTTTGATTGCAGAAGTGATAGAAGATGAAGTATATAAGGGTCTATGTGCTATACAAGAGGATAAAACTCCTGGTTTGATGGATATAACTCATGTTTTTTCAAGAAAGCATGGCCTATATTGAAGCAGGAGATTGTGCAAGCAGTGCAGGAGTTCTTTATCACTGGAAGAATGTACAAATGTATTAACTGTACAACAATTACTCTTGTTCCTAAAGTGAATAGCCCAACTACAGCAAGGGAATTCAGGCCTATTGCATGTTGTATTGTCCTTTATAAGATCATATCTAAAATACTATCTAGCAGACTGCAAGGAGTAATTACTAGTGTGATAAGTGAAGCTCAGGCAGGATTCATTCCAGGAAGGAAAATATCAGATAACATAATCTTATCTCATGAACTTGTGAAGGCATACACCAGAAAGAATTCTTCCCCAAGGTGTATGATCAAGATTGATCTAACCAAAGCTTATGATTCTGTAGAATGGATATTCTTGGAACAAGTGATGGTTGAGTTGGGGTTCCCTAGTAAGTTTCAGCAATGGGTGCTAACAGCAATGGGTGCTAACCTGTGTGAAAACTGTGACCTATTCAATTATCATCAATGGAGAACCTACTGAGCCATTCCCAGCTGCAAAGGGATTGAGACAGGGAGATCCCATGTCTCCTTTCCTCTTTGCAATTGCTATGGAGTACTTGAGTAGAAGCTTGAATGGACTAAAAAGGGAAAGGGAATTCAAATATCACCCAAGGTGTGCTAAGCTTGGCATAACTCATCTGAGTTTTGCAGATGATCTGTTACTTTTTGCAAGGGGTGACATGGCCTCAATCACTCAGTTACAACACTGTCTTAATCATTTTTATGCAGCTTCAAGCTTGAAAGCCAACTAGGAAAAGAGTTTAATCTTCTTTGGAGGTGTTACTTAGTTGGCTAGTGAAGAGATAGTGCAAAAAGTTGGTTACTCCATAGGTATATTGCCAGTTAAGTACCTAGGAGTTCCATTAACCACCAAGAAGATGTCCATAGCCCAATGGCAACCACTTATTGAGAAGATGGTGGCAAGAATTTCTTCATGGACAACAAAAAAACTCTCATATGCTGGAAGAATTCAATTAGTGCAATCTGTCTTATTTGGTATTCAGGTTTATTGGTCTCAACTGTTTCTGATTCCTAGCAAGGTCTTGAAGACTATTGAAGCATACTGCAGAAGCTATGTGTGGTCAGGAGTCGATGTCATTACAAGAAGATCTCTGGTAGCATGGGATAAAATGTGTACTCCAAAAGTGCTGGGGGACTAAACCTAATCAATCTAAAGCTATGGAATAAAGCAACAATAGCAAAGAACTACTGGGATCTAGCAAACAAAGGGGATAAAATATGGATCAAATGGATACATGCATACTATATAAAAGGCCAACAACTGTCTAATATGCCAATACCAAAGCAGGCTTCCTGGGTAGTTAGAAAGATGGTAGAGGCAAGAAGCTCAGTGGCAACAATTCATATTCAGCTAAAGAAGAAGAACAACATGATCTGACAACTATATTTGGCTATGATAGGGCAATTGCCAAGAGTAGAATGGAAGATGTTCATGTTTGGAAATGAAGTTAGGGCAAAAGCTAAATTCACAATGTGGCTATACTTCCAAGATAGGATGCTAACCAGTGATAGATTGAACAAATGAGGGGTGCAAATGGACAAGGAATGTATTATGTGTAAAGTACATGAAGCATATCCTTATTGAATGTGAGTATGCTAAGAGTGTTTGGACAAAGCTGCTAAAATGTATGCAGAGGCAACCAATCTGGGCAACCTCATGGGACCAACACTAGAAATGGGCTGCAGAGAATGCAACAGGGAAATCAAGTAAGGCAGGAGTATTCAGGATGGTATATGCAGAAGCAATTCATGAGATATGGAACGAGAGAAATCATAGGATATTTGAAAAGCAAAGCAGGAAAGCTGAAGAGTTAGCTAGGAACATAACATGCATATGTAATGTTAGAGCAACAAATCAAAATAGGCAGCTTATACAAAAATTTCAATTCTGATTGTAAGTAATAGCAGAGAGGAGGAAAGTATAGTAGCTATATGTATAGTTTGGAGAGATGGAGCAAATAGGACAACAGGCTGAGTTGTAAGACAACCGTGGATTTGTAAAGCTTCAATGGTGATTAATGGAAATTTCTAATTACCAAAAAAAAAACAGAGCAAATGTGTGGGAAAGATTTGAAAAAGTCTAGGGTTATGATTTCTTCTATTGTCGAAATCTCCCCGCTACGTTTCCTACAAATTCGCCTAAGTATTCTTTACCAATCGTGAGCACTGTCGTAACTCTCTTTCGAGCAACTACTACAATTTACTAGACATATTCTCTCGAACTACGCTAGCTGACACTAATTCACCTCTTACTACGATCGCACTAAGGTTTCATTATCTCTAATCCCGCCTTTAAACCTCCGTATTGATCTCTCAAATACGTTAGGAGTGGTGTTGTTCAACGACTACCTAAATGTATACTCTATCTCGAGTAATACACACTAAATAAGCACAGTTAATTGAGAGCTCTTTAATTAACAACAACAAAAATATAGTTGAACAAGTAGATAAAAGATCAATGGCAAATTATATTAAACGTAGTGAACAAATCATCCCCCAATAGATTCCATCAAACCCTAGATGAGAAGGTTTAGCTATTCATATCCATACTAACAATCATGATAATAATTGAAAGCATTAAAATACAGATTAAGGAAGAATGAAAGAGAAAAAACTCTTGCGATTCGTTGCTTCTAAGTGTTCGCCTAGCCTTTTCCCTCTCAAATAATGTCTAACCCCTAAGAAATAAGTTTAGAACCCTTTTTATACATATTGGGGCGTGTAGGGTTGAAACTACCAAGTCCTAGCCGAATTAGGACGAAATCTGCCCTTAGCCGTCTCGCTTGGCGTCTAGCGCCAACCTGGAAACCGAAATTTTTTCACTTCTGTGCTATTCACCAACCTGGGCACCAAAATCATACTCTCTCCAATTTCTTCTGTTTTTACTTCACTTTGCATGCAAGCTTGCCAAATCACTTCAAATTGACTCATACACATATAAACACCATTATTAAGCTCGAGTCACAAATATTTACACCAAAGTTAACAAGATTGAGGTATAATGCAAGGAAAATTACATGCAAAAATATGAATTTTTAGTCTAATATCAGTGATGATGATCGATAAGGAAAACTATCAATATGTATCCGGTGTAAATAAAAAATTAATTAACTTATTATGGTTAAGTAATTAAATAAGTGAAAAGTGTACATCAAATAATTATGGTGCAATCATAGAAATTTATATATAACAATATGTCATTGTGTATTAATTTAGTGTAAATATTAAGTGCATATTATTATTATTATTATTTTCCAGAATGATAAGTGATGAGTGACAAAGCAACTGTCTTTATCGGCTTATTAATTCCGAAAATCTTATAAAAATTCAGAAAATAAGATGGGTTTGTGAGTCAATTAAACCAATAGGTTCTGTTTAATTATTCTATATTACGTATGTCGAAAATAGGAGTACTAATACCTAATAATTGTAATATAGTAAGGAGCTTAGAGCAATAAAGTAGTCCCCACAGGACATGCCATGGTCACTTTCATAGGAAATGTGTGACACTTTACCAACCACCCCAAGATTTTGCTTAACTTGAAGTTAAGGGCCCCTTTCTGGCTCTCCAAATCATCTTGTCCCTCTAGCTTTAAATTAATTCTTTTGGATTTCTTCTACTTTTTTTAAAAAAACATAAATAATCGTCTGCCTAATAAATAATTGAGAGATGAATATATAATATATAATTAGTGCATAATATATGTATATTGATGAAAAATATTTTATTATATATCTCTTATTGATCTCTACAATTTTTTATTTCCTCCACACATTAAAACAAGCTAATAATACCCATATTTATAATAGTACGAAACATATTTTAACTAGAAATAGAAAAATCTATTCCTTTATTAATTTTGACTATAAATTCTATTTAGACATGAATTAAATAAACATGCAAATATCAAATCCTAAACAATTTCGATTTCCTACTACAACTTTAAATTAGTTTTTCAACATATATTAAGTAGTGCTATAAATATTTTTAGCCGAGTCTAAAAAAATTTAGATTTTCATTTTTGTCTTTGGTGTTTATTGGCATTTCATTGTGTAGCACATGGGCTGGTAATATTATTTACACCAAATTAATAAATATATTTATATTATGTGATGGACTTCTATTACTTTACTACGATTGGTTGTTATATATTGTTATCGCATTAAATTACTTAACTATGATAAGTTGATATGGTTTGATAAAATACTAGGTGGTGGTACGTTTTTTATCAGGAGTTTATTCTATTTGTTCCTGTATCGACTCAGTAAAAATTTACCCTCACTCGGATTTAGACCAAATTAATAAATAGAAAAAATCAAGTGAAGATAAAATATTAGGTAATTCTTTCTATCTGTTTAAGCTTTGATGGATAGAGTTATATGTGAGATGACATATATTTTGTGTGAGCACAAACTGTTCCGCACACCACGATTATCTTAAAAATATTGAGGAACTATATAGTGTGTTCCTTTGGACAAATAGAAATTAACATCTAGAAAAAATTTCCCTCTAGCTAAAATTGGAAAATAATCCCTCAAAGCTCCATCTGTAATTCTCATCTTACTCAACCTTAAGACTTAAATAGATTATCATATATCAATGCAATGGATAACTGTAGTGCCTTTTTACTTATGTATGGAGTTAAAAACAAATGAAATTTCCTTTTGATTAAATTATTATTCAGAAAAATAACAAATAATATTCTTTTGATTTACCTGAAAAATTCTTATCTAATTTCTATAAGACTATAACTGAATACGGAGAAACAATATCTTCCTCGATCTGTAACTTCTCTCATTTTTCACCTCCGATGCCAAAATTTACTATTTATGTGATTTCTAAAGGCACATAATCAAACAAATCTTCCTTTTGGAATTAATTAATAAACAAATTACTCTCTCCGTCTGAAATTATCTATCATGCTTGTTAAAAATAGTTGTCTCCAATTATTTGTTATTTTAAAAGTGTAAGACAAAATTAATTATTTTTTTATTTACCCTTAATAGTAATTGTTCTTGAAGATGAAGATATCACATAAATAGAGTAAATATTCAATGAAGATTGAAGAGAGATTATATTTTAAGATATAAATAAGGGTAAAATAGTCCAAAACTCTTTCAAACCAATAATTTCTTAGAAGCTTGTAAAAGAAAAATATGACAGATAATTTAAAACGGGTGAAGTATTAAAATCACATGTAATGTCAAGTACCTGATAAACTCCCTTTTAATTTAAGAGTTATATATACCTCCTCGTCGAATCATCATTAGGCAAATTTTATTTGCCATTAATTCATTTTCTTATGCAAATAAAAAAATAAAAAATATCATAACTTTATCTTGGATTCGTTTTCGTCTCATTCTTTCTTACTTTCTTTGCCTTTTTTCTGTTTAAGTCAACTTATACAAAAAAATGTATATAATTTCAACTCAACCTTTTACTATGCTTTGAAATAATAGGGAGACGTTAACACTTGGAAAGCATCAAAATTATGAAGGCAATCCAACTTTTGCCATAACAAAATATATACACAAAAGAACAATATATATATATATATATATATATATATATATATATATATATATATATATATATATATATATATATATATATTGAATTTAGTACAAAAATTTTAATAAGTGACCATTTTATCTTTGACACACCCATTAAGGAAATACGAACTCCTAGAAGAAAAAAAGATGTATTCACTAAATTAACCTTAATTAATTGTTACCTTGACAAATTAGAATATGTAAAGAAGGCAAATTTTAAAAAAATAAAATTAATTCCTTTTAATTATGTAAATGAACACTTATTTTGAACCAAAATAAAAAGATAAAATGGTCACTAATTATTCGAGGAGTAATTATGGAGGGCCAAAAGCTAGGGGTGTACATAGGTCGGGTTGGTTCGGATTTTATAATTACCAAACCAAACCAATTGTGTCGGGTTATTAAATCTAAAGACCAAACCAAACCAATAAAACTCGGGTTTTTCAATTTCGATTTTTTTCGGGTTTTCTCGGGTTATTCGGGTTTTTTTCGGTAAAATCTTCGTAGAACAAAACATATAAGTTGTGCTCAAAATATTTCTTTAATCCTAGTAAGATGCAACTATATAAAGTATTTTACAAGAAAATAATATAAAATATGAGATGTGTCATGGCATTATCCTAAAATATTCAACAATAAAGACAATAAAATTATGTAATATAAATATTGCTAATTAAAAAGCCATAATAAAAATAAACATAATTTAAAAGTACTAAGTCGTGTTAAAATAAGTAGACTAATAAGGGAGTATTAATTACATGACTAAACGCTAAAGAAAAAATAAAAATAGGTTATGCATTTTTATCCAAAATTATTGCAAAACAAAAAATAGATATTCAATACATTCTCATTCGTAGTATTGAATTGAATGTCTTTTGTTAGCACTAGTATTGATTTGATTTTGGTTTGGGCTTTTGTTAGCATTATTTAATTTACTAATATTAATGGCATAAAACTTATTGGAACATTCAAAAGTTTTAAGTCCAACCTTGAAATAATACCTTAAAAGATAAAATTATGAAAAGTTTTAAGAAATATTTATAAATTACATCACAATAAATATATTTATATATTAAATCTATCTAAAATTTCTATATATGTAATGTCGGGTTGGTTTGGTTTCGGTTTGACTTTCTTTGGTTAAAACCAAATCAAACCAATTATGGTCGGGTTTGTTTTTCCAACACCAAACCAAATCAAACCAAACCATAGTCGGATTTTTTTTCTCAGTTTGACTCGGATTATCGGGTTGGTGCGGTTTGTCGGTTTCCTTTGTACACCCCTACCAAAAGCAATGCAACACTAGTCTATATATGGAATGCATGTGACCGTTCTTTAAAAAAAGAGTGGTGCTTCTAACCCGAATAACCCGAAAACTCGAGAAAAACCGAGATTGAAAAATCCGAGTTTTATTGATTTGGTTTGGTCTTTAAATTTTATAATCCGATACAATTGGTTTGGTTTGGTAATTGCAAAACCTGAACCAACCCAACTTATGTACATCCCTACTCAACATTTATTTTCAACTTTTCATTTCCAAAACACGGCAACTTTATTAAACATATCACTTGCAATTATTTCCTACTTCATAAGTTTGGACAGTTCGGAAAGATAGTAAAGCAAAGTTAGCTCGACATTATTTTCTCTGGCTTTATAGATTAAATCATACTTCATGCAATCTTAAATATTATGGTTTTGATAAATTGAATTTGTTCTATAATACTTATTCTTTTAAAAACAAAGTGACATTTCTTACACTCTTATTACTACTTTAATCAGTAGAGTTTTAATTACACAAAACGCTTAAGAGATAGAAAAATGGTAGCATAAACAATATTTATGTATTTACGACTATTCCCTTTGGTCCACTTTAATTGATTTTTTGATATTATTTTTTTTGCAGTTTACAATATTTGTTTTTTCAAATATCAAGAATGAATTAAATTTTTTTTTTCCAAAGTTATCTTTGGAGTAAAGAATCTCGGAGTATCTGTTATACTTCTAATGAACAAATTAAAGAGATAGTAAATGTTAATATGATCAATTTTAATCTTAATTAATATTAATTAATGTTAAAAAGGTGAATTGCATAATATATGTGAAAACAACTAAAAAAATCGACCAAAATAGACCGGAAGAAATATTACATAACTTTTATAAGAATGTTTGTGATCCTTAAAATACAAATAATATGAATCAAATGTAATAACTCCTAACATACCATTATTGTATCCACTTCAGTCCTTTATCTTTTCTCCCAATTGATTATTGCTAAAATATTACTATTACATGGAACAAATGCGGACACCTACTAAATACTAATAATAAAAACATCTGTATGACAATCTCAAGAAATAAGGGCCACAACACAGAGGAACACATTAGGATAATTATATCTTTTCTACGACTGTTGAGCGTGCATTTTTAATATTTTGTTGAATATCTAAGAAATAGAAAAGAAAAAAATTCAATATTGCAAGATTTAAATATAAATGATCTATCAAATCATGAAACCTGACATAAATAAATGATTGTTCAACGTTAGTACCAACTGGCAACTTAATTTACTTTTATGAAAAAGGTTTGACGATTTTTTTTTAAAGTTAACTGGAACAGCTATTATTTTTTTTGGGAAATGTTTTATGAGTTTAAAAATTTAAAGGTTTGTGAATTTTCCTATTTCTCTTCTTGTGGAAGAGACCGAGATAAACGACATATACCCAAAAACATCATAGCGAACTTGCTTGATCAGCTACATTGCCAGCCCAAGCCCATGTAGCAATTACCTTCTTGTTGGTTATTTATTGGAATTTTTACATTCGTATGCCATGTAAGAAACTATATTACCCTCAATGTTTAAGGTTTGATATAATTACATTTAGTATACCTAATTACTAATTCTATACCATAAGGTGTTTTAACTGTACATTAATTGTACCTTATATCACTCCTAAATTATTGGTACCGTATATTCCTCCAAATCCCCCCTCCCCCCACGTTTCTCTCTCCCAACCCCACACCCTCACCCACGTATCATCACACTCTCAGAGACCAGAAAAACAATTGAAACCCTCTGCTAAATCCAGAAAAACAATTGAAACCTTCTACCATTAACGTCCAAAATCAAGGTTTTTTCTTCTACAACCAATCAAATCTTCAAAATTTCATACACAACAATAATTTTTGGTGGTTATGATTTCGGGTTCCTTCAGTAATATAAGAGGAAAGGAGAAGAGAGCAACAATTCCATCATTGACAGCCATTAAAAAGCTTTGAAGCTTTGAATTCGAATTTGGGTTTTCAAAAATCATTATTTGTTTGGATTGGGTTGTTGTAAATAATTGGAAATATGGTTTGGAGTTTATTTCTCAATTTTGAGGGGTTTTGATGAAGATTAGACTTGGTTTTGGCTGAATTTCAGATTGAAATTCGAAAAAGAAGAAGAAGACGTATATTGCAGAAATTATAGAAAAATTATAGATAAATTGAAGAAAAATTGTAGACTGTTGTTTATTTATTTTTCTTGAAGAAAAAATTGCAAAAATATTTTTTTGGATTCCATATTTAGCATAGTAGTTTCGTAAGGAGTAACAAGAGCATATAAGAGAATCACAAAATTGTAGCATAATGGGAATTTTCGACATACTTACGTTTTTTGCAGAAGATTTGTAGAAATTTTAGTCGTTTTTGATTTATGAAAACAGAAAACAAAGCTTCTACAATCAGAATACAAATAATCTATAATTTATCGATAAAATATCTACAAACTGGGTACATTGAATTTTAATATCCCAATTCCCATTCAATTGTAGCATAATTGGGATTTTTGACATAATTGCGTTTTTTCAGAAGATTTGTAGAAGTTTTAGTCATTTTTTTATTTGTGAAAACAGAAAATAAAGCATCTACAATCAGAATACAAATAATCTACAATTTATCTACAAAATATCTACAAACTGGGTATATTGAATTTTAATATCCCAATTCCCATTCAATTGTAGCATAATTGGGATTTTTGACATAATTGCGTTTTTTCAAAAGAATTGTAGAAGTTTTAGTCATTTTTTTATTTGTGAAAACAAAAAATAAAGCATCTACAATCAGAATACAAATAATCTACAATTTATCTACAAAATATCTACAAACTGGGTATATTGAATTTTAATATCCCAATTCCCATTCAATTGTAGCATAATTGAGATTTTTGACATAATTGTGTTTTTTCAGAAGTTTTGTAGAAGTTTTATTTATTTTTTTATTTGTGAAAACAGAAAATAAAACATCTACAATCAGAATACAAATAATCTACAATTTATCTACAAAATATCTACAAACTGGTACATATTTGGACTCGAAATGCTTTCCCTGAAATGTATGTTTCACATTTTTGATACATATTTTTGTCCAAAACAGTACTAAATCATCCACTTAAATACAATTTTTATACAATGTTGTTCAACTTTCATACAATAGGTAAATAAATAAAAGAAAAATAAATAAACAACTGTCTACAATTTTTCTATAATTTATCTACAATTTCTGCAATATACGTCTTCTTCTTCTTCTTCTTCTTCTTCTTCTTCTTCTTCTTCTTCTTCTTCTTCTTCCTCTTCGAGTTTCAATCTGAAATTCAGTCAAAACCAAGTCTAATATTCACCAAAACCCCTCAAAATTGAGATATAAACTCCAAACCATATTCCCAATTATTTTCAACAATACCCAATCCAAACAAATAATGATTTTTGAAAATCCAAATTTGAATTCAAAGCTTCAAAGCTTTTTAATGGTTGTCAATGGTGGAATTGCTGCTCTCTTTTCCTTTGCTTTGTATTTCCGCCATAATTGCTTTTGTTGCAGAAGAATTGTAGAAGATTTTGTCGATTTTGATTTGTGAAATTAGAGAAAATGTTGAAACAGAGTTTAGCGCAAAAAACAGAGTACGAAAATTTTGTAAAGAAGTCGACGATAGTGATTGTGAGCACGTGATTTTTGCCCTACAAGAACTACTCCCAAAAATTCAAAATAAAATAGTTTTGCGTTGCTTGTGATTTATTTGTACTTGTCTGTGCATGTTCATTTTTTACTTTAATTAAGAAAAATACAAAAGTATATGTGTTGCATTTGCATTTACAACTTAGGATTAATTAAATAGTAATTTATTTTACGAAAATAAAAAAAATCAAAAATAACGTACTTCGCATTTTTAGGGTTTAATGTCAAATTGTGTGATTATCTTTGTATTTAATTTTGTGTGATAATTATTATTAAGGCTTAATTAGTATTTTTAAAGTTAATTTTGGTAATTAGGAATCAAAATGAGAATGAAAGAAAAAGAAGAAACAAGAGAAGAAGAGTTAAAAATCGGACTGAGCTGATTTTAAAAAGGAAAAGTTCAGGACCAATATCACACCCCATATCCAGGCCCAACCGGCCGGTCCAAGAGACCATACCAAACAACGTCGTTTCAATGGAAAAAATCTCAGCCATTCAACCAAGCGACATCCAACGGTCACAGATCAATACCCGTATCCAAGAACCGAACCCGACCCGTTTACCCCGAACCAAACCCGCGTCAGTACTTAACCAAAACGACCCTGTTTGACCCCCTAACCTAATCTGGACCGTCGATCTTCACTGATCCAATGGACCACATTAATTACCCCATTTCAATATACCAAACACCAAATCAGAGACCTTAACCCTTTCATTCCATCTCCAACCTTCAAGAGACCACTCCCTCACACCACCGTCGATCACCCACCAAAAATCACCTCACGGCGGTTCCGGTGGTTCAATCCCCCCTATCTTCACACCACTGAACCCCCACGACCTCCTCATGCCAATCCCGTACCCATCTCCCTTCAAATCATCCCCGAGTTCCTCCAATATTAGATCAAAGAACTAACCAGAACCCTAGTTCGTCTAATTAACCCCAAACTCACACCCCATGACCTCCTAGACTCCCTCACCCCAAATCCTTTCTTGGTTTCCCTCGAATGTTGGCCTAGATCCTTGGATTTTAAGTCCAAGAACGAACCCTAAAATTCCTAAACTCCCAAATCGGTTGAATGGTGAAGATCTTGACCGAATTAGACCTTAGTCCTATGTTATCGCATTGAAAACACCGGCCAAAAATTGGAGGCTTCTCGGATTTGTTAAATATGGCTTGTTCTCCGGGTATTTCTTCTTTCCGTTCTTTTTTGTTTAGTTCCTTTACGTTTTAGTTTAGTCGTTTGAATCCCCGTATTTCATCTGTTCTCCTTCTCCTCTTCATCTATCAAGATTCGTCGAGTGCATTATGAGCCTTTACATTTAACTGATAATGGATTTGATTAATTTCAATTACATTCACATCAGTTCATTGAAAAAACTCTTGAAATTGTTCGTAAAATTACTTCTGTTTACTTTGCTCATATAATTCGATTCCAGATTAACCTTGTGTCTCGATACTGTTAATTGATTTTTGTTTGAGCCTATCTAATCTTAATTTAATTATGGCTGAGTTTATTGATAATTAGACAGTAGTAAGTTGAGATTACATTGTGGTTGAAGTTCAGTCCAGAATTTAGGAAGTTGCTTGGTTATAGCTGCAGTCTTAGTATAGATTTTAGAGGGTAATGTATGATTTGAAGCTTGGAAATGTCTAGTTTTGAATGGTCTGTCAGTGAGTGCTAATACACCATTAAACTATTGAATTTGTTTAGTAAATGGTAAGAATCAGTGATGGGCAGAACATTTTTGTGCAACACATTTACTAGGGGGAATCAAAGAATAACATGGGTCTTGGTTTTAAGAATTGAAAAGGAAAAGCAACTGAATTGACTAATGGTTTTATTGGTTGGAAATCAGAGGCAAGATGGGGTTAATAATAAAAGTTGAGAATGCACATGGGAATGGGTAGTGGAACCTGCTGTACAGTAGGATATGCACTACTCTTTTGAACTTCAGGAGATTTTAAAATAGGAAAACCCCATGCCTAGACAATGAAAAAGTAGAAATGATAACCATGAGGACGGATTTTTTAAAACCTGGGCAGCCTGTCTTTGGACAGGAAGGGGGAAGGGCTTCTCTCTTTCTAATAAGCCTATAAAAATCAAGCTAGGAGAGCACAAAGGGGGGGGGGGGGGTAAGGAAAAAAAAAGAATATTGGGCAGTTGTTGAAAACTTAAGAACAGTTTTTAGGCAGTTGGAAAAGAGTCCTGAAAAATCAATTTTGGTGAGTCTTTAATCAGTCTATAAGAGCACTGTTTGAGAGCATCTTGAGGGGAGTTTTTTAGTCAGTTAAAAGAAACAGTTCAGAAAGCTTGTAAGGATTCAATTTTGAGAGCGTTTTGAACTTGAGTCTAGAGTGTTAGGTTACTGTTTCATCAACCCTTTGAGCAAACCTTCAGTTCACTTTCAAATCTGAAATATCTTGAGTAGTTTGAGATTCTGTTCTGTACCTGTTTCATTAAGTGTGAATCCGGAACTAGATTTTGTTTCAAAGCACTACATCCCATGGTTTGAGGTTGATGGGTTTTGGTTGTTGAGTTTTGGTTTAAGTTGCTGTTGCATTGCTTGAAGTCCTTTTCCTGATCTTTGGTATCGTTTGCTGGTTTGGATTGCTGCTATTGCTGATTGTTAATTTGTTACTGACTGACTTCGTTGACAGCTCATTCCATCCCTTCCTGTTGTTTCAATTCCAGGTACATTTTCCTGTAACTCTGTTGGCTGTGGAATGGATTGGAGAAAATGAATTAACCATGAGGAAATTGAAGCATGAAATGCATTTTAGTTCATTAGAATGGTTCTATTTATTCTTCTATAGTTTTCAATTACTCTTTGTTTCTAGTTGATTTGTAGTTAGTGTTAGAATCACATTATGTGTTAGTTTTATTTCGCCCCCCCCTCCCTAACTCCTTCAAGTATTAAATGTGCAAGCCCCATTAAACAATTGTAGAAGGTCTAATGCATGGTAATATAGCCTAGTCTAACCCATAGTAGTTAAAAGTGTTAAATGTTTCAAGATTCATCCAGTTACAACCTTTTCACCATTTGTAGTAAGTGGATTGTATAATTATTATTCTTACAAGGCTTATATTATTGTTTGAACTCCTGATTTAATCTTTCGATTGAAGAAGTAGTGTCAAAATGGTCGTGAGCTTCAGTAGCTACTCTCAGTTAGTTTTGGTAGTTATAAAGGGGGGTCCGAAATGGTTATAAGTGCCAGTAGCCAATTTCAATAATCCCAGTCCAAGATATCGAAATCACTTGAGTGTTGAGAGTTGGTTTAGTGGTGTTGATTTGAGTTGTTAATTAAGTTGATACTACTGTTGTCAAGGCCAAACCAAGTCTTCATTCTGATTTGAAGTTGTGGTAATATTTAGGAACTCATTAATAGGCAAATAAATAGGATAATCTAAGTTGGAATTAGAACTCAAATGACTAGTGCTTCATTGGTTTTGAAGTAGGTCACTGCCGTTTCTTCTTCATTACAAATTGCCAACCACACTTTGAATGACTGGAAGGGAATTTTAGTGAATAATTGTGTAAACAATTGAGGTCTGGTTTAGTATGACGGTTTGGGCTCAACAGCCCATTTGCACGAAGTGAAGGCTTCAATGCCTTAAGGAGCGGCCCAGGTCCCCTTTTGCTGCATATGTTTGTTTGGACCTGGGCCTAGGCCCATACTGTCCATTTATTTTTGTTTATGAGATGCAATCTTGATTGTTTTGAACGAACGGCTAACAATGCTTTGTTTGTCACTTATCATGTTATTAGAATTAGTCGAGTTGAGTTTGAATTGTGAGAATTTGGTCGTTTCAAATACGTTAATCAACTAGGATTATTTCTTTCGTTCTTAGAGACAAAAATAAATAGAAGAAATCATAGTCACTTTATGATATCCTTAAATAAAAAATGAGACGAGCCTTTCCAAATAAAAAGCATAACTTGCGGGGCCCTCTTTAATTGATCATGTTAAAAATACTTAGAATCCGGGATGAGTCGTCTAGCGAACTTCACGGCCTTCCCCAAAATAATAACGCATTAGATTCTTTAGGCACGATTTTAATAAAATTACATTCCTAAACTCGGGTGTGCATTTCATGTAACCTAAATCCAAATCCTAGAACGTTGTATAGAAATGTGTCGAGGATCCGGGTGCATTTCATGCGACGTAACCCGAAAACACATTTTTAAACGACGTTCACTTTCTCAAAATTTTAATTATAGCGGTAAATAATCTTTAAAATTTCACTATAGGATAGCATGTATTAAACTAATATATTTAGCCATTTATAATAGTTTAAGCGACCGTGCTAGAACCACGGGATCCGGGGGTGCCTAACACCTTCCCTCGGGTCAATAGAATTCCTTGCTTAGAATTTTTGGTTCACAGACTTCAAAAGGAAAGTCAAAATTTCCTCGATTCGGGATTTAAAATAAATCGGTGACTTGGGACACCAAAAGCCAAACCTTTCCCAAGTGGCGACTCTAAATGAATAAATATTCCCGATTCGTATAATGTCACTTAAAATGGAAAAACTCGCTTATACATTTATCCTTCGGGGTAAGTGCGTAAAAATGAGGTGTGACAGCTCTGGCGACTCTGCTGGGGATCCGAACCCAGAATCTCTGGTTCAGGGTTCAGAATTCGAGCTTTAAATAATTGTTATAATTGGCTTTGTTTATTATCCGATTTTTACATGTTTGTGCCTAATGGGCTAAATGTTGCTTTTACCGCTTTGATATTATCTGAAATGTATATAAACTGTTACGAAACCCTTCTCTTCTCACCTTCGGGGATGTGCTCGCTGGTCGAGACTCCCTATTCTGTTAGTGTCATACCTTGAAATAAGAAAGAGGCTCGGACAAGTTATTAAGCCGGATGGCCTTTTGGTTCCCGGTACGTAGCCCCCTCCTCGACTCGAGTTGTCCGCTCGGGTACACAGTCTAGAACAAATACCCAGGTTATGAACCTAGAATAACTTAGCTTCATGCCGATCCCTAGTAAGAACGTTTGTTTGCATCACGTGCATTTGACTTTGGAGGCTCAACACAGGGGTTGGGTCTGTCTAGGACAGGTGTACCAAAAATGAAAAAAAGACCATCCTGATGCATCTTACTTGCTACTTGTGCATTTATTTGCTTCGGACTTGCATGCTGACCGACTTTTGAATATTTTGAGGAAAGAGAAATAGCAGTATGAGGGTTAAAGAGAGTTAATCGCCTGTTCTGAAAAAAAAACCCATGTCCAAATAGTGTCGAAACTCTGCCGAATTTTTGAGAAAATGAAAAAAAAAGAAAAGAAAAAGGGAAAAAAAACAAAAATATAGTTTTATTTGCCAATGAAAAGAGTCTGGTTTTCAAAAGAAGTTTGTTTTATCGGCCCGAACTATGCCAGTTTGATTTTCACAGGATGTGAGATACGTAGGCAACCCCCATCGGGTCCAACTTCACTTTTTGCGAAAATAGCCAAAAGAACAAAAATTTTATTTGAAAATAATTAGGGTGATGCCATTCTTGCTAGAAATAGCCGAATGTCCCTAAAAGGGTGCCGGAGGGCTATTTTTACAAGAACAGCCGCCTGTGCTCATTTTTTAGGCTTCCATCGGTTAGCCGACACAGCCTTAAAATCTTCGACCCCGAGGTGCTGAAAGGCCGTATTGGCAAAACCGAGATTTATTTAAAAAAAAAAGGGGAAAAAAATGAGCACAAGTCAATCGAATCGTGATTTTTAAGTCAATTGAATCGTGATTTTTGCTTAACCACCCTAATAAATGTGTAGAATAAGCACAAGTCAGAATTTGCACATAACAATTGTGAACAAGATCCCTTTGGAGTTGCGCATGTGGTGGGATGACTTGGGCGAATCAGGGCGTGACACAGTCAATCTATACCTGGGAGGCCTCACTGGGTTGCTGAAAATTAATCATATGGGGGATATCATAAAGGCCTTGGTCGCATTCTGGGACTGGTCGCATTCTGGGACCCGACTCACAACGTATTTCACTTCTCGAATTTTGAACTTACCCCAACATTGGAAGAAATAGCCGGATACATCGGGGGTCCCAAGGTTCCTCTAAGACACCAGTACCTAATTGCTCCAAGGGCCGTAGCCGTACACAGGTTCCTAGACTCTTTGAAAATAAGCAGGAGGGTCCACAATCCAGACTTGGCAGCTGGTTTTTGTACTTTGCGGTTTATATACAACAGATATGGCCACATAAGGGGGTTCAATAAGCCAGAAAACAAAATCTGTAGCAAAGGAAATCGCCCTAAGTGGGAAGAACATAGGTGTTTTGCATTCATGGTAGCCTTTTTGGGACTCCTGGTGTTTCCTAGAAAAGACGGGAACATTGACATACGAGTATTTGGGGTTGTCAGCACTTTACTTACTCAGGCCAACAGCACCCTCGCTCCCATGATAGTAGCTGAAATCTTCCGCGCTCTCATAGCCTGCAAAGCCGGGGGAAGCTTTTTTGAGGGGTGCAACGCGTTGTTGCAGATGTGGATGATCGAACACCTATGTCGTCGTCCTCAATTTATGAGTTATGGGTCGAGAGAGAAAACGTGCATAGAGGAATTTCCTACGAAGCTTGACGCAATCAACTTACCAGAAGGGGTCACAGAGTGGACAGTGCGCCTCCGTTCTGTCACTGCGGGCCAAATAGAACGGACATTTAGATGGTTGCCTGTGGATGAAATCATATATATGCCAGCCACTGGACCCCATTTTCTTCTGATGGGGCTTAGAAGTATCCAGCCCTATACCCCTTATCGAGTTTTGAGGCAGTTGGGGAGATGCCAAATAGTTCCGAAAGATGAAGATCTTAGTGGCCAAATAGTCGAGATCGGGGCCAACGGACAATTTGCTGAAGCAGCAGTCCGCCAAATTTGGACCGAGTGTCAATACTTAACGGCAAATACGTGTGTACGTGATCGGTCCAAAGGTGAAGTTTCGCCGGGATACCTTGCTTGGTATAAGAGAGAAATCGAGTTTGGGAGGCCAACCAAAAGACCCCATCTCCAGGAGTTCGTCGAGGCATCGCAAGAACAATGAGATTGGTTGGCTAAAGAAGAGAGTTACAGGGCAGAAATAGGCAAGCTGAAGCAACAGATTAGAGACCTGGAATTTGAAAATAGTCTGCAAGTTGACGGCGATCAGGGAGAAAGGAACAAATTGGTCCAAGAAAATGAGGCGCTGAAAGCCCAAATCCGACAAATGAGGATAGATGCTTACAACCAACAAAGGAGTCGATCGGATGAACGGTTAATAAAAGGGTTAAAAAAGAAATAAGTGAGTGCCGGAATGATTTGAAGCAATCTGAGGGTACCATAGTATCACTCCAGGCACAATGGGCAAAAAGAACAAAAGAGCGCACACAGTACTTACAGCAGGCAAGGAAAGATTATAAAAAGACCATTGTCAGTCTAAAAAGGAAGGTGACCACCCTAGAGAGCAAGGCGGCTAAACAAGCCAAGGCTTTTGAAACCGAAAGTAAACACTGCTATAATCTAATGGCCTCGATGGAAGATGAAATACAACAGTTACGGAAACAACATCTGCATGATTCTCGGGTTTTGAAGGCTAGAGGGGATCAGATAGAACGCCTACTCCCAGAGAAAGACAGAACTAGGGACAAGATTTTGACTATTGCTCATGCTATTAACAGGAAATGTCGGGTGTGTGAAAACATGACCCGCACTACTTTCTTCTCGGCGGTGATGATATTTGTGAAGCAAATCATGTATGAATTGGAATAGCTGGAAAGGGGCCTTACACCTAAGCCCACGGCGAGGCCGAATGACGCCCCGCGGGCACCCAAATTTAAAACTCTAATGTGTTCATAGTTTGAATCTGCATTTTCTTGTTCCTTAGAGTCTGTTGTTTGTTAGAGTCTGTTTTTCTTTCGCATCAGAGTCTGTCAGAAGTTATTGAGTTCGTACTTGGTTTGGTTTCGAGTCTATTATTTTCCTTTCCAAAAGCGTCTGGTTTGTAATAGAATGTTTATTAATGAAAAATCGAAAAATTCCAAAATTGTCTCTTTGCTTTTCGCACCTATAGGCCAGAACTACGCACGGTCTGATTCATGCGGGGACATGATATGTAGGCAATCTCTATAGGATTCAACCACCACTAAAAAAGAAAAAGGGAAAATGAAAAATAAATAAAGAAGGACAGAATAAAGGAAGCTTAAAAGAAGGGGCACAATTATGAGAGGCCGGAATGACGCACGCAACCGAAGCAAATGCATGATAGAAAATAGTTAATTGACTAGGTGCATTGCATCCCAACGTGTAATTGCATATGTGTTAAACTCTAAAAAACTAACAAGTTTATTGATTTCCAGAGAATTCAAGCAGTTAGTATTTAGATGATACTGACACATTATCATTACCAAACCAGATCAAAGGGACCAATACCGGAAATCATGTCTATCCCAGATGTCGACACTAGTGTTGAGGTAGAGGAGTTGGACGTCTATAAAATGAAAGAGGAGATGCTCAAACTTAAGCAACAGATGGCCGAAATGTACCAGGCTTGGTCCAAAGGGCAATCACCGCCAGTTTACTCTGCTAAGCCGACTTTTACCCCACCATTAGCTTAGTCTCAAGATCATCCCGCCACCGATCCAGGTTTTCCCATTTATCAGCACTACCATGGCACTACTTCTCATACGCCACAAGCTCCACCCCCAAAATCAATTCCATACCCTCCTCCGCCAATCACCCCTATCTTTGTGGCACCTCCACCGACTGTACTCCATAAATCCCCGAGTGAACCTGTGTTCCAAGCGCAGGACAACCAATATTATCCCGCGGAGCTTACCTTCAAAGCACCTGAAGCCTATCCATATGATCCACATTCTGACCTACCAGGGAAAGCAGAAAAACCGGCCAGAAATCCTGAAAAGGAAGAGATGTTCAGAAAAATGAAAAGCATAGAACAATTCTTTAGGGATATGAAAGGGTTATGAGGTCAGGTGAGTGTCGCTTACAAATACCTGTGTTTGTTCCCAAATGTACAACTACCGGCAGGGTTCAAAATGCCCAAATTCGACTTGTACAACGGACACGGTGATCCGGTGGCTCATTTGAGAGGTTTTTGCAGTAAGATGAGGGGAGCCGGAGGAAAGGATGAATTGCTAATGGCTTACTTCAGTCAGAGTTTGAGCGGAGCAACATTGGAGTGGTACACCCGCCAAGATCATGGAAGATGGTACACATGGGATGATCTGGCACAAGCATTCGCTTGTCACTTTCAGTATAATCTTGATATCATTACGAACCGACTGTCTTTGACTAAACTAGAGAAGAAGCACAGTGAAAGCTTTAGAGAATATGGTTTCCGGTGGAGGGAGCAAGCAGCAAGGGTAGATCCCCCAATGAAAGAGAGCGAGGTGGTTGATTACTTTTTGCAGGCTTTGGAGCCGACCTACTTTGGTCATCTGGTGTCCGCAATTGGCAAATCTTTTAATGAGGTTGTAAAAATGGGAGGCATGGTCGAGGAGGGGCTTAAGTCCAACAAAATCATGAGTTATTCAGCGGTCAAGGCAACCACCCAGGCCATTCAAAGCGACACTAGGGGTGTGCTCGGGAAAAAGAACAAGGAAGATGTCACGACTGTTAAGTCCGGAGCCTGGTTCGGATCTAGAGGCCCGTCACCCTACTATAGCCAATCACGACCCTACCACCAAAATTACCCCCATACTCCATATAGCCCTCCACAACATTACTACCCACAGCCAGATCCCCATTTTTCCGTCCATCATGCACAAGCCTATACCCAAACCCCGACACACGCACAATGGCGCGCGCCGGCTCCACAAAATCCATACCCAGCTCCACAAAACACATATCTACCCCCAAAGGCCTACAGAAATCCCCCCGGGATAGGTTTCCGACCAAACCCAGCCCTCAAGAATGAGAGGTCACAGAAGCAAAAAACTTTAACTCCACTGGGGGAATCATATACCAGTCTTTTCCATAGATTGAGGCAGTTGGGCATGTTGAATCCAATTGAGCCTAAAATGCCAAATCCTCCCCCTAGAAATCTTGACCATTCGGTGAGTTGTGAGTACTGTTCAGGGGCCCCAGGGCATGATACAGAGAAATTTTGGAAGCTAAAAATAGCTGTGCAAGAGCTTATCAATACTCATCGGATCGAGGTTCAAGCCCCAGAAGCACCAAATATTAATCAGAATCCACTGCCAGCTCACTATAAGACACACATGATTGAGTTGATACACAAAGAGGGGGAGCCGAGGAAGCCCTCACAGACGGTAATGATGATCCGTTCCAACGAAACCAGCTCAAAGGAAAAAGTAACCAGTGGGAAATTAGTGGTCCAGTTGAGAGGGGTAGATGATAAGCCAGCTATGGTAGCTGAGAGAGGGTCGTCGAGACTTGTTGCAGTGAAACCCGAGAAAGCTAAAGTGGTAGTGCCAGGGGTTGCAAGTAAACCTATTGTGGCTGTGAAGGGTGCTCGCACAGAGCCTGTTATTATAAAATCGGTAACTCAGCTTCCAGTGATCAACAACAAGGCTGTTCCTTGGAATTATGAACGGGTGACGGTGATTTACAAAGGGAAATAAGTCAAAGGAGAAGTGTGTGAAGCCCAAGGTCTAACTCGTTCGGGAAGGTGTTTTGCTCCCGCAGAGTTAAGAAGTGCCAATCCAGTAGTGACAAAGAATCCAGTTACCGAGGAAGAGGCGGAAGAATTTTTAAAGAAAATGAAGGCGTAAGATTACTCCATTATAGAGCAGTTGAGGAAGACCCCGGCACAGATCTCATTGTTATCCTTATCGATCCATTCAGATGAGCACCGCCGGGTATTGATGAAAATTCTAAACGAAGCCCATATTCCGGATAAGATCTCTGTGAACCATCTGGAGAAAATAGCAAACAAGATTTTCGAGGTCAACAGGGTCACTTTTTCAGACGATGAGTTGCCCGTGGAGGGTACAGAACATAATAGAGCCTTCTATTTGACCGTGAAGTGTGAAGACTCGGTAGTCACTCGAGTACTAATTGATAATGGGTCCAGTGCCAATATATGTCCTTTGACCACGTTGAACAAACTGAAGGTCGATGGTGACAGAATTTACAAGAATAACATCTATGTTCGAGGGTTTGATGGAGGTGGTACAAACACAGTGGGTGACATCGTACTTGAATTAACAATTGGTTCAGTCAAGTTCACCATGGAGTTTCAAGTGTTAGACGTGGCAGTGCCATATAATCTTCTGTTGGGGCGACCCTGGATCAACGCCGCCAAAGCAGTGCCTTCTACATTACATCAGATGGTCAAATTCGAGTGGGATAGGTAAGAGATCGTAGTACATAGGGAAGACAATGCAAGCACCGTAAGTGATGCCATCGTACCCTTCATAGAGGCTGACGATGACAAGGGGCCCTGGGTTTACCAGGTCTTCGATACGGTTTCTGTGGACAAAGTTCCCGAGAGTGAAAGCATCCCACTTCCCAAAATAGCAGCTACAACTGTCATGGTAGCCTCAGAGATATTGAAAAACGGGTTTGTGCCAGGCAAAGGTTTAGGGGCTGATCTTCAGGGTATTGTTCAACCGATTTCTTTACCCAAAAATCTGGATACCTTTGGGCTGGGGTTCAAGCCTATAGTGGCAGATGTGATACGGGCCCCCAAGTTGAAGAAAAGAGTCTGGGTCCTTCCCAAGCCAATCCTGTGCCTGTCCAGATCTTTTGTCAGGCCGAGCATCAAAAAGCAATTGCTGTCCAAGGTTACAGGGCCATTGATTGGTGCAGATGGAGACTTAAATGAAGGCTTTGAAAGAGTATTCACCGAAATCAACATGGTAGAAGTTGGGGAGGGGTCCAGCAAGGCGGATGTGCAGTTTGTGGGGCCAAAGGCAAAAATCAACAATTGGATGGCTACTCCTTTTCCCATTCGGAGGAAGTCTTGGTAGTTGGCTCTGATTTTACTTCCTGTTTTCTAGATTATTCCAGGGTTGTAGTCCAGATTTCTTTTATTTTTGTTGTGTTCATCAAAGTGTGAAACCTTGTTATCCCGTAATTCAATAAAATAAAAAAGTTTCTTCTTCATTCCTTATTTTATTTTAATTTTGTTTTCTTCTTTTCTTTTTCTGTACAGTTCTCTCTGGTCTTAATGACATGGCGTGCATAAGGAATCCTCAACCCAGTCTTAAAAATCAATCTATTTCCGAAATGATAGTTCAAGAAGTAGATTGCGATTACGAATCAGAATATGATGATGAAGATGAAGCCTTTGAAGAAATTAGTAAGGAGTTAATTCACTTCGAAGAAAAACCCAAACCCAATTTGAATGACACAGAAGCCATCAATTTAGGGGACACAGACAACGTCCGAGAAACTAAAATAAGTGTCCACCTCGAGCCAAAAATCCGGGAGGAGTTAATCAAAGCACTCATTGAGTACAAAGATATTTTTGCGTGGTCATATGATGACATGCCAGGTTTAGGCACTAATTTAGTGGTCCACAAATTGCCCACTGATCCAACGTTCCCACCCGTCAAGCAAAAGTTGAGGAAATTCAAAACTGATATGAGTGTGAAGATTAAAGAAGAAGTTACCAAGCAGTTGGATGCAAAAGTTATTCGGGTCACTCGATATCCTGTCTGGTTGGCTAATGTCGTGCCTGTACCGAAGAAGGATGGCAAGATCAGAGTATGCGTCGATTACCGCAATCTCAACAAAGCAAGTCCGAAGGATAACTTCCCTCTACCCAATATCCACATTTTGATCGATAATTATGCCAAGCGTGAGATCGGATCTTTTGTGGATTGCTATGCCGGGTATCATCAGATTCTAATGGATGAAGAAGATGCAGAAAAGACGGCCTTCATCACGCCGTAGGGAACTTATTGCTACCGAGTAATGCCATTTGGTTTGAAGAATGCTGGAGCAACTTATATGAGGGCAATGACTACTGTGTTTCATGATATGATACACAAGGAGATTGAGGTATATGTAGATGATGTGATCATAAAATCAAAGCATCAGGCCGACCACGTCGAGGATTTGAGGAAATTCTTCTAGAGGCTTCGCAGGTACAACCTCAAGCTTAACCCCGCCAAATGTGCATTTGGCGTTCCATCCGAAAAGCTGTTAGAATTCATAGTCAGTCGATGAGGCATCGAGTTAGACCCATCAAATATCAAAGCCATACAAGATTTGCCCCCTTCGAGGAACAATACTGAAGTGATGAGTCTGTTAGGAAGGCTCAACTACATCAGCAGGTTTATTGCTCAGCTCATGACAACTTGCGAGCTTATTTTCAAGTTGTTGAGGAAGGACGCTGCGATCAAGTGGACTGATGAGTGTCAAGAAGCGTTTGACAAGATAAAAGGTTACTTGACAAACCCACCTATGCTGCTTCCGCCAGAACCAGGGAGACCCTTGATTCTTTACTTGACAGTCTTGGAAATTCATTTGGTTGTGTATTGGGGCAACATGACGTCACTGGCAGGAAGGAACAAGCCATCTATTATCTTAGCAAGAAGTTCACGGATTATGAGGTTAAGTACACTCACCTAGAAAGGACATGTTGTGCCCTAACTTGGGTAGCACAGAAGTTGAAACATTATTTGTCATCCTACACCACCTACCTCATTTCGCGTTTGGATCCGTTGAAGTATATCTTTCAAAAGCCTATACCGACAGGAAGACTTGCAAAATGGCAGATTTTGCTCACAGAGTTTGACATAACCTATGTGACTCGGACTGCGATGAAAGCCCAAGCATTGACCAATCATTTGGTCGAGAACCCGGTCGATGAAGAGTATGAGCCACTGAGGACTTATTTTCCTGATGAAGAGGTGATGCACATTGATGAACTAGAACAGGCCGGAAAACCAGGTTGAAAACTTTTCTTTGATGGGGCTGCTAATATGAAAAGAGTCGGAATAGGAGCTGTGCTTATTTCTGAAATAGGGCATCACTATCCTGTTATGGCTCAACTTCGGTTTTATTGCACCAACAATATGGCTGAGTACGAAGCATGCATTTTGGGTTTAAGGTTAGCTGCGGACATGGATGTCCAGGAAGTCTTGGTCTTGGGAGACTCGGACCTTCTGGTACATCAAATTCAAGGAGAATGGGAAACGCGAGATCTGAAGCTCATACCATACTGACAATGCTTACATGATCTTTGCCAACGGTTTAGATCAGTGGAGTTCAGGAATATTCCAAGGGTCCATAATGAGGTCGCCGATGCTTTGGCTACCCTAGCATAAATACTGCACCATCCGGACAAAGCTTATGTCGATCCTTTGCATATTCAAGTCCGAGATCAGCATGCTTATTGTATCATGATTGAAGAAGAACTGGATGGCGAACCATGGTTCCACGATATCAAGGAATACATCAGAATGGGGATGTACCTAGTGCAAGCCACGGGGGATCAAAAGAGAACAATTCGACGATTGGCAAGTGGATTTTTCTTGAGCAGAGGAGTTTTGTATAAAAGAACACCAGACCTGGGATTGTTAAGATGCATAGATGCTGGACAGGCTATGGCTGTCATGTCCGAAGTACATTCAGGAGTCTGCGGACCACATATGAGCGGATATGTGCTGGCGAAGAAAATTCTTCGAGCAGGTTATTATTGGCTCACCATGGAGCGAGATTGTATTAGTTTTGTGGGCAAATGTCATCAGTGCTATATACACAGAGATTTGATTCATTCTCCACCATCGGAATTGCACACAATGTCAGCGCCATGGCCTTTCGTCGCTTGGGGCATGGATATCATTGGACCAATTAAGCAAGTAGAATCCAACGGGCATAGGTTCATTCTGGTAGCCATTGATTATTTCACCAAATGGGTTGAGGCCAAAACTTTCAAGTCTGTGACCAAGAAAGCAGTGGTCGATTTTGTTCATTCAAATATCATCTGTAGATTTGGAATCCCAAAGGTGATCATCACAGATAATGGTGCTAATCTTAACAGCAATTTGATGAAAGAGGTATGTCAGCAGTTTAAGATTACACACCGCAATTCCACCCCATATCGTCCCAAGGCGAATGGAGCAGTTGAGGCAGCCAACAAAAACATAAAGAAGATACTTTGGAAAATGGTAGAAGGTTCGAGGCAATGGCATGAAAAATTACCATTTGCATTGTTGGGTTATCGCACCATTGTCCGTACTTCAGTAGGTGCAACTCCTTATTTGTTGGTATATGGAACTGAAGCCGTAATACCTGCAGAAGTTGAAATCCCGTCCCTTTGGATTGTCGCTGAAGCTGAGATTGATGATGATGAGTGGGTCAAAACTCGTTTGGAGCAGTTGAACTTGATTGATGAAAAAAGATTGGAAGCCGTGTGTCATGGCCAGTTATATCAAAAGAGAATGGCAAGAGCATACAATAAAAATGTGCGTCCCGGAAGTTTGAAGTGGGCCAGCAAGTGCTGAAACGCATCCTTCCACATCAGGCTGAGGCAAAAGGCAAGTTTGCCCTGAATTGGCAAGGGCCATTCATTGTAACCAAAGTGTTGTCCAATGGTGCTTTATGTTTAACAGATATCGAAGGAAAATGCATCGACATGACTATCAATTCTGACGCAGTTAAGAGATATTATGTATGATTTCTTTTAATTGTAATTGTTGTTTGTTTGCATTTGGCGTGATATCGGAGAATGAAATGATGGAGGCAATTTGTTCTTCCATCCAAACACTTCAACCTTTGCTTCCCCTTTTGAGCCTTATTTATTCTTTTATACCCCTCTTTTGTAATCAATAATGAAAATGAAAAAAGGGAGAAAAGAAAAATAATTATAATAAAGACAAAAAAAAAGTCACAAGAAAAACAAAGGAATTGGGAACTACGTTTGACCTGATACGTAGGCGCCTCATGGCTCGGTCATAGTGTAATAAGAATAAAAAATCCCCAAGCAAGAAAAAACTGGGGCAGAAGTTGTGTTTATAATTTTGGGAAAGAAAGTTGATTCCAAGAGCTGTAATGTTTTACCCATCAAAATTATTTTAAATTTTTTCTTTAACCATACACCAGAAACCCATATTGATGTCCAAAAGACCTCCCGATCAGTATCCGAGAAGTGCCAAGTCGGGCAAATGAAAGTCTGGAGTAACACTCTGGTCCCCAGCTGAAAAGAAATGAAATGAGAGAATCCCCAGCAGAAAAGAAATGAAATGAGAGAATCCCCAGCGGAAAAGAAATGAAATGAGAGAATTTTATCAGTAACACCCCAATCCCCAGCTGAAAAGAAATAAAATGAGAGTGTCTTATTGGTGAAAACCTTTACAGGCACCATAAGGCGATGGAAGTTGGGAGAAATAAAATGAGAGACTCTTATCGGTGAAAACCTTCACAGGCACTATAGGGCAACAAGAGTTGAGAGAAATGAGAGAGTCTTATTAATGAAAACCCCTCGAAGGGCACTATAAGGCGACAAGGAATTAAAAGGGGGCAAACGAGATAAGCTTGATAGAAAGGATCCGTCGAGACATCAAGCAGAATAAAGATGTTGTTTTGGCAAAAGAAGATGGGTTGCGGGACCTTTGAAATGCAAAGTAGGGACATCATAAAGATTGATTGATGTAAACAGACTGGGTTGATTAATCCAAAAATGCACGACATGACCATTGGGATCGGTTATACCATTCAGATAAGTCCTTTTCCTTTTCTTCTCTTCAAACAGTTCTTTAGGAAGATTTTTCTTTTTATCTTTTGAAGTCATCATCTTTCATTTCTTTTGGTTAAATATTTTTTTATATATAGTAGTTTGTTTTTAAGAAGGATTTTCAAAGACAACTACCAGTCGCCAACATGGTGCAAGGTAAATGGGGATAAGACAGGCCGAAGATAATGTGACGGGATAAGAAAGACATCATTATAAGACCAAATGATGGATTGCTCTAAGATGTCGTGGAAAGTATGGAGTAAAAGTGGAAAACAACGGTTGAGAAGTGGGTGAATACAGAAGCATCAAGAAAGTCGAAAGTTATCAGCTAGGTTTCAAGATGGACGAACAATGCAGAACATGGGAAAAATAAAAAAGGGAAAACCATCCCCAGCAGGAACGTCCCCCACATTTTAAACTAATAAATTTTCTTTGATTTGAAGCAGGGACAGGAAATGTTATTGATAACGGAAAGATGTGCCACAAGAAAGATTGTTAAACTGGGGCAGCAAATTTTCTTTCATTTCAAAAATTTTCTGGAAGTCTAACACAAGTTTGGTGAAAAGCGGTATCCCCAGCAGTTTTCGGGAGAAGGTAAAACAAGTTTTAAAGAAAGCAATGTCAGGGGGGATGATAACATAAGTATTAAGGGAAATAGTTTCAGAGGAAGGAAAACACCAGCTTTAAGCGAAGTAGTCTTTGAAGGAGGAGAATAACATATTTTTGAATGAAACACTGGCGTTATCCCCAACAGTTTTCAGAGGAATGAAACACCAGTTTTGAGGGATGCAGTTCTGAAAGAAGATGATTCAAGTTAGAAGGAAAATGGTTCAGGAGGCAGGAAGGAACAACGGCAATAGAACGCATTTTAAGAAGTAGTTGAAGTCAGGAGCCCGCTTGGAGAACGGAGGTGTTATATTTTTTTTTTTAAAAAAGTAGTTGAAGTCAGGAGCCCGCCTGGAGAATGGAGGTGTTATATTTTTAAGTTGTGTTGGAAATCAGGAGCCCGCCTGGAGAATGGAGGTTGTTATCATTTCAAGTTGTAGACGAAGTGAGGAGCCCGCCTGGAGAATGAAGGTATTATATTTTTAAGAAGTAGTTGAAGTTAGGAGCCCACCTGGAGAATGTAGGTGTTATATTTTTAAGTCGTAGTAGAAGTCTGGAGCCCGCCTGGAGAACGGAGGTGTTACATTGTAAGAAGTTGTTGAAGTCAGGAGCCCGCCTGGAGAATGGAGGTGTTATATTTTTAAGTTGTGTTGGAAGTCAGGAGCCCGCTTGGAGAATGGAGGTTGTTATCATTTCAAGTTGTAGACGAAGTCAGGAGCCCGCCTGGAGAATGGAGGTATTATATTTTTAAGAAGTAGTTGAAGTCAGGAGCCCGCCTGGAGAATGGAGGTGTTATATTTTTAAGTCGTAGTAGAAGTCAGGAGCCCGCCTGGAGAACAGAGGAGTTACATTGTAAGAAGTTGTTGAAGTCAGGAGCCTGCCTGGAGAATGGAGGTGTTATATTTTTAAGTTGTGTTGGAAGTCAAGAGCCCGCCTGGAGAATGGAGGTTGTTATCATTTCAAGTTGTAGACGAAGTCAGGAGCCCGCCTGGAAAATGGAGGTATTATATTTTTAAGAAGTAGTTGAAGTCAGGAGCCCGCCTGGAGAATGGAGGTGTTATATTTTTATGTCGTAGTAGAAGTCAGGAGCCCGCCTGGAGAACGGAGGTGTTACATTGTAAGAAGTTGTTGAAGACAGGAGCCCGCCTGGAGAATGGAGGTGTTATATTTTTAAGTCGTCGTTGAAGTCAGGAGCCCGCCTGGAGAATGGAGGTGTTATATTTTTAAGTTGTGTTGGAAGTCAGGAGCCCGCCTGGAGAATGGAGGTTGTTATCATTTCAAGTTGTAGACGAAGTCAGGAGCCCGCCTGGAGAATGGAGGTATTATATTTTTAAGTCGTAGTAAAAGTCAGGAGCCCGCCCGGAGAATGGAGGGTTACAACGGAAATCCCCAGCATAAATTAAAGTCCAGAAGTCGGAAGGAAGGCAACACTAGTCAGAAGAAGGCAGTTTAAGCTTCGAAGGAAAAATAATGCTAAGCTCGCAAAAAGGAAATAAGCAGTTCAAGTTCGGCAATCAAGAGAGAATACAAGTCAATGTCAGAAGTAAACAAACATCGGAGGAAACACAAGGCAACAAGACAGTGAGGCAACAAGGCAACAACAGTCACATGACCAAGTTTGAGAATAAACCTTTGTAATTCATAGACTATAGTTTAGTTTGACTTCTTGTTCTCTTTTAGCATGGTGTAATAAGGAAGTCACTAAGTAGCGGTAGCAGAAGCAACAACAGTACCAGTAAATCTACAGCTCCATGGTAGTCCCAGCTACCAAAACTTCCCGAACTACATTGACCTGATTCCCTTTTAGCCAGGGATATGTAGGAAACCTTCGAAGCAGAGGTTCGGTCAAATCTTTCAAAAAATGCTTCGCACGGAGTAGCCGAACGGGCAAAAATCGCTCGTATCCGCTCACTTTATCTTTGCACGAAAACTCTCCGTGTTTCCGGACAAAGAGGGGCAGCTGTGAGCACGTGATTTTTGCCCTACAAGAACTATTCCCAAAAATTCAACATAAAATAGTTTTGCGCTGCTTGTGATTTATTTGTACTTGTCTGTGCATGTTCATTTTTTATTTTAATTAAGAAAAATACAAAAGTATATGTGTTTCATTTGCATTTACAACTTAGGATTAATTAAACAGTAATTTGTTTTACGAAAATAAAAAAAAAAATCAAAAATAATGTACTTCGCATTTTTAGGGTTTAATGTCAAATTGTGTGATTATATTTGTATTTAATTTTGGGTGATAATTATTATTAAGGGTTAATTAGTATTTTTTTAAGTTAATTTTGGTAATTAGGAATCAAAAAGAGAATGAAAGAAAAAGAAGAAACAAGAGAAGAAGAGTTAAAAATCGGACTGGGCTGGTTTTAAAAAGGAAAAGTTCAGGCCCAATATCACACCCCATATCCAGGCCCAACCGACCGGTCCAAGAGACCATACCAAACGACATCGTTTCAATGGAAAAAATCTCAGCCATTCAACCAAGCCACATCCAACGGTCACAGATCAATACCCGTATCCAAGAACCGAACTCGACCCGTTTACCCCGAACCAAACCCGCCTCAGTACTTAACCAAAACGACCCCGTTTGACCCCCTAACCTAATCTGGAACGTCAATCTTCACTGATCCAACGGACCACATTAATCACCCCATTTCAATATACCAAACACCAAATCAGAGACCCTAACCCTTTCATTCCATTTCCAACCTCCAAGAGACCACTCCCTCACACCACCGTCGATCACCCACCGAAAATAGCCTCACGGCGGTTCCGATGGTCCAATCTCCCCCATCTTCACACCACTGAACCCCCACGACCTCCTCATGCCAATCCCATACCCATCTCCCTTCAAATCATCCCCGAGTTCCTCGAATATTAGATCAAAGAATTGACCGGAACCCTAGTTCGTCTAATTAACCCCAAACTCACACCCCATGACCTCCTAGAGTCCCTCACCCCAAATCCTTGCTTGGTTTCACTCGAATGTTGGCCTAGATCCTCGGATTTTAAATCCAAGAACGAACCCTAAAATTCCTAAACTCCCAAATCGGTTGAATGGTGAAGATCTTGACCGAATTAGACCTTAGTCCTATGTTATCGCATTGAAAACACCGGCCAAAAATTGGAGGCTTCTCGGATTTGTTCAATATGGCCTGTTCTCCGGGTATTTCTTCTTTTTGTTCTTTTTTGTTTAGTTCCTTTATGTTTTAGTTTAGTCGTTTGAATCCCCGTGTTTCATCTGTTCTCCTTCTCCTCTTCATCTGCCAAGATTCGTCGAGTGCATTATGAGCCTTTACATTTAACTGATAATGGATTTGATTAATTCCAATTACATTCACATCAGTTCATTGAAGGAACTCTTGAAATTGTTCGTAAAATTACTTCTGTTTACTTTGCTCATATAATTCGATTCCAGATTAACCTTGTGTCTCGATACTGTTAATTGATTTTTGTTTGAGCCTGTCTAATCTTAATTTAATTATGGCTGAGTTTATTGATAATTAGACAGTAGTGAGTTGAGATTACATTGTGGTTGAAGTTCAGTCCAGAATTTAGGAAGTTGCTTGGTTATAGCTGCAGTCTTAGTATAGATTTTAGAGGGTAATGTATGATTTGAAGCTTGGAAATGTCTAGTTTTGAATGGTCTGTCAGTGAGTGCTAATACACCATTAAACTATTGAATTTGTTTAGTAAATAGGAAGAATCAGTGATGGGCAGAACATTTTTGTGCAACACATTTACTAGGGGGAATCAAAGAATAACATGGGTCTTGGTTTTAAGAATTGAAAAGGAAAAGCAACTGAATTGACTAATGGTTTTATTGGTTGGAAATCAGAGGCAAGATGGGGTTAATAATAAAAGTTGAGAATGCACATGGGAATGGGTAGTGGAACCTGCTGTACAGTAGGATATTCACTACTCTTTTAAACTTCAGGAAATTTTAAAATAGGAAAACCCCATGCCTAAACAATGAAAAAGTAGAAATGACAGACATGAGGACGAATATTTTAAAACTTGGGCTGCCTGTCTTTGGACAGGAAGGGGGAAGGGCTTCTCTTTTTCTAATAAGCCTATAAAAATCAAGCTGGGAGAGCACAAAGGGGGGGAGGAAAAAAAAAGAATATTGGGCAGTGGTTGAAAACTTAAGAACAGTTTTTAGCCAGTTGGAAAAGATAGTCCTGAAAAATCAGTTTTGGTGAGTCTTTAATCAGTCTATAAGAGCACTGTTTGAGAGCATCTTGAGGGGAGTTTTTTAGTCAGTTAAAAGAAACAGTTCAGAAAGCTTGTAAGGATTCAATTTTGAGAGCGTTTTGAACTTGAGTCTAGAGTGTCAGGTTACTGTTTCATCAACCCTTTGAGCAAACCTTCAGTTCACTTTCAAATCTGAAATATCTTGAGTAGTTTGAGATTCTATTCTGTATCTGTTTGGTTAAGTGTGAATCTAGAACTAGATTTTGTTTCAAAGCACTGCATCCCATGGTTTAAGGTTGATGGGTTTTGGTTGTTGAGTTTTGGTTTAAGTTGCTGTTGCATTGCTTGAAGTCCTTTTCCTGATCTTTGGTATCATTTGCTGGTTTGGATTGCTGCTGTTGCTGATTGTTAATTTGTTACTGACTGACTTCATTCACAACTCATTCCATCCCTTCTTGTTGTTTCAATTCCAGATACATTTTCCTGTAACTCTGTTGGCTGTGGAATGGATTGGAGAAAATGAATTAACCATGAGGAAATTGAAGCATGAAATGCATTTAAGTTCATTAGAATGGTTCTGTTTATTCTTCTATAGTTTTCAATTACTCTATGTTTGTAGTTGATTTGTAGTTAGTGTTAGAATCACTTTATGTGTTAGTTTTATTTCGCCCCCCCTCCCTGACTCCTTCAAGTATTAAATGTGCAAGCCCCATTAAACAATTGTAGAAGGTCTAATGCATGGTAATATAGCCTAGTCTAACCCATAGTAGTTAAAAATGTTAAGTGTTTCAAGATTCATCCAGTTACAACCTTTTCACCATTTGTATTAAGTGGACTGTATAATTATTATTCTTACAGGCTTATACTATTGTTTGAACTCCTGATTTAATCTTGCGATTGAAGAAGTAGTGTCAAAATGGTCGTGAGCTTTAGTAGCTACTCTCAGTTAGTTTTGGTAGTTATAAAGGGGGGTCCAAAATGTTTATAAGTTCCAGTAGCCAATTTCAATAATCCCAGTCCAAGATATCGAAATCACTTGAGTGTTGAGAGCTGGTTTAGTGGTGTTTATTTGAGTTGTTAATTAAGTTGATACTACTGTTGTCAAGGCCAAACCAAGTCTTCATTCTGATTTGAAGTTGTGGTAATATTTAGGAACTCATTAATAGGCAAATAAATAGGATAATCTAAGTTGGAATTAGAACTCAAATGACTAGTGCTTCATTGGTTTTGAAGTAGGTAGTGCCGTTTCTTCTTCATTACAAATTGCCAACCACACTTTGAATGACTGGAAAGGAATTTTAGTGAATAATTGTGTAAACAATTCAGGCCTGGTTTAGTATGACGGTTTGGGCTCAACAACCCATTTGCACGAAGTGAAGGCTTCAATGCCTTAAGGAGCGGCCCAGGTCCCCTTTTGCTGCATATGTATGTTTGGACCTGGGCCTAGGCCCATACTGTCCATTTATTTTTGTTTATGAGATGCAATCTTGATTGTTTTGAACGAACGGCTAACAATGCTTTGTTTGTCACTTATCATGTTATTGGAATTAGTCGAGTTGAGTTTGAATTGTGAGAATTTGGTCGTTTCAAATACGTTAATCAACTTGGATTATTTCTTTCGTTCTTAGAGACAAAAATAAATAGAAGAAATCATAGTCACTTTATGATATCCTTAAATAAAAAATGAGACGAGCCTTGCCAAATATAAAGCATAACTTGCGGGGCCCTCTTTAATTGTTCATGTTAAAAATACTTAGAATCCGGGATGAGCCGTCTAGCGAACTTCACGCCTTTCCCCAAAATAATAACGCGTTAGATTCTTTAGGCACGATTTTAATAAAATTACATTCCTAAACTCGGGTGTGCATTTCATGTAACCTAAATCCAAATCCTAGAACGTTGTATAGAAATGTGTCGAGGATCCGGGTGCATTTCATGCGATGCGACCCGAAAACACATTTTTAAATGACGTTCACTTTCTCAAAATTTTAATTAAAGCGGTAAATAATCTTTAAAATTACACTATAGGATAACATGTATTAAACTCATATATTTAGCCATTTATAATAGTTTAAGCGACCGTGCTAGAACCACGGGATCCGGGGGTGCCTAACACCTTCCCTCGGGTCAATAGAATTCATTGCTTAGAATTTCTGTTTCGCAGACTTCAAAAGGAAAGTCAAAATTTCCTCGATTCGGGATTTAAAATAAATCGGTGACTTGGGACACCAAAAGCCAAACCTTTCCCAAGTGGCGACTCTAAATGAATAAATAATCTCGATTCGAATAATGTCACTTAAAATGGAAAAACTCGTCTATACATTTATCCTTCGGGGTAAGTGCGTAAAAAGGAGGTGTGACAGCTCTGGCGACTCTGCTGGGGATCCGAACCCAGAATCTATGGTTCAGGGTTCAGAATTTGAGCTTTAAATAATTGTTATAATTGGCTTTGTTTATTATCCGATTTTTACATGTTTGGGCCTAATGAGATAAATGCTGCTTTTACCGCTTTGATATTATCTGAACTGTATATAAACTGTTACGAAACCCTTCTCTTCTCACCTTCGGGGATGTGCTCGCTGGTCGAGACTCCCTATTCTGTTAGTGTCATACCTTGAAATAAGAAAGAGGCTTGGACAAGTTACTAAGCCGGATGGCCTTTTGGTTCCCGGTACGTAGCCCCCTCCTCGACTCGAGTTTTCCGCTCGGGTACACAGTCTAGAACAAATACCCAGGTTATGAACCTAGAATAACTCAGCTTCATGCCAGATCCGTAGTAGGAACGTTTGTTTGCATCACGTGCATTTGACTTTGGAGGTTCAACACAGGGGTTGGGTCTATCTAGGACAAGTGTACAAAAAAAAAGACCATGCTGATGCATCTTACTTGCTTCTTGTGCATTTATTTGCTTCGGACTTGCATGCTGACCGACTTTTGAATATTTTGAGGAAAGAGAAATAGCAGTATGAGGGTTAAAGAGAGTTAATCGCCTGTTCTGAAAAAAAAACCCATGTCCAAATAGTGTCGAAACTCTGCCGAATTTTTGAGAAAATGAAAAAAAAAAAGAAAAAGGAAAAAAGAAACAAAAATATAGTTTTATTTGCCAATGAAAAGAGTTTGGTTTTCAAAAGAAGTTTGTTTTATCGGCCCGAACTATGCTAGTTTGATTCTCACAGGGTGTGAGATACGTAGGCAACCCCCATCGGGTCAAACTTCACTTTTTTGCGAAAATAGCCTAAAGAACAAAAAATTTATTTGAAAATAATTAGGGTGATGCCATTCTTGCTAGAAATAGCCGAACATACCTAAAAGGGTGCCGGAGGACTATTTTTGCAAGAACATCCGCCTGTGGTAATTTTTTAGGGTTCCACCGGTTAGCCGACACAGCCTTAAAATCTTCGACCCCGAGGGGCTGAAAGGCCGTATTGGCAAAACCGGGATTTATTTAAAAAACAAAAGGGAAAAAAATGAGCACAAGTCAATCGAATCGTGATTTTTAAGTCAATTGAATCGTGATTTTTGCTTAACCACCCTAATAAATGTGCAGAATGAGCACAAGTCAGAATTTGCACGTAACAATTGTGAACAAGATCCCTTTGGAGTTGCGCATGTGGTGGGATGACTTGGGCGAATCAGGGCGCGACACAGTCAATCTATACCTGGGAGGCCTCACTGGGTTGCTGAAAATTAATCCTATGGGGGATATCATAAAGGCCTTGGTCGCATTCTGGGACCCGGCTCACAACGTATTTCACTTCTCGGATTTTGAACTTACCCCAACATTGGAAGAAGTAGCCGGATACATCGGGGGTCCCAAGGTTCCTCTGAGACACCAGTACCTAATTGCTCCAAGGGCCGTAGCCGTACACAAGTTCCTAGACTCTTTGAAAATAAGCAGGGGGGTCCACAATCCAGACTTGGCAGCTGGTTTTTGTACTTTGCGATTTATATACAACAGATATGGCCATATATGGGGGTTCAATAAGCTGGAAAACAAAATCTGTAGCAAAGGAAAACGCCTTAAGTGGGAAGAACATAGGTGTTTTGCATTTATGGTAGCCTTTTTGGGACTCCTGGTGTTTCCTAGAAAAGACGGGAACATTGACATACGAGTATTTGGGGTTGTCAGCACTTTACTTACTCAGGCCAACAACACCCTCGCACCCATTATAGTAGCTGAAATCTTCCGCGCTCTCATAGCCTGCAAAGCCGGGGGAAGCTTTTTTGAGGGGTGCAACGCGTTGCTGCAGATGTGGATGATCGAACATCTATGTCGTCGTCCTCAATTTATGAGTTATGGGTCGACAGAGAAAACGTGCATAGAGGAATTTCCTACGAAGGTTGACGGAATCAGCTTACCAGAAGGGGTCACAGAGTGGACAGCGCGCCTCCGTTCTGTCACTGCGGGCCAAATAGAATGGACATTTGGATAGTTGCCTGTGGATGAAATCATATATATGCCAGCCACTGGACCCCATATTCTTCTGATGGGGCTCAGAAGTATCCAGCCCTATACCCCTTATCGAGTTTTGAGGCAGTTGGGGAGATGCCAAATAGTTCTGAAAGATGAAGATCTTAGTGGCCAAGTAGTCGAGATCAGGGCCAACGGATAATTTCCTGAAGCTGCAGTCCGCCAAATTTGGACCGAGTGTTAATACTTAACGGAAAATACGTGTGTACGTGATCGGTCCAAAGGTGAAGTTTCGTCGGGATACCTTGCTTGGTATAAGAGAGAAATCGAGTTTGGGAGGCCAGCCAAAAGACCCCATCTCCAGGAGTTCGTCGAGGCATCGCAAGAACAATGGGATTGGTTGGCTAAAGAAGAGAGTTACAAGGCAGAAATAGGCAAGCTGAAGCAACAGATTAGAGACCTGGAATTTGAAAATAGTCTGCAAGTTGACGCCGATCAAGGAGAAAGGAACAAATTGGTCCAAGAAAATGAGGCGCTGAAAGCCCAAATCCGACAAATGAGGATAGATGCTTACAACCAACAAAGGAGTCGATCGAATGAACGGTTAATAAAAGGGTTGAAAAAGGAAATCAGTGAGTGCCGGAATGATTTGAAGCAATCTGAGGGTACCATAGCATCACTCTAGGCACAATGGGCAAAAAGAACAAAAGAGCGCACACAGTAGTTACAACAGGTAAGGAAAGATTATGAAAAGACCATTGTCAGTCTAAAAAGGAAGGTGACCACCCTAGAGAGCAAGGCGGCTAAACAAGCCAAGGCTTTTGAAACCGAAAGTAAACACTGCTATAATCTAATGGCCTTGATGGAAGATGAAATACAACAGTTACGGAAACAACATCTGCATGATTCTCGGGTTTTGAAGGCTAGAGGGGATCAGATAGAATGCCTACTCCCAGAGAAAGACCGAACTAGGGACAAGATTTTGACTATTGCTCATGCTATTAACAGGAAATGTCGGGTCTGTGAAAACATGACCCGCACTACTTTCTTCTCGGCGGTGATGATATTTGTGAAGCAAATCATGTATGAATTGGAATAGCTGGAAAGGGGCCTTACACCTAAGCCCGCGGCGAGGCCGAATGACGCCCCGCGGGCACCCAAATTTAAAACTCTAATGTGTTCATAGTTCGAATCTGCATTTTCTTGTTCCTTAGAGTCTATTGTCTGTTAGAGTCTATTTTTCTTTCACATCAGAGTCTGTCAGAAGTTATTGAGTTCGTACTTGGTTTGGTTTCGAGTCTATTATTTTCCTTTCCAAAAGCGTCTGGTTTGTAATAGAATGTTTATTAATGAAAAATCGAAAAATTCCAAAATTGTCTCTTTGCTTTTCGAAACCTATAGGCCAGAACTACGCACGGTCTGATTCATGCGGGGACATGATACGTAGGCAATCTCTATAGGATTCGACCACCACTAAAAAAGAAAAAGGGAAAATGAAAAATAAATAAAGAAGGACAGAATAAAGGAAGCTTAAAAGAAGGGGCATAATTATGAGAGGCCAGAATGATGCACGCAACCGAAGCAAATGCATGATAGAAAATGGTTAATTGACTAGGTGCATTGCATCCTAACGTGTAATTGCATATGTGTTAAACTCTAAAAAACTAACAAGTTTATTGATTTCCAGAGAATTCAAGCAGTTAGTATTTAGAGGATATTGACACATTATCATTACCAAACCAGATCAAAGGGACCAATACCGGAAATCATGTCTATCCCAGATGTCGACACTAGTGTTGAGGTAGAGGAGTTGGATGTCTATAAAATGAAAGAGGAGATGCTCAAACTTAAGCAACAGATGGCCGAAATGTACTAGGCTTGGTCCAAAGGGCAATCACCGCCAGTTTACCCTGCTAACCCGACTTTTACCCCACCATTAGCTCAGTCTCAGGATCATCCCGCCACCGATCCATGATTTCCCATTTATCAGCACTACCATGGAACTACTTCTCACACGCCACAAGCTCCACCCCCAAAATCAATTCCATACCCTCCTCCGCCAATCACCCTTGTCTTTGTGGCACATCCACCAGCTGCACTCCATAAATCCCCGAGTGAACCTATGTTCCAAGCGCAGGACAACTAGTATTATCCCGTAGAGCTTACCTTCAAAGCACCTAAAGCCTATCCACATGATCCACATTCTAACCTACCAGGGAAAGCAGAAAAACCAGCCAGAAATCCTAAAAAGGAAGAGATGTTCAGAAAAATGAAAAGCATAGAACAATTCTTCAGGGATATGAGAGGGTAGGAGGTCAGGTGAGTGTCGCTTACAAAGACCTGTGTTTGTTCCCAAATGTACAACTACCGGCAGGGTTCAAAATGCCCAAATTCGACTTGTACAACGAACACGGTGATCCGGTGGCTCATTTGAGAGGTTTTTGCAGTAAGATAAGGGGAGCCGGAGGAAAGGATGAATTGGTAATAGCTTACTTCATTCAGAGTTTGAGCGGAGCAGCATTGGAGTGGTACACCCGCCAAGATCACGGAAGATGGTACACATGGGATGATCTGGCACAAGCATTCGCTTGTCACTTTCAGTATAATCTTGAGATCATTCCAGACCGACTATCTTTGACTAAACTAGAGAAGAAGCACAGTGAAAGCTTTAGAGAATATGGTTTCCGGTGGAGGGAGCAAGCAGCAAGGGTAGATCCCCCAATGAAAGAGAGCGAGATGGTTGATTACTTTTTGCAGGCTTTGGAGCCGACCTACTTTGGTCATTTGGTGTCCGCAATTGGCAAATCTTTTAATGAGGTTGTAAAAATGGGAGGCATGGTCGAGGAGGGGCTTAAGTCAAACAAAATCATGAGTTATTCAGCGATCAAGGCAACCACCCAGGCCATTCAAAGCGGCACTGGGGGTATGCTCGGGAAAAAGAACAAGGAAGCTGTCACGACTGTTGAGTCCGGAGCCTGGTTCGGATCTAGAGGCCCGTCACCCTACTATAGTCAATCACGACCCTACCACCAAAATTACCCCATACTCCATATAGCCCTCCACAACATTACTACCCACAGCCAGATCCCCATTTTTCCGTCCATCATGCACAAGCCTATACCCAAACCCCGACACACGCACAATGGCGCGCGCCGGCTCCACAAAATCCATACCCAGCTCCACAAAACACATATCCACCCCCAAGGGCCTACAGAAATCCCTCCGGGATAGGTTTCCGACCAAACCCAGCCCTCAAGAATGAGAGGTCACAGAAGCAAAAGACTTTTACTCCACTGGGGGAATCATATACCAGTCTTTTCCATAGATTGAGGCAGTTGGGCATGTTGAATCCAATTGAGCCTAAAATGCCAAATCCTCCCCCTAGAAATCTTGACCATTCGGTGAGTTGTGAGTACTGTTCAGGGGCCCCAAGGCATGATACAGAGAAATGTTGGAAGCTGAAAACAGTTGTCCAAGAGCTTATCGATGCTCATCGGATCGAGGTTCAAGCCCTAGAAGCACCAAATATTAATCAGAATCCACTGCCAGCTCACTATGAGACACACATGATTGAGTTGATACACAAAGAGGGGGAGCCCAGGAAGCCCTCACAGACGGTAATGATGATCCGTTCCAGCGAAACCAGCTCAAAAGAAAAAGTAACTAGTTGGAAATTAGTGGTCCAGTTGAGAGGGGTAGATGATAAGCCAGCTGTGGTAGCCAAGAGAGGGTTGTCGAGCCTTGTTGTAGTGAAACCCGAGAAAGCTAAAGTGGTAGTGCCAGGGGTTGCAAGTAAACCTGTTGTGGTCGTGAAGGTTGCTCGCACAGAGCCTGTTATTATAAAATCAGTAACTCAGCTTCTAGTGATCAACAACAAGGCTGTTCCTTGGAATTATGAACGGGTGACGGTGATTTACAAAGGGAAATAAGTCAAAGGAGAAGTGTGTGAAGCCCAAGGTCTAACTCGTTCGGGAAGGTGTTTTGCTCCCGCAGAGTTAAGAAGGGCCAATCCAGTAGCGACAAAGAATCCAGTTACCGAGGAAGAGGCGGAAGAATTTTTAAAGAAAATGAAGGCGCAAGATTACTCCATTATGGAGCAGTTGAGGAAGACCCCGGCACAGATCTCATTGTTATCCTTGTTGATCCATTTGGATGAGCATCGCCGGGTATTGATGAAAATTCTGAATGAAGCCCATGTTCCGGATAAGATCTCTGTGAACCATCTGAAGAAAATAGCAAACAAGATATTCGAGGTCAACAGGGTCACTTTTTTAGACGATGAGTTGCCCGTGGAGGGTACAGAACATAATAGAGCCCTCTATTTGACCGTGAAGTGTGAAGACTTGGTAGTCACTCGAGTACTGATTGATAATGGGTCCAGTGCCAGTATCTGTCCTTTGACCACGAACAACAAACTGAAGGTCGATGGTGACAGAATTCAAAAGAATAGCATCTATGTTCGAGGGTTTGATGGTGGTGGTACAGACACGGTAGGTGACATCATACTTGAATTAACAATTGGTCCAGTCGAGTTCACCATGGAGTTTCAAGTGTTAGACGTGGCAGTGTCATATAATCTTCTGTTGGGGCAACCCTGGATCCACGCCGCCAAAGCAGTGCCTTCTACATTACATCAGATGGTCAAATTCGAGTGGGATAGGCAAGAGATCATAGTACATGGGGAAGACAATGCAAGCGCCGTAAGTGATGCCATCGTACCCTTCATAGAGGCTGACGATGATAAGGGGACCTGGGTTTACCAGGTCTTCGATACGGTTTCAGTGGACAAATTTCCCGAGGGTGAAAGCATCCCACTTCCCAAAATAGCAGCTGCAACTGTCATGGTAGCCTCAGAGATATTGAAAAACGGGTTTGTGCCAAGCAAAGGTTTAGGGGCTGATCTTCAGGGTAGTGTTCAACCGGTTTCTTTGCCCAAAAATCTGGATACCTTTGGGTTGGGGTTCAAGCCTACAGTGGCGGATGTGAGACGGGCCCGCAAGTTGAAGAAAAGAGTCTGGGTCCTTCCCAAGCCAATCCTGCGCCTGTCCAGATCTTTTGTCAGGCCGAGCATCAAAAAGCAATTGCTGTCCAAGGTTACAGGGCCATTGATTGGTGCAGATGGAGACTTAAATGAAGGCTTTGAAATATTATTCACCGAAATCAACATGGTAGAAGTTGGGAAGGGGTCCAGCAAGGCGGATGTGCAGTTTGTGGGGCCAAAGGAAAAAATTAACAATTGGATGGCTACTCCTTTTCCCATTAGGAGGGAGTCTTGGTAGTTGACTCTGATTTTCCTTCCTGTTTTCTGGATTATTTCAGGGTTGTAGTCCAGATTTCTTTTATTTTTGTTGTGTTCATCAAAGTGTGAAACCTTGTTATCCCGTAATTCAATAAAATAAAAAAGTTTCTTCTTCATTCCTTATTTTATTTTAATTTTGTTTTCTTCTTTTCTTTTTCTGTACAGTTCTCTCTGGTCTTAATGACATGGCGTGCATAAGGAATCCTCAGCCCAGTCTTAAAATTCAATCTGTTTCCAAAATGATAGTTCAAGAAGTAGATTGCGATTACGAATCAGAATATGATGATGAAGATGAAACCTTCGAAGAAATTAGTAAGGAGTTAATTCACTTCGAAGAAAAACCCAAACCCAATTTGAATGACACAAAAGCCGTCAATTTAGGAGACACAGACAACATCCGAGAAACTAAAATAAGTGTCCACCTCGAGCCAAAAATCCGGGAGGAGTTAATCAAAGCACTCATTGAGTACAAAGATGTTTTTGCGTGGTCATATGACGACATGCCAGGTTTAGGCACTGATTTAGTGGTCCACAAATTGCCCACTGATCCAACGTTCCCACCCGTCAAGCAAAAGTTGAGGAAATTCAAAACTGATATGAGTGTGAAGATTAAAGAAGAAGTTACCAAGCAGTTGGATGCAAAGGTTATTCGGGTCACTCGATATCCTGTCTGGTTGGCTAATGTCGTGCCTGTACCGAAGAAGGACGACAAGATCAGAGTATGCGTCGATTACCGCAATCTCAACAAAGCAAGTCTGAAGGATAACATCTTTTGTGGATTGCTATGCCGGGTATCATCAGATTCTAATGGATGAAGAAGATGTAGAAAAGACGGCCTTCATCACGCCGTGGGGAACTTATTGCTACCGAGTAATGCCATTTGGTTTGAAGAATGCTGTGGCAACTTATATGAGGGCAATGACTACTGTGTTTCATGATATGATACACAAGGAGATTGAGGTATACGTAGATGATGTGATCATAAAATCAAAGCATCAGGCCGACCACGTCGAGGATTTGAGGAAATTCTTCCAGAGGCTTCGCAGGTACAACCTCAAGCTTAACCCCGCCAAGTGTGCATTTGGTGTTCCATCCGGAAAGCTGTTAGGATTCATAGTCAGTCGGCGAGGCATCGAGTTGGACCCATCAAAGATCAAAGCCATACAAGATTTGCCCCCTCCGAGGAACAAGACTGAAGTGATGAGTCTGTTAGGAAGGCTGAACTACATCAGCAGGTTTATTGCTCAGCTCATGACAACTTGTGAGCCTATTTTCAAGTTGTTGAGGAAGGACGCTGCGATCAAGTGGACTGATGAAAAACCCACCTGTGCTGGTTCCGCCAGAACCAGTGAGACCCTTGATTCTTTACTTGACAGTCTTGGAAAATTCATTTGGTTGTGTATTGGGGCAGCATGACGTCACCGGCAGGAAGGAACAAGCCATCTATTATCTTAGCAAGAAGTTCACGGCTTATGAGGTTAAGTACACTCACCTGGAAAGGACATGTTGTGCCCTAACTTGGGTAGCATAGAAGTTGAAACATTATTTGTCATCCTACACCACCTACCTCATTTCGAGTTTGGATCCTTTGAAGTATATCTTTCAAAAGCCTATGCCGACAGGAAGACTTGCAAAATGGCAGATTTTGCTCACAGAGTTTGACATAACCTATGTGACTCGGACTGCGAAGAAAGCCCAAGCATTGGCCGATCATTTGGTCGAGAACCCGGTCGATGAAGAGTATGAGCCACTGAGGACTTATTTTCCTGATGAAGAGGTGATGCACATAGATGAACTAGAACAGGCCGGAAAACCAGGTTGGAAACTTTTCTTTGATGGGGCTGCTAATATGAAAGGAGTCGGAATAGGAGCTGTGCTTATTTCTGAAATAGGGCATCACTATCCTGTTACGGCTCAACTTCGGTTTTATTGCACCAACAATATGGCCGAGTACGAAGCATGCATTTTGGGTTTAAGGTTAGCTGCGGACATGGATGTCCAGGAAGTCTTGGTCTTGGGAGACTTGGACCTTCTGGTACATCAAATTTAAGGAGAATGGGAAACGCGAGATCTGAAGCTCATACCATACTGACAATGCTTACATAATCTTTGCCAACGGTTTAGATCAGAGGAGTTCAGGCATATTCCAAGGGTCCATAATGAGGTCGCCGATGCTTTGGCTACCCTAGCATCAATGCTGCACCATCGGACAAAGCTTATGTCGATACTTTGCATATTCAAGTCCGAGATCAGCATGCTTATTGTAACATGATTGAAGAAGAATTGTATGGCGAACCATGGTTCCATGATATCAAGGAATACATCAGAATGGGGATGTACCCAGTGCAAGCCACGGGGGATCAAAAGAGAACAATTCGACGGTTGGCAAGTGGATTTTTCTTAAGCGGAGGAGTTCTGTATAAAAGAACATCAGACCTAGGATTGTTAAGATGCATAGATGCTATACAGGCTATGGCTGTCATGTTCGAAGTACATTCAGGAGTCTGCGAACCACATATGAGCGGATATGTGCTGGCGAAGAAAATTTTCCGAGCAGGTTATTATTGGCTCACCATGGAGCGAGATTGTATTAGTTTTGTGGGCAAATGTCATCAGTGCCAGATACACGGAGATTTGATTCATTCTCCACCATCGGAATTGCACACAATGTCAGCGCCATGGCCCTTCGTCGCTTGGGCATGGATATCATTGGACCAATTGAGCAAGCAGCATCCAACGGGGATAGGTTCATTCTGGTAGCCATTGATTATTTCACCAAATGGGTTGAGGCCAAAACTTTCAAGTCTGTGACCAAGAAAGCAGTGGTCGATTTTGTTCACTCAAATATCATCTGTCGATTTGGAATCCCAAAGGTGATCCTCACAGATAATGGTGCTAATCTTAACAACAATGTGATGAAAGAGGTATGTCAACAGTTTAAGATTACACACCGCAATTCCACCCCATATCGTCCCAAGGCGAATGGAGCAGTTGAGGCAGCCAACAAAAACATAAAGAAGATACTTCGGAAAATGGTAGAAGGTTCGAGGCAATGGCATGAAAAATTACCATTTGCATTGTTGGGTTATCGCACCATTGTCCGTACTTCAGTAGGTGCAACTCCTTATTTGTTGGTATATGGAACTGAAGCCGTAATACCTGCAGAAGTTGAAATCCCGTCCCTTCGGATTGTCGCTGAAGCTGAGATTGATGATGATGAGTGGGTCAAAACTCGTTTGGAGCAGTTGAACTTGATTGATGAAAAAAGATTGGCAACTGTGTGTCATGGCCAGTTATATCAAAAGAGAATGGCAAGAGCATACAACAAAAATGTGCGTCCCGGAAGTTTGAAGTGGGCCAGCAAGTGCTGAAACACATCCTTCCACATCAGGCTGAGGCAAAAGGCAAGTTTGCCCCGAATTGGCAAGGGCCATTCATTGTAACCAAAGTGTTGTCCAATGGTGCTTTATGTTTAACAGATATCGAAGGAAAATGCATCGACATGGCTATCAATTATGACGCAGTTAAGAGATATTATGTATGATTTCTTTTAATTGTAATTGTTGTTTGTTTGCATTTGGCGTGATATCGGAGAATGAAATGACGGAGGCAATTTGTTCTTCCATCCAAACACTTCAACCTTTGCTTCCCCTTTTGAGCCTTATTTATTCTTTCATATCCCTTTTTTGGAATCAATAATGAAAATGAAAAAGGGAGAAAAGAAAAATAATGATAATAAAGACAAAAGAAAAGTCATAAGAAAAACAAAGGAATTGGGAACTACGTTTGACCTGATACGTAGGCGCCTCACGGCTCGGTCATAGTGTAATAAGAATCAAAAATCCCCAAGCAAGAAAAAACTGGGGCAGAAGTTGTGTTTATAATTTTGGAAAAGAAAGTTGATTCCAAGAGCTGTAATGTTTTACCCATCAAAATTATTTTAAATTTTTTCTTTAACCATACACTCGAAACCCATATTGATGTCCAAAAGACCTCCCGATCAGTATCCGAGAAGTGCCAAGTCGGGCAAATGAAAGTTTGGAGTAACACTCTGGTCCCCAGCCAAAAAGAAATGAAATGAGAGAATCCCCAGCAGAAAAGAAATGAAATGAGAGAATTTTATCAGTAACACCCCAATCCTCAGCTGAAAAGAAATAAAATGAGAGAGTCTTATTGGTGAAAACCTTCACAGGCACCATAAGGGGACGGAAGTTGGGATAAATAAAATAAGAGAGTCTTATCGGTGAAAACCTTTACAGGCACCATAGGGCGACAGGAGTTGAGAGAAATGAGAGAGTCTTATTAATGAAAACCCCTCGAAGGGCACTATAGGCGACAAGGAATTAAAAGGGGGAAAACGAGATAAGGTTGATAGAAAGGATCCGTCGAGACATCAAGCAGAATAAAGATGTTGTTTTGGCAAAAAAAGATGGGTTGCGGGACCTTTGAAATGCAAAGTAGGGACATCATAAAGATTGATTGATGTAAACAGACTGGGTTGATTAATCCAAAAATGCACGACATGACCATTGGGATCGGTTATACCATTCAGATAAGTCCTTTTCCTTTTCTTCTCTTCAAACAGTTCTTTAGGAAGATTTTTCTTTTTATCTTTTGAAGTCATCATCTTTCATTTCTTTTGGTTAAAGATTTTTTTATATATATAGTAGTTTGTTTTTAAGAAGGATTTTCAAAGACAACTACCAGTCGCCAACATGGTGCAAGGTAAATGGGGATAAGACAGGCCGAAGATAATGTGACGGGACAAGAAAGACGTCATTATAAGACCAAATGATGGATTGCTCTAAGATGTCGTGGAAAATATGGAGAAAAGTGGAAAACAACGGTTGAGAAGTGGGTGAATACAGAATCATCAAGAAAGTCGAAAGTTATCAGCCAGGTTTCAAGATGGTCGAACAATGCAGAACATGGGAAAAAGAAAAAAGGGAAAACCATCCCCAACAGGAACATCCCCCACGTTTTAAACTAACAAATTTTCTTTGATTTGAAGCAGGGACAGGAAATGTTATTGATGACGGAAAGATGTGCCACAAGAAAGATTGTCAAACTGGGGCAGAAAATTTTCTTTCATTTCAAAAATTTTCTGGAAGTCTAACACAAGTTTGGTGAAAAGCGGTATCCCCAGCAGTTTTCGGGAGAAGGCAAAACAAGTTTTAAAAAAAGCAATGTCAGGGGGGAAGATAACACAAGTCTTAAGGGAAGTAGTTTCAGAGAAAGGAAAACACCAGCTTTAAGCGAAGTAGTCTTTGAAGGAGGAGAATAACATATTTTTGAATGAAACACCGGCGTTATCCCCAGCACTTTTCAGAGGAATGAAACACTAGTTTTGAGGGACGCAATTCTAAAAGAAGATGATTCAAGTTAGAAGGAAAATGGTTCAGGAGGCAGGAAGGAACAACGACAATAGAACGCATTTTAAGAAGTAGTTGAAGTCAGGAGACCGCCTGGAGAATGGAGGTGTTATATTTTTTTTTTTAAAAAAAAAGTAGTTGAAGTCAGGAGCCCGCCTGGAGAATGGAGGTGTTATATTTTTAAGTTGTGTTGGAAATCAGGAGCCCACCTGGAGAATGGAGGTTGTTATCATTTCAAGTTGTAGACGAAGTCAGGAGCCCGCCTGGAGAATGGAGGTATTATATTTTTAAGAAGTAGTTGAAGTCAGGAGCCCGCCTGGAGAATGGAGGTGTTATATTTTTAAGTCGCAGTAGAAGTCAGGAGCCCGCCTGGAGAACAGAGGTGTTACATTGTAAGAAGTTGTTGAAGTCAGGAGCCCGCCTGGAGAATGGAGGTGTTATATTTTTAAGTCGTCGTTGAAGTCAGGAGCCCGCCTGGAGAATGGAGGTGTTATATTTTTAAGTTGTGTTGGAAGTTAGGAGCCCGCCTGGAGAATGGAGGTTGTTATCATTTCAAGTTGTAGACGAAGTCAGGAGCCCGTCTGGAGAATGGAGGTATTATCTTTTTAAGTCGTAGTAAAAGTCAGGAGACCGCCCGGAGAACGGAGGGTTACAACGGAAATCCCCAGCATAAATTAAAGTCCAGAAGTCGGAAGGAAGGCAAAACTAGTCAGAAGAAGGCAGTTTAAGCTTCGAAGGAAAAATAATGCGAAGCTCGCAAAAAGGAAATAAGTAGTTCAAGTTCGGCAATCAAGATAGAATAAAAGTCAAGTCAGAAGTAAAGAAACATCGGAGGAAACACAAGGCAACAAGACAGTGAGGTAACAAGGCAACAACAGTCACATGACCAAGTTTGAGAATAAACCTTTGTAATTCATAGACTATAGTTTAGTTTGACTTCTTGTTCTCTTTTAGCATGGTGTAATAAGGAAGTCAGTAAGTAGCGGCAGTAGCAGCAGCAACAACAACAATACCAGTAAATCTACAGCTCCATGGTAGTCCCAGCTACCAAAACTTCCCGAACTACATTGACCTGATTCCCTTTTAGCCAGGGATATGTAGGAAACCTTCGAAGCAGAGGTTTGGTCAAATCTTTCAAAAAATGCTTCGCACGGAGTAGCCGAATGGGCAAAAATCGCTCGTATCCGCTAACTTTATCTTTGCACGAAAACTCTCCGTGTTTCCGGACAAAGAGGGGCAGCTGTGAGCACGTGATTTTTGCCCTACAAGAACTACTCCCAAAAATTCAAAATAAAATAGTTTTGCGTTGCTTGTGATTTATTTGTACTTGTCTGTGCACGTTCATTTTTTACTTTAATTAAGAAAAATACAAAAGTATATGTGTTGCATTTGCATTTACAACTTAGGATTAATTAAACAGTAATTTGTTTTACGAAAATAAAACAAAATAAAAAATAACGTACTTCGCATTTTTAGGGTTTAATGTCAAATTGTGTGATTATCTTTGTATTTAATTTTGTGTGATAATTATTATTAAGGGTTAATTAGTATTTTTTAAAGTTAATTTTGGTAATTAGGAATCAAAAAGAGAATGAAAGAAAAAGAAGAAACAAGAGAAGAAGAGTTAAAAATCGGACTGGGCTGGTTTTAAAAAGGAAAAGTTCAGGCCCAATATCACACCCCATATCCAGGCCCAACCGGCCGGTCCAAGAGACCATACCAAACGACGTCGTTTCAATGGCAAAAATCTCAGCCATTCAACCAAACCACATCCAACGGTCACAGATCAATACCCGTATCCAAGAACCGAACTCGACCCGTTTACCCTGAACCAAACCCGCCTCAATACTTAACCAAAACGACCCCGTTTGACCCCCTAACCTAATCTGGACCGTCGATATTCACTGATCCAACGGACCACATTAATCACCCCATTTCAATATACCAAACACTAAATCAGAGACCCTAACCCTTTCATTCCATTACCAACCTCCAAGAGACCACTCCCTCACACCACCGTCGATCACCCACCAAAAATCGCCTCACGGCAGTTCCGGTGGTCCAATCCCCCCATCTTCACATCACTGAACCCCCACGACCTCCTCATGCCAATACCGTACCCATCTCCCTTCAAATCATCCCCGAGTTCCTCGAATATTAGATCAAAGAATTGACCGGAACCCTAGTTCATCTAATTAACCCCAAACTCACACCCCATGACCTCCTAGACTCCCTCACCCCAAATACTTGCTTGGTTTCCCTCGAATGTTGGCCAAGATCCTTGGATTTTAAATCCAAGAACGAACCTTAAAATTTCTAAACTCCCAAATCGGTTGAATGGTGAAGATCTTGACCGAATTAGACCTTAGTCCTATGTTATCGCATTGAAAACACCGGCCAAATATTGGAGGCTTCTCGGATTTGTTCAAAATGGCCCGTTCTCCGGGTATTTCTTCTTTCCGTTCTTTTTTGTTTAGTTCCTTTACGTTTTAGTTTAGTCGTTTGAATCCCCGTGTTTCATCTGTTCTCCTTCTCCTCTTCATCTGTCAAGATTCGTCGAGTGCATTATGAGCCTTTACATTTAACTGATAATGGATTTGATTAATTTCAATTACATTCACATCAGTTCATTGAAGGAACTCTTGAAATTGTTCGTAAAATTACTTCTGTTTACTTTGCTCATATAATTTGATTCCAGATTAACCTTGTGTCTCGATACTGTTAATTGATTTTTGTTTGAGCCTGTCTAATCTTAATTTAATTATGGCTGAGTTTATTGATAATTAGACAGTAGTGAGTTGAGATTACATTGTGGTTGAAGTTTAGTCCAGAATTTAGGAAGTTGCTTGGTTATAGCTGCAGTCTTAGTATAGATTTTAGAGGGTAATGTATGATTTGAAGCTTGGAAATGTCTAGTTTTGAATGGTCTGTCAGTGAGTGCTAATACACCATTAAACTATTGAATTTATTTAGTAAATGGGAAGAATCAGTGATGGGCAGAACATTTTTGTGCAACACATTTACTAGGGGGAATCAAAGAATAACATGGGTCTTGGTTTTAAAAATTGAAAAGGAAAAGAAACTGAATTGACTAATGGTTTTATTGGTTGGAAATCAGAGGCAAGATGGGGTTAATAATAAAAGTTGAGAATGCACATGGGAATGGGTAGTGGAACCTGCTGTACAGTAGGATATGCACTACTCTTTTGAACTTCAGGAGATTTTAAAATAGGAAAACCCCATGCCTAGACAATGAAAAAGTAGAAATGACAGCCATGAGGATGGATTTTTTAAAACCTGGGCAGCCTGTCTTTGGACAGGAAGGGGGAAGGGCTTCTCTCTTTCTAATAAGCCTATAAAAATCAAGCTAGGAGAGCACAAAGGGGGGGGGGGGGGGAAAAAAAAAGAATATTGGGCAGTTGTTGAAAACTTAAGAACAGTTTTTAGGCAGTTGGAAAAGAGAGTCCTGAAAAATCAATTTTGGTGAGTCTTTAATCAGCCTATAAGAGCACTGTTTGAGAGCATCTTGAGGGGAGTTTTTTAGTCAGTTAAAAGAAACAGTTCAGAAAGCTTGTAAGGATTCAATTTTGAGAGCGTTTTGAACTTGAATCTAGAGTGTTAGGTTACTGTTTCATCAACCCTTTGAGCAAACCTTCAGTTCACTTTCAAATCTGAAATATCTTGAGTAGTTTGAGATTCTATTCTGTATCTGTTTGGTTAAGTGTGAATCCGGAACTAGATTTTGTTTCAAAGCACTGCATCCCATGGTTTGAGGTTGATGGGTTTTGGTTGTTGAGTTTTGGTTTAAGTTGCTATTGCATTGCTTGAAGTCCTTTTCCTGATCTTTGGTATCATTTGTTGGTTTGGATTCCTGCTGTTGCTGATTGTTAATTTGTTACTGACTGACTTCGTTGATAGCTCATTCCATCCCTTCCTGTTGTTTCAATTCCTGGTACATTTTCCTATAACTCTGTTGGCTGTGGAATGGATTGGAGAAAATGAATTAACCATGAGGAAATTGAAGCATGAAATGCATTTAAGTTCATTAGAATGGTTCTGTTTATTCTTCTATAGTTTTCAATTACTCTATGTTTGTAGTTGATTTGTAGTTAGTGTTAGAATCACTTTATGTGTTAGTTTTATTTCGCCCCCTCCCTGACTCCTTCAAGTATTAAATGTGCAAGCCCCATTTAACAATTGTAGAAGGTCTAATGCATGGTAATATAGCCTAGTCTAACCCATAGTAGTTAAAAGTGTTAAATGTTTCAAGATTCATCCAGTTACAACCTTTTCACCATTTGTAGTAAGTGTACTGTATAATTATTATTCTTACAGGCTTATACTATTGTTTGAACTCCTGATTTAATCTTGCGATTGAAGAAGTAGTGTCAAAATGGTCGTGAGCTTCAGTAGCTACTCTTAGTTAGTTGTGGTAGTTATAAAGGTGGGTCCGAAATGGTTATAAGTGCCAGTAGCCAATTTCAATAATCCCAGTCCAAGATATCGAAATCACTTGAGTGTTGAGAGCTGGTTTAGTGGTGTTGATTTGAGTTGTTAATTAAGTTGATACTACTGTTGTCAAGGCCAAACCAAGTCTTCATTCTGATTTGAAGTTGTGGTAATATTTAGGAACTCATTAATAGGCAAATAAATAGGATAATCTAAGTTGGAATTAGAACTCAAATGACTAGTGCTTCATTGGTTTTGAAGTAGGTCAGTGTCGTTTCTTCTTTATTACAAATTTCCAACCACACTTTGAATGACTGGAAGGGAATTTTAGTGAATGACTGGAAGGGAAACAATTGAGGCCTGGTTTAGTATGACGGTTTGGGCTCAACAGCCCATTTGCACGAAGTGAAGGCTTCAATGCCTTAAGGAGCGGCCCAGGTCCCCTTTTGCTGCATATGTATGTTTGGACCTGGGCCCAGGCCCATACTGTCCATTTATTTTTGTTTATGAGATGCAATCTTGATTGTTTTGAACGAACGGCTAACAATGCTTTGTTTGTCACTTATCATGTTATTGGAATTAGTCAAGTTGAGTTTGAATTGTGAGAATTTGGTCGTTTCAAATACGTTAATCAACTAGGATTATTTCTTTCGTTCTTAGAGACAAAAATAAATAGAAGAAATCATAGTCACTTTATGATATCCTTAAATAAAAAATGAGACGAGCCTTGCCAAATAAAAACTATAACTTGCAGGGCCCTCTTTAATTGTTCATGTTAAAAATACTTAGAATCCGGGATGAGCCGTCTAGCGAACTTCACGGCCTTCCCCAAAATAATAACGCGTTAGATTCTTTAGGCACAATTTTAATAAAATTACATTCCTAAACTCGGGTGTGCATTTCATATAACCTAAATCCAAATCCTAGAACGTTGTATAGAAATGTGTCGAGGATCCGGGTGCATTTCATGCGATGTGACCCGAAAACACATATTTAAACGACGTTCACTTTCTCAAAATTTTACTGAAAGCGGTAAATAATCTTTAAAATTGCACTATAGGATAACATGTATTAAACTCATATATTTAGCCATTTATAATAGTTTAAGTGACCGTGCTAGAACCACGGGATCCGAGGGTGCCTAACACCTTCCCTCGGGTCAACAGAATTCCTTGCTTAGAATTTCTGGTTCGCAGACTTCAAAAGGAAAGTCAAAATTTCCTCGATTCGGGATTTAAAATAAATCGGTGACTTGGGACACCAAAAGCCAAACCTTTCCTAAGTGGCGACTCTAAATGAATAAATAATCCCGATTCGAATAATGTCACTTGAAATGAAAAAACTCTCTTATACATTTATCCTTCGGGGTAAGTGCGTATAAAGGAGGTGTGATAGTGATTATTGTGCGTGATCTGCGTTGGAAGATCTGGAAAATATTTAATTCCCCTTTTTAACGCGCCTAAATAAGGAATCCTATAGCTATAATGATTCCTTATTTAATGCATTGTATATATTATGTAGAAATACTCTTAACATGAAGGGTAATATGCAAATTATGAACATATTTGGTTATATAGTTTCTTATATGGTGTAGGAACGAAAATTTTCCTTATTTATTAGGGAAGGGTTATAATAGCACGGGCTAGCCAGTTTTCGGACTGGTCATTCAAAAATAGCCAGCGTTTACCAAGTCATTAAAAAATAGCCGCTATTTTGCTGCTACAGAGATCGGTCCAGCATAATATACTAGAGTTCGGTGCACCTGTGTATGAACTTCCAACATATTATGCTGGACCGGTATACTTTGCTGGCTACAGTATAATATAGTGGGGTTTCAATATATTATACTAGAATTCCAGTATATTAGGCTGGAGTATTTTTCGGATTTTGAACAGTATTTTCATTCGGATTTATCTTTACATGAAAAGTGGCTAAATTTCGATGACTTTTGAAACTGTGGCTATTTTTGAATGACCACTTGTAAATCTGGCTATTTTTTAATTTCTCCCGGAATTTGGGGGCGTTTGCATCTATATCCAGTTTTGGGGTCACTATTGAACTTATACCTGCTTTGCACAAAAAATTGCAAGTCTACCCACTTTTCGGATAACTTCAGACATACGGGTCTGAAGTAGCAAAAAATTATGTTTGAAGTTTGAACTTCAGAATTTTTTGCCTGAAGTGTGATCTTATCAAAGCAAAACTTCAGATATTTTCGCCTGAAGTTTGGCTTGACTTGCAAAGGCAATTGAGAAAACTTCAGTTCATAGTGAAAACTTTAGACAAATTAGTCTGAAGTTCTTCAGTTTGTAGTGCAAACTTCAGACCCGTTGAAGAACGTCAAACTTGAAATTAGCTGAAGAACACAACCAAATTAAATAAAAGACCAAGATAAAATTCTTGCTTATAAATATAAAAACCACCATGGACTCCAGTGCAAGGCAGCCAATAATTCCCACTATGAAATTGGAGACAATGAAATAAGATGCATCCAAAAAGTTAATCCCAGCACGATAACCAGGCCATGTAACCCTGTTACTAGTATCCGATCCTGGACTCGTGTTCTTATATTCAACATAATACAACTTACTTAAGGCAAAACTCATACCCTAGTGCTAAATCACTGTGTATTTCATATTCAATCAGTAATACTTACACAGAGTCTTATGTGTTTGAGAGAGAAAAGAAGAAAGAAGAAGAGGAAAAGAAAGGAGGAAAAAAGGAGTGCACAGGTAGCAAGAAGAAGAACAGGAGGCAACACTGGTTTGAAGTTGTAAAAATTAGGGTATAAGTTAAATAATTTTAAAAGTATGAGAATAGGTTAAATGGGAGCGACCAAATAGGACGCCCCGTGTAATTTTTACGGGAATTTGTGGTGAAGTACACAAATATCTCTCAAATTCGATAGTTGTCCCAACTTGTCTTATGGATATAACTTTAAGTTTAATAATTGTTGTCCTCGTTTTTCCTATGACTAGCACGTTTAACTTTTGATCTTCAAATTCTGCCCATGAAGCGTATTAATGAAATAGCAACCACTAGCCCCCCCAAAAGTATTGCTATGTAGCTAATTCCCCAAACCAACACCTTTCTTCATCTCCTTTCTCAATCACTAACCATAAATTCTCTCTTCTCTTCCTCTTTCCTTTATTCCTCTTTATTAAACCTCAAATATTAATACCTTCTGATTTGGTAAACAATTAAAAAAAGTTTGGTAGAACCATTACTAAAAACTCATTTGAAATTTGAATTTGAAATCTTAATTTACAAGTAGTAGTTTTGAGTAAATGTGTTTGAAATTTGTTGAAAACACTTGGACGACATTTTATACCAATTTTGAGGATGATCAGATGTACTTTGAACATGTTTGGAGTCAAAAATCAGACTGAAAAATGTCACAATTATATTATATATCACGCTATATCACATTAATACCGTATGTATATTATATAGATATACACGGATGATACATATAATTGCATCTAGTTTTACGTTTGCTCTACATGATTGAGGTGATAATAAATTACTTGTATGGCTTATAAAATCAAAGGTAATATACACGGATGATACACATAATTGCATCTGATTTTACGTTTGCTCTACATGATTGAGGTGGTAATAAATTACTTGTATGACTTATAAAATAAAATATAATTTGAATTGCATCACGTGCAATTGTGATATTTATTTTAAATGACCATGATTACCACAACTAATTCCATAAGGTATCTTTTACCTACTACTAACACATATACCGAAAACAATGGGTTAGAGAGATATGCTCTTCCCACTCTCTAAAGTTCTCCCATCCCACTCCCCAAAACTTTTCCAATATCTCCATCACTCTCCAATGTACACACAAGACAGAAACAACCCAACTCAAACGGAAATGACCTTCCCTGCCTTAATGGAAGAGACGAACCTCTAAGCATCAATGAAGGAGCTTGCCAACTCCATGTCAACCTCATGCTCACCTCTCACTGCCTCCCCAATATACATGGAAATTAGCATAGATCAACTCCCCAAGGAACTATCAAAAGAAGTAAACGACACTAGCAACAATCCTACAAAGAAGATATCCTTCTTGGATACCTTAATTTCTAACACTAACACTGACCCAGAGGGTAGCCAAATAACAGTATAACAAAACATGGATTCATATGAACCGAAAGACGAAATAGATAACTACTCTAACCCAGAATTCTTCATCCCTATCACCTCATCGGGTAAGGAGCATATATACAAAAACTGGACCAACGCCCTCATTATTAAAATGTTTGGCAGAAGAGTGGCCTACCAATTCCTCCAAAAAAACTACATGCAATTTGGAAACCAACTGAAACCCTCTCTTGTAGACCTAGGGTGTGACTATTACCTAATAAAATTTACTAAGGAAGAGAATTATAATAAAGCTCTCCATGAAGGCCCTTAGTTCATTGGGAATCAATTCCATACAGTAAGGAAACATGAACCCATATTTGTAGCCTCTAAAGCTGCGCTAACGTACTCAGCTATATGGATAAGACTCCCGGAACTACCTACAGAATTTTATGACTACGACATACTACAAAAAATTAGAGGAAAGTTAGGACAACTAATACGTATAGACGCCTGCACCAAATCTGCGCTAAGAGGTAAGTATGCTCTCCTTTGCGTATTAGTACCCAAAAAACATTTACTCAAAACCTACATTGTGATTGGAAAACACATCCAAAAAATTACCTACGAGGGTTTCAACTTACTATGCACAAACTGTGGTAGACTTGGACATAGCCTAAATAGTTGCCCATACCAAAACCCTAAATTAGCTAAGCAAGAAAGTATAAACTTACCCAAGCCAAACAGAGTGGAAACAATTACACAAAAAATCGATCAATGGACAATCATATCCCATTAAAGAAAAAACAAAAAATATCAAAATACTTCCTATAACCCTAACCTTAGCAAGGACCTTGAGGACCCTAAGAGGATTCCCACAAAACATCTAATCTAAGCTCTCTACAATGGCACAAAACAAACTCAGCCATTGCCCAAAATCAACCAACGAACCATAAGGAGATTAGGGACTCAAACAACAAATATTCACTGGACAATACCCATACCCCAGAAGGTAGAACTGGACAATTCCCACACTCCATCGTAAAGTATGACCAACAAAAGGACAATACCCTAACCAATGACCTAAGGTATCAACATCAAAAAGATATAAACACCCCAAGCCTTTCCACAGTGGACCATGCTGTGATTAACCCAAAAAATCAACCATCCCTCATCACTCCTAACTTTTACCCATATAAACCCTTGGGCATTAACTCCTTCCAAACAAAAAACCCAAAGATCCCTTCATTAATTGAGCCGACGGAAGAAAGTCAAAAGAACCAAACCATGGACATAGACCCTACTATCCCTATAACTAACCAATACTCCTCATTAATGCAAGATATTATTAGCCTACAAAATAGGAACACCACCCTACCCTAGAAAGCTAGTAGCCCTTTAGAAAACAAACATAGTACAAATCAACCTCACCCCTTGTCAATCCCAAGTCAAAATCCCATTAATGAACAAGACATCTTGAATCCTAGGATAGAGCAAACAGTCTCAAAGCTAAATGACCCAAACAATAGGGAAGCAGATGCTACTAGACCAATATATACCAATAATAATCCCAACTCCCTTACACTTCAAGACACAAACCACAGCAAACACAAAATACAAAATGTCAAGGCTACCATCCAACAACCACAACAAGAGGTTCCCCAAGCCTTGAAGGAATGTTTGGACACGACCCTAGCAAGTGAACCAGCCCCAAGCCCCTCTGATCTTCACCACAAGGCCCATTCAACCAGATCATGCTCCCCAATCTTGGTTGGAATGGGGACTAATGGGCCAAGCTTTGAATATAAGTCTACAACTAGAGGGGAGAGATCTAAAAGTCCAAATAGTGGATCCAACTACCTAGACCAGATAGTAGCAGAGGGTCTCCAACTAGGTCTAAACAACGCGATGATTCGACCATGGATGAACCCTCACCAGCTTCACCCTATGTCTCTGAACTTAGGGCCACACCCATCCCCATGGAGCCCCCAAGTGTGGTCTCAGCACCCCCTACAACCTATCCAATCCAAACTTACCACTCCACCCAAACCATGCAAACCCTCCAACCCTAACCCCTACCTTTCAAACTATACTAGCTCAGCAAACCCCCTATCAAACCAGCCAGACCCCAAACCCCGGCAGCAACAGTCTCTTGACTCCATTATCCCAAACAGTAACACCTCCTCCCTTACAAAACTTGAGCCAAGCACAGATGGAAGAAGAGGAAGAAGACGAAGATGTTCCAACAGAAAGAATAGTGGAGCACGGAGTGCTACGATACCCAAAAACAATGGCATTCAAAGCAAGAAAAGAAAAAGGTACATCTTAAGCTACCCGGTGGATTTGAGGAAGTCCTCCATCTCCATCAGGAAAATGAACCCCCTAGGATTGTACCAGCATGCAGTGGTGTTAGTGCCGATAATGTTCACACACTACTGGACACAAAGGGAAAGCATGAGGAACAACCTAAGCCCTACCAGCAGCTATGAAGGAGGAGCTTCAAATAGAAACACAAGCATGAATATGATTATCTGGAACTGTAGAGGCACAAGTATCGCAGAGTTTAGACGAGATTTTAAAGCAATGCTGGACTATCATAGACTTAGCATTGTGGCCTTATTAGAAACAAAAATGAAAGATCACCATGTTTTGGTGCATGATTTTGGCTACTCAAGCCTTATTCAAATGCATATCAATGGGAATTCGGGGGGCATTGTGCTCATTGGAACAATGGAGACACAATAGTGGATCAAATTGGAGGGACGGACCAAGAGATACACGCCATGGTAAAAGTGCAGAACTCAACAAAAAGTTGGTTATGTTCTATTATTTATGCTAGTAACCTATCGGAAGAAAGATTAATTCTATGGCAAAATCTAAAGATAGTAGCTAATAACTACAAAGGACCGTGGCTAGTCGCAGGAGACTTCAATAAAGTCACTCGTGCTTCGGAAAAATTTGGAGGTTTACCCATAAATTATAATTGAGTCTCACACTTCCTAGATTATATGAACCACTGTGGACTTAGGGTTCAAGGGTCCAAAGTTTACTTGGACAAACAAAAGAAAGAATTGCAAAAACATAATTATGGAACAACTAGATAGATGCATTGCAAACACGGATTGGTTAGAACTATTTCAAGAAGCTAGCGTCAAGCATCTAACTAGAGTCCACTCATACCACTGTCCAATAAAACTAGATCTATACAAAGGTTTCCCTACTAATAGCAATATTTTTAGAATAGAATCTATGTGGCTATCTCACCCACCTTTAGAACCTTGGACGATAACTCATGGTTTGACCAACCAAATATAACTAAATCCATAGCCAATTTCTGTTCTAAGGCAATTGAATGGAACAAAAATACCTTTGGTAACATTTTCAAACGGAAGAATAAAATACTAGCTACATTAAAAGGTATTCAGAATTCTCTAAATTATCCCCACAACCAATTTCTCATAAATCTGGAAAATGAACTCTTACATGAGTATAACATAGTACTCATGCAGGAGGAGGAATTTTGGAAGCTCAAATCCAGGATACAGTGGATTTAGGATGGAGACGCTAATATAAAATTCTTCCACATTACCACAATGCAAAGAAGAAGGAAAAATAGAATTATCTGTCTAAAAGATGAAGCAGGGAACTGGTTCCAAGATCAAAACCCCATCAAAGACCTAATTATTAACTGCTACCAAAACCTCTACACTACGGGTCATAATCAATCCATGCTTAATAATATCTACATGTCCTACAATACAAAAATTAGAGAACAAGACCATCCATACCTAAGTAGTATTCCCTCTATAGAAGAAATAAAAAGGGCGTTGGACTCTTTCAAACCCTACAAAGCTCCGGGACCGGATGGGCTTCATCCTTTCTTTTACTAGAAATACTGGAAGGAAATAAGCAATCATCTCATAAAATTCTGCCAAGACTCATTCCAATCCAAAAGAATGCTTAAAAACATGAATAACACCTTAGTCTGCCTCATTCCCAAATGTCAAAATGCTGAAACAATCAGGCAGTTTAGACCCATAAGCCTATGCAACATGGCTTATAAGGTCGTTACTAAGATAATTGCTAATCGCATTAAGCCCTTCCTAGCTAATCTCATCCACCCTACACAAACTAGCTTTATCAAGGGCAGAAGAGCTGCTAACAATGCTCTAGACATAAATGAGGTACTAGACCACCTCAGGAAAACTAAGGGTAAAAAATCCAAAATGATGATTAAAATTGACCCGGAGAAAACCTTTGACAAAGTTGAATGGTCTTTTGTTAAATTCTCTCTCACCTCTCTTAACTTCCCTCCTGACCTCATTGAGCTTATAATGTCTTGCATCTCTACCACCACCACTGTTATTCTTATCAATGGCTCGAGAAAAAGTCATGTTTTATACATGTGAAGCAAGCACCATTTCGTTGACATCCCTAATAAGTATTGAGGGGCATTTTCAAAGTTTCACAGTTTATCTGCTTTAAAGATATTTTACATGATAGCTTTATCAGGGGTGAAGTTAAAAAATGGCTAAATTTACAATTGGTCCAAAAATAGCCCAGTTTCAAAAGTAATTGAAATTTAGCCACTTTTCATGTAAAGATAAATCTGAGCGAAAACACTGTTCAAAACCCGGAAAATATGCCAGTATATTATGCTGGAGTTCCAGCATAAGTGTACTTGAACTCCAACGTAGTATACTGGAGTTCCAGGATAAGTATGCTGGAACTCCAGCATAATATGATGGAGTTCCAGCATAAGTACACTAGAACTCCAACATAATATACTGGAGTTCCAGCAAGTATACCGGTCCAGCATAATATACTGGAGTTTGGAACACCGGTGCTCCAGTCTCCAGTATATTATACTGGAGCCAGCAAAGTATACCGGTCCAGCATAATATGCTGGAGTTTATACACAGGTTCACCGAACTCCAGTATATTATGCTAGACCGGTCTCTGTTGTAACAAAATAGTGGTTATTTTTTTTATTAATTTGATAAACGCTGACTATTTTTTAATGACCAGTTCGAAAACTGGCTATACTGTGCTATTTTTACCTTTTATCATATGTACACGCTTGGCAAGTTTGCTGAAATTCTAAGGCCCATCTCAATTAGCCATGCCATACATCTATTGCAGAATTTGAAACACTTCTCTTTTTTTACTCTCTTTTTACAGCCACCTGCTACCCATGGCCCCCACGTCCCCTCACCCTCTCTAGCACTTTTCTTGTATTTTCTAGCAAATCATAAAATACAATTCTAGTTTATTTAGCTTTGCAGACACATTAATTTTTATTTCTTTTTAAAAAGACTTCGTTTTCATTCTGTGTGCAAATTTTTATTATTATATGTAGTTTTCTTGTAATTTCTTATTGGACAAACATGTTGAATTAATTTTTTAACTGTCCAAAAGTATTGCTCATGCACATAATAAGGATCATCTCATTAATTTTTCAATTCTAAAGATTTTATTATCAATTTCAATTTAAGGTCAATTTTGATTGGGATACAAAAAATTATTCAATAGATTATAGAAAATTAATCAAAATAAAATAACATACCAACCTAATACTCTAGAAGTAATACAAGATATTTATTTAAAACGAAGCAAATATTTTTTTAATCAAAATTTTGTATTACAAGTGAAGTGAATTAGCCACAAAATAGTGATATGGAAAAAACTTGATTTTACCAAAAAAAAAAAAAGAATATGAAATGATCAATAAGCAAACACAATAGTTTAAAATCAAGTATTATCAGGCTATGTAATGGTACCTGGTGCAAATTTAATATAATATCGTTGAATCATGGAGGTATTAGCTTTTTCACAATGATATTAAAAATAAATTCCCTAATAGTAGGACATTTATATTATGCTAATAAATTTACAAAAATTGAGCAAAAACTTAGAGAAAGTTTTACAAAAGAATTAAGAGGAAAAGAAGGATTTCATTGGATCTAGAGGGTACTGATGTAGTTATGAAGATTAAAAAAACAATAAAATATTAAACTTTATGTCTTAGCTTGAGGAACAATTTGATTCATTTTAAAAACGTATGCTCAAAGAAATATTGGAAATTAATATTAAGAAGAAAAAAATAATGAAATAGTGAAATTTAAAGAATTAGAATTAAATTATAATATTAGTTAAATGAATTATTATCATATTAAAAATATAAAATAAGAATTAGATAGTTTGACCTTCATATCATGTCATTATCGTCCTTTTAAAAACAAAGAGAATAATACTGTCATAGCTTAATTTTATATTTTAATCACTTTGATTATATATATTCTATTTTTTTTTGAAAATAAAAGGGTCTAACACTGCTTTGTATAATATCTTTAAGGTTCAAGTTGAAACTTTAATAAGCGGTCAAACAATATCAGATTGAGGTTGAAGAAACAAAATCTGAAGTTGAAATTGAAAAAAAAAAGTATTTGCAAGTTAAAGTTAGGTTTGGACATGAACTTAACTTAAAAAAAATTAGTGAAAGCATTTGTGATTTGAAAAACTGACAAAGCATTTATTTCGTTTGAGATACTCTTAAACAATTTTTTCAATATTTCACCAGTATTTTAGACACTAAAGTTCAGTAAATAAAATAAGGATTAAATTTCTTAGTGAAACTCAAATGTGCGTAATATAAAGTTAAATCATCAATTAACTTGAATTATGTTAGTTTATCCATTTGAGCTTGTCCTATCTCTTATTAGTATCTAAGAAAAATAAAAAAAAAGGAAAAATAGACATCCTAATTCTATTTATAGAAAAGAAGTAAATTAAAAGAAATTATGTTTTGAAATATTCAGAATACGCCTGCCTAATTGCGAGAAGCTGCTAACTGAAAATCAAGAACCCAGCCAACCCCAGCGGCAGTGAAGGATGAAGTATGAAAATTTTCATTCAACTACAAAAACAACTCTCTCACTTCACTCAATATAGAGCTTTTACTTCAACAAGAATCAGCCAAAATTTCCTGCCGAACACCATAGGCACCGAATCAAGCTTGGCATCAATATCTTCAAACCCATGTTTTGCACTTCTGAATCTTTGCAAAACCCTCTCTTCTCTCAAAAAATTCCATGCCCTTTTCATAGTTCACGGCGAAACGCATGATGTCCTCTTAAAAACAAAGTTAATTAGTTTATATGGACTGTTTGGGCACTTAAAGAATGCTCGCAAACTGTTCGATGAAATTCCAAACCCAGATCTTTTTTCTTGTAAAGCAATGATAAGATGGTATTTTATGAACGATACATATGATGAGATTATTGTGTTTTATAATTTCATAAGAAAAGGTCTCACTTTGTTTGACAATGTCGTGTTCTCGATCGTTTTAAAGGCTTGTAGTGAGTTGTGTGATATTGATGAAGGTAGGAAATTGCATTGTCATATTGTGAAAGGTGGAAATCCTGATAGTTTTGTGTTGACTGGGCTTGTTGATATGTATGCTAAGTGTGGAAAGGTCGAATCTTCGCGTGATGTGTTTGATGATATTTTAGATAGGAATGTGGTTTGTTGGACTTCAATGATTGTTGGTTATGTACAGAATGATTGTGCTGAAGAAGGGGTGGTTTTATTCAATAGGATGGGGGATGGGTTAGTTGAAGGTAATGAATATACTTTGGGGAGTATAGTAACGGCATGTGCTAAATTGAGGGCTTTACATCAAGGGAAATGGGTTCATGGGCATATCATAAAAAGTGGGATTGAACTAAATTCCTACCTGGTTACAGCTCTGGTAGATATGTATATGAAATGTGGAGCTATTGCTGAGGCTCGTGTGCTTTTTGATGAGTTTTGTGCATATGATTTTGTTACGTGGGCAGCGATGATTGTTGGATATAGTCAAAATGGCTATCCAGATGAGGCATTGAAACTCTTTACAGACGAGAAATGGCAAGGAATATTGCCTAATTCAATCACTCTTTCTAGTGTACTTTCAGCATGTGCACAGTTGAACAATCTGAAGATGGGAAAATCAGTTCACACTCTATGGATTAAGCTAGGAATGTATGAGGCTACTGTGACAAATGCTTTAGTGGACATGTATGCGAAGTGTGGTGCCATCGCAGATGCTCGTTGCTTATTTGAGAACTTCGCACACGATGATGTAGTTGCCTGGAATTCACTTATTTCTGCTTATTCGTTGAATGGATCTGCTAAGGAGGGTCTGATATTGTTTCATAGAATGAGATCTAAACATCTTCAGCCGGATGAATTTACAATGGTGTCTGTCCTATCAATTTGTGCTTCACTTGCGAATCTTAGAGTTGGTTCTTCTTTTCATGCTTTTACTATCAAAGAGGGTCTTTTATCGTCTAATTTATATGTAGGTACTGCACTTGTTAATGTGTATGCTAGATCTGGTGATGCAAAATCTGCTCGTGTTGTTTTCGATGAGATGACAGATAGGAATGCAGGGACGTGGAATTCGATGATAGGTGGCTATGCAATGCAAGGGGACTGCAGGAATTCCTTTGCGCTTCTCAGTGATATGATCAGGGAAAGTTTTGAACCTAATGATATAATCTTCACTTCTATACTATCTGCTTGCAGCCATAGAGGGATGATAGAGGAGGGATGGAGATTTTTCTATACAATGTGTGAGGAATATAGGTTTGTTCCTTCCATGAAGCACTATACATGTATGGTTGATTTACTGGCTCGCGCTGGACGGCTTAAGGAAGCCCTGGATTTCATTGAAAATATGCCAATTCAACCTGATATTTCTGTGTTTGCTGCTTTTCTCCATGGATGTGGTATTCACACCAGATTTGACCTGGGGGAGGTAGCAGTGAGGAAAATGCTGGAGTTGCATCCTCATGATGCTTGTTACTATGTGCTTATGTCAAATTTATATGCCTCTGATGGGAGATGGAGTCAAGCTTATCGCATGAGAGAGTTGATGAAGAGCAACGTTTGAACAAGTCCCCTGGGTGTAGCCAGGTGAACATGGATTTCGAAAATGATCCGAGGGTGTCATCTATTGCTTAATTATTTCCGAGGAACATTTGATATTAGCAACCTGGAATGATTATCCACCCTCAGAATTTGTAATGAATCAGTATTTTTGTTGTAGCCTCTCCACCCAGCATTTTCTTATTGCTGGGCTTCATTAAATAGTTAAGACTTTTACTTGGTTTAAAAAGAAAGAAACTAATAACATAGTGACAGGGGATATTTTCCTTTAGGTAGATAACAAAAAATATACATGAAGGACATATATAAACAACTAAATCTGTTTCATTTGAACCTTGAATGAAGCATGTCATAATTTCTTGTTGTTCTTGGGTTTTCCAAATTATTTGCAATTCAAAATCTTCTAAAGCGAGATGCCTTGATTGTATGTGCTAATTGTTCAGTGACTTTATTCCTTACAGCATAAAGCTCCTTGCATTGAGGAACTTGAGGATAAGATGCAGAAGCTTCACAAATAACGAGCAACAACCATCTTAGAAAGGAGAGATGCCGATAGTGATGATGACATGAAGGAACTAGTAGCTGCTATAAGTACTGCAAATCAAGTTCTCAGTAAAGGAGGAGGTGGTAATGCAGAAAGAATAAAAGTTGTGGCAGCTGCTGCTCTGGCTCTAAGAGCAGTTGTGAGGGAACGAGGGAATTTTCCAGTCGAGCTAGATGAATTCAGTAAAGATGGGAATATGCAGAATCAGATGGATGTGAGTAAAAGGGCAAATGCCTGAGAACACAGGAGAGCAAGAAATGATGTTATGAGAATGCCAGCTATAGGATCCTATCCGCCAATAGAAGGAGAATTAGACATTGATGAAAGTGACACCGAGAGCAATGCGTATCGGTCTCAGCGTGATCAATTGCTTCACTCTACTAAACAGATTTTTGGTGATAAACATGAATACTCTAAATTTTCCGTAGTTGTGAGAAAGTTTTATAGATGGAAGAAAGATTATACTTCAAGCTATCATGATGCACATGTCTGTTTGTATACCTGCTATTTTCTCACCCTATGTGAGGCTGAAGCTTCTGAAGTGGGATCCTCTACATGAAAATGCAGATTTCATGAATATGAAATGGTAAGTGCATTTCCTCTCAAATTTTGTAAATACTAGACTCAGGGGTTGTGAGAGGAAACTTTTTCTTGTCCGACTGGGAGACTTCCTTTTTGGGACCTAGAAGTTCGTAGCATTATAATTGATATATATGAAATATTCAAATACGAAAAGATGTCGTTGAGCCATATATTCACATCTATACAAATTTTTCACATCTCTAACACCATCTTGGTAAGGAACTTTTGACTTATAAAAAGATTCTAATATGTAAAATATACATATATACATGCTCTTTTAAGATTTAACTTTGAACTATAATTTTGCGTCATTCCACCTATACTTTGCTTCATAAGTATGGACTCCCTACAGATGAAAATCCAAATAGCTTTGATGACGCTGATGCCAATCCTGTTCAATTGGTGGTGAAACTTGCAATGCCCATTCTACATAACCGGTTAGCTCAGTGCTGGGATGTGTTTAGCACCCATGAGACACAGTGTGCTGTATCTGCCATAAAACTGGTGTTAAGAAGACATCTTCCGTCCACTGTCCTTCATGCACTGATCTAGTTAACACGGTTCATGAGCGTCTAGATAAGGCTGTTGCTAATTTGACGGTCTCTTTCTTAGATCATTACAAACGTCTAGAAATCTTTACTTTATTTAGTTTCAAACAAATGGTCTGAAACTAAGTACTGGTCTTTGCAAGTCCCTGCGTTGGAATCACTTGTAATGGAAGCTGTACCTGATGCAGCACGAGTCGGTGTATATAGGTTTGGACCTTATGTGCTAGTTGTGTATTGAAACTCTAATCAACTATTTTTAGTCTAGCAAAAAAAAATATAAAACTATTAAAGGAACATTTACAAAAGTCACCAAATTACTAAAACTAAAGGAAAATATATTTTTTTTGTGATTTTTCTTTTCTTTTACAAATTAGAAGGAAATTTAATATTCTAAAAATGTGAATCTTTTTGTTGGTTTTTAATTTTCTTAAATAAAACCGATAAAAGGTGAAACAAAAGCTAAAATATCAAGATTAAAATTAAAAACTATTTAAATAACAAAAGGAGGTGAAAAATCCAAATATGATAAAAAAATTAAGTGCTCACAAAGCGTAGCTTTTATTGTATTGAAGTTACCAAGTTTGAAACTTAAGGAGCAATTTAGGATGGTCTTTTGGCTCTCAAGACTTTGTGGAGAGAGAACATTTTTGGGGAAGATTGGATATACATGAATCTGAAGATAATCCCAGTATTGCACGTTGGCCTTCAGAATTCGGTTTGAGAATAGTTGGCTTGTGAACCTATAAGCCTTTAAACTTGAGGATGAATCTCTCCTGAAGGTGCTATCAGTGTATTCTTCTACACTATTTTGCTGATTGAGAAATTAGCTATCGAAATTTTGGACACAAGTGTTGAATACTATGCTTGGCAGAAATTTCTGGCAATTCGAATGTACATCAATCTCCATTGTGTGACCAACATTATACCCCAGACGCAATTGTTCGTAGTTGATGCTTCTCAAACCCTCATGTGGAATAACACAAAGGAGGGATACAGAACAATCATGGTACCCTTGTAAGAATGTTTGATTTGGATGATGTTAACGTAGCAGATTTCTTTACCTCACTTAGACATTGCTCATTGGAGTAAATTCATTGACACTGAGCAAATTTTCTGGAACAAAGTTGCTAATACTAGTGCGTCTCTGGTAGCAACCAGTTAGCAGACACAGTACAGTTGTATTTAATGTAACATTTTCAGATGTTTGAGTAGAAAGCTACACTACAACAAAGTTCGAGTCTCCCCTATCTACATCTTCAATTTTCATTCACTCTGGTATGGAGACAGACGTGTCATGCGGCTACGTTCTTTTGAGTAATATATCTGGAGATACAGTATCAAAACCGGAATGGACCAGTAATCGAAAAATTAGATTTCTGATCTTTATTGAATCAATTTCAGATGGTCTAAATTTAATCAGTAATGAGCTCGGCCTTTCCCCAGTTCCCACAACCCAATTCGAGCAGTTGAGCCGCTCAAGTAAGTAAAAATAATGGCACACCACTTATCCCCTATGTTACCGTGGACATCATCTTGAGCATACATTCAAATATATGATATTCAACATATTTAATTAGGTTGGTTCTAGTCTTTCATAACTAATCATGTTGCATTTATAGCAGATGGGAAGCCTACACTCTACCATACATATCCTTTTGGCAATACTAATAAAAGACTGGTTTTGTCTCAGGTATTCACAGAAGCACCAATATATGAGAAGATAGACTGAACATTTTGAATCTGCTTGCTTTGGACTTGACACAACAACTTTTTTCTAGTGGAACTTAGCAAAAGTCAACTTGACAAACAATAGAGAAATAAGAATTCATTCAAACCAATTTCTCATCACAAATCCAGCAAAAACCATAGTCTGGGATCAAACCATATTAAAATCGACATTATAATAGAATGAGAGAGGAAAGAATGGAACCTGAAGTTGTTTTCAATTAATAAAAATTCCAGCAGTCACACGGACGGAAACAAAGGGATAGTTGCGACCGGAACTCGACACGACGATCATACTTTGGGCAGAAACGCGAACCGAACCACGAACGATCCTCAACGGCGGCGACCTCGAAGCCTATCGGGAAAATTTGAAGCTCAACAGGGTCAGAGCTGCTACGTTTTTGCAGGTTTTAATGACTGGTTTCCAGCTATTTTCGAGCTATTTTGCGGGTGTTTTAGGGTGGTTTTTGGGGCTGTTTACTTGGTTTTAATGGAGAAAACTGAACCACTTTTTATGGAGAAAATGCTTGATGATGAAGATCTGGTTGTTTTAGGTGTTTGTAAGCTTTTTTGAGGTGTTTTGTGGCTATTTTGGTAGCGAATAAGGCACAAGGAAGAAGCTGAACATTGGCCTTTCATGGCTGCATTTTCACGAGTTTGGTGCAGAAGTTTTTATGGCTTCTATAGTGAGCTCACAACAGAGTAAAGAAAAAATGGAGGAGAAGAAAAGTTCTTTTTGTTTGTGCGGCTGCTCCTCCCTCCTTTTCCCAGATCTGGTTTTTTAGATCTGTATTTCTCTGCCTTCTTGTTCCCGGGTGCGTGTTTTTATCATAGAGATCAAGGAGGAGCAAAACTCCATTTGCAGGGGACGGGTGAGTGTCCGTTGTGTGTGCGCATGACCTGGGGAATAAAGGAAAAGGACGAATCTTTTTCTGCCAAAAACTGTTTTGAGTCCGTGGAAAAATCCAAAAGGGAGATGTGTGATCTTTTTGAGATATGCATCTGACGTGTGAATTTCTTTGTGAAATGAAGAAATCATTCTCCAAGACAAGAACAATGTGATTCCTTTTTAAAAATGGAAAAGAAATGTGACCTTATGTGCTAGTTGTGTATTGAAACTCTAATCAATTATGTTTAGTCTAGTAAAAAAATATAAAACTATTAAAGGAACATTGCCTCCCAATGCCTAGCGCCACGGACGGCCCCGTGGTCTTGGCCACGCCAAGTGACAAGCGCGCATGTGCCTCTGTCGCCCCACCGATATCCCTCGCCAGCGCCCAACCGCAGGCAGATGCACGGCGCAGACAACGCCGCGCGCGCAGACCCTGATGCCAAAGACTATGCTGCCGACAACGGACCTGTTTTCTGCCTTATAGCAAACTAAGTCTTTTTCATTGTAAATATAGAGTAGTTTTATTCCATGTACTTCCATTATGTTTCTCTAGCTTAATCAAGTCTAGTCTTGTAGCTTTGGATTATTTTTTTAAGCATTATTAAGGGGGACCAAACAATCAAACTTTCTAGCAAGCAAACAATTCTCTGTACTGGTGTCTCTCCCCCTCGACACCGCGTTGCCTTTCTGTAATAGCTTTCATTAATGCAATCAAGCTTTCTTTCATTCTTAATTCTCATTCCTGTTCTCTCAATTTCTCTTGACATTGGTTTTCCCGTACGACACTGACAATCTAGTCTAGCGTACGGAGGGGACCTCAGTTGGCGGACAGCAACTGCACTGACATCAGTTGCTTAGCCTTACGTCGCTCTTCCAAGGAATCTCAGGAAGGCGCCGCGTAACAGTTGGTATCAGAGCCTAGGCTCGACATCGGACGAGGGAACGCATTGCCATTACCACCATTTCTGACCATGGTGAATCATGGGGACCGCATTGCGGCCCTTGAACAGACGGTTGACGGATTACTGCCCATCATGGATACGGTGCCTGAACTAAGAACCAGCCTAGGGCAAAGGTTGGATGACCTGGACCGCAGGGTGCTCCAGGCCGAAGTTGACATAGAAAACATCAGTCGTGACTCCGAGGGAGATCGGCAAACGGCAGCCACAGAGGCAGCCGAAATTTTTGGCAAATTCGAGGGACTCCAACAGGAGCGTGCCGAGGATTTAGCTACAGGGCACAAGAGGCAGACAGGGTGACTGTCATGCAACAAACTATTGACGACTTGACAGACAAGTTCAATGTTGTCAATGCTGCTTTACAGGGCCTACTGCGAGGCGGTGGAAACCAGATCGGGGGCGCTGCAAACCCCACTTCCGCGACACAAAAACTGAAAATTCCTGAGCCAAAGCCATACAGTGGAGCCAGGAATGCCAAGGAAGTGGAGAACTTCATCTTTGATGTCGAACAATATTTCGATGTTGTTGGGGGCCTAGAAGAAGCTAAGAAGGTAGCAACTGCTGCCATGTATCTTCAGGGTGATGCTAAACTTTGGTGGCGGGTGAAATACGAAGCCATCAAGGCTGGTGAAGATGCTCTCGAAACATGGGCAGAACTGAAGGCAGCCATCTGCCTACAGTTCTTCCCTGAAAATGTTGAATACAATTCAAGGAGAAAGCTACGGGAGCTCCGCCAGACCAAATCTGTGCGGGACTACGTGCGGGAATTCTCCGCGCTCATGCTAAGCATACGCGACATGGGGGACAAAGACAAGCTCTTCACTTTCCTAGAAGGGCTAAAACCTTATGCCCGTATGGAGCTACAAAGACAACGGGTAGATACCCTGCCCAAGGCGATCCAAGCAGCTGAATGCCTTGGGGACTATCAAATGGAAGCTCGGAAGGATAGGCCTCAACCGCCTGCCCGAGCGGGATTCAAAGGGGGTCAGTCTAGCAATGGTGGCCCTAGCAGAAGTGGGGGAGATCGGAGCTCAACCAAACCTAAGGCTCCCTTCACAGGCAGCAACAGTGCTGCGTCTAACAACAATGATCGGGGGAGGAAGCCTCCTTCAGGATGCCGTCATTGCGGCGGACCACATTGGAACAATGAGTGCCCACATGCACAGATGAATGCCCATCAGACTTTTGATGATAGGACGGATGACGATTCAGACGATGCGGATCAGACTGAACCAGTAGGTGCTTTCAATGCAATTGTTGGCTCAATTTCTGAGGCATTAGCAGAGACTAGTGCTGGTATCCGTAAAAAGAAGGACCCATGTCCAGTCACTAAGAAAGGGAAAAAGAAGGCGGATGACGAGACTCCTCTTAAGCACGAGAGGACCTTAATGTTCGTTGAGATGAAGGTGAATGGCAAGCCCATTCGGGCAATGGTAGACACGGGTGCTACCCACAACTACTTAGCCTCGACTCAGGTGGAGCGCCTTGGTCTAGTTGTAGGGAAAGGTAGAGGCCGTGTCAAAGCTATCAACTCACCTCCCCAGCCAGTGGGTGGAATAGCCAAAGAAGTACCGATGAAGCTTGGCCCTTACGAAGGAAAATTCAACCTGCGCGTGGTGATCATAGATGACTTCGAGTTGATAGTTGGATTGGAATTCCTAAGGCAAACCAACACCATGCCTGTACCATATGCTGACATGTTACTGATGATGGGAGCAAACGGGACCAAGCCCTGCATTATCCCGTGCATGCCCATGAAGATGGCCATTGAAAACATCTCGGCCTTGCAGTTGAAGAAGGGGGTCAAAAGAAATGAACCCACGTTCCTGGCAACCCTCTGCATCGAAGATGTAGAATGCTCCTCGGGTCCCATTCCTGAACCCGTGAAGGAGCTACTACTAGAGTTTGAAGATGTCATGCCACAAGACATGCCAAAGCGACTACCGCCTAGGCGCACTGTGGACCATGAAATTGAGCTGGTGCCGGGCGCGAAGCCACCTGCCCGGGCGCCTTACAGAATGTCACAACCCGAACTCACCGAGCTTCGGAGACAATTGACGGAAATGCTAGACACAGGGATTATCGTGCCCTCCAAATCCCCATACGGGTCCCCTGTGCTATTCCAAAAGAAACATGATGGTAGTCTACGACTCTGTGTGGACTATCGGGCTCTAAACAAAATTACTGTGAAGAACAAGTACCCTATTCCGCTAATGGCAGACTTGTTCGATAGACTGGGTGGTGCGACGGTGTTCACCAAAATAGACCTAAAGACAGGTTATTGGCAAGTTCGGATTGCAGAGGGTGATGAGCACAAGACGACCTGTGTGACAAGATATGGGTCGTACGATTTCCTGGTTATGCCATTCGGCTTGACTAACGCCCCAGCTACATTTTGCACTTTGATGAACCAAGTCTTCCGAGAGTACATTGATGAATTCATGGTGGTCTACTTGGATGACATTGTGGTATATAGCCCAACATTGGAGGAACACCTGATGCACTTGCGGAAGGTCCTAGCTCGATTGCGGGAGCATGAATTATATGCGAAGCTATCTAAGTGCTCCTTTGCTCAAAAGCAAATTGACTTTCTCGGACATGTCATCAAGGAAGGGCGAATCAAGATGGACCAGCAGAAGATTCAGGCAATCACAGATTGGCCGCCACCTAAGGATATCCACGCCTTGAGGGCATTCCTTGGTCTATGCAATTTCTATCGGCGATTCGTGAAAAAATACTCCCTCATTGCAGTACCATTGACAGAACTCCTCAAGAAGGTCACGCCTTGGGAATGGGGACCCAAGCGAGCGGAGGCCTTCAACGCATTGAAAGCGGCTATGTCTAGTAGCCCCGTCTTGGCCCTTCCTGATCTGGCCAAGCCATTCGAAGTACAAACAGATGCATCTGACTATGCCCTCGGTGGCGTCTTGCTACAAGAAGGGCATCCTGTAACGTACGAGAGCCGGAAGCTAAAAGATGCAGAGCGGCGCTATGCCGCCCATGAGAAAGAATTATTGGCTGTCGTGCACTGCTTGCGCCTCTGGAGGCACTATCTGCTGGGAACCCCGTTCGTAGTCAAGACAGACAACACAGCTGTTAGCCATTTCATGACCCAGCCGAAGTTGAATGGGCGACAGGCCAGGTGGCAGGAACTTTTAGCTGAATTCCACTTCAACCTGGAGTACCGAAGTGGGAAGACCAATCATGTTGCTGATGCGCTCAGTCGGAGAGCTGATCTAGCATCGGTGTGCTTACTCGCCACCCTAAGGGGGAGCGAAGTAGCCACCTCCATCAAGGACCAGATACAAGATCTACTCATCAAAGACCCTGCTGCACAGTATTTGGTTGATTTGGTAGGACAAGGCAAGACTCGCCAGTTCTACATGGAAGATGGTTTTCTGAAGGTGAAAGGGAATCGACTTTATGTTCCTAAAGGAGGAGATCTACGAAGGACTCTTCTGGCGGAATGTCATGATACTCTGTGGGCCGGCCATCCCGGTGAAGAACGCACCATGGCGTTACTTCGCCGTGCATATTATTGGCCTCAAATGGCCGATGACGTTGCTCAGTATGTGAAGACTTGTCTAGTATGCCAGAAGGACAAGTCAGACCGCTTAACACAGGCGGGACTCTTGGAACCACTAGCTGTCCCAAAGAGACCTTGGGAAAGTGTTTCCCTGGATTTCATCACCGGATTGCCCAAGGTCGGAGATCTAACAACTATCTTGGTTGTGGTAGATCGGTTTTCCAAATATGCTACCTTTATTGCTGCCCCACAATATATATCAGCAGAAGATACAGCTCGACTCTTCTTCTCTTATGTCGTCAAATATTGGGGCCTACCCAAAGACATTGTTAGTGATCGTGACTCACGCTTCACTAGCAACTTTTGGACCCAACTCTTTAAGTGCCTTGGGTCGAAGCTGAGTCACAGCTCAAGTTTTCATCCGCAATCTGATGGCCAGACGGAGCGGTTCAATGGTATGTTGGAGGAATATCTCCGTCATTTTGTAACCGGATCGCAGAAGAATTGGGTGAAACTTCTGGATGCTGCTCAACTGTGTTTCAATTCACAAAAGAGCTCTAGTACAAACAAAAGCGCTTTTGAAATTGTTATCGGATAGCAACCGCTACTCCCACACACAGTCAACACACCAAATATGTCTAAATCTCCTCGAGCTGCTAGCTTCTCTAAAGAGTGGAAGCAAAATTTGGAGATAGTGCGGAGCTATCTTGTCAAGGCTCAAAAGCGGATGAAGAGGCATGCTGATCAGAATCGTCGCTTTGTTGAATACCAAGTAGGAGACAAAGTGATGGTCAAAATTCCAAAGCGTTACTTATTTGCGGGGGTCCATGACCCTCGCTTATTGCAAAAATATATCGGACCCTTGTCCATTGAAAGGCGTATTGGGAAAGTTGCATACCGGGTGGATACCCCAGCTTGGTGGAAAATTCATCATGTCTTCCATGTCAGCCTCCTGAAACCTTTTCGGGAAGATACGGAGGATCCTTCAAGGAGCCAGCTCACAATACCCAGTATTCGAGGGCCCAATTCAACCGGGAAAAGGCGTGTTGAAGCTATCCTTGATGATAGAGTGATTCATGCCTCAAGGAAAGATCACCAAGAGTTCTTGGTGAAATGGCAGGGCTGTGATGCAGAGGAGAACACTTGGGAGAGGGGAACAAACCTCAAAGCCTACAAGAGCCTAATTGAAGATTATCTTGCAAGTAAGGCGCCGAGGATGTCGCCAACTCAGGTGAGGGAGAATGTCATGGGCGGCTTTCCAGCCGTTCCCCATGACCCCTTGGGCGCGCCCCGTGGCGTCCTAGCAAGCCTTCCAATGCCTAGCGCCACGGACGGCCCCGTGGTCTTGGCCGCGCCAAGTGACAAGCGCGCATGTGCCTCTGTCTCCCCACCGATATCCCTCGCCAGCGCCCAACCGCAGGCAGATGCCAACAGCGCCGTGCACGCAGACAACGCCGCGCGCGCAGACCCTGATGCCAAAGACTATGTTGCCGACAACGGACCTGTTTTCTGCCTTATAGCAAACTAAGTCTTTTCATTGTAAATATAGAGTAGTTTTATTCCATGTACTTCCATTATGTTTCTCTAGCTTAATCAAGTCTAGTCTTGTAGCTTTGGATTATTTTTTTAAGCATTATTAAGGGGGACCAAACAATCAAACTTTCTAGCAAGCAAACAATTCTCTGTACTGGTGTCTCTCCCCCTCGACACCGCGTTGCCTTTCTGTAATAGCTTTCATTAATGCAATCAAGCTTTCTTTCATTCTTAATTCTCATTCCTGTTCTCTCAATTTCTCTTGACATTGGTTTTCCCGTACGACACTGACAATCTAGTCTAGCGTACGGAGGGGACCTCAGTTGGCGGACAGCAACTGCACTGACATCAGTTGCTTAGCCTTACGTCGCCCTTCCAAGGAATCTCAGGAAGGCTCCGCGTAACATTACAAATGTCACCAAATTACTAAAACTAAAGGAAAATATATATTTTTGTAATTTTTCTTTTCTTTTGCAAATTAGAAGGAAATTGAGATGACTCAAAAGGTCATCACTTGTATTAGAATTTTGTCTCACCTCAATTTACGTGCGCAGTCTGGGCATGTATCCGGAAAGCCATTTAAGTGAAAATCTGTGAAAAATGATGAATTTTGCTTTTAAAATAAATTTAGGTTGACTTCGGTCAACATTTTAGGTTACCGGACCTGGACCCGGACTCGTGATTTGACGGTCCCCGAGGGTCCCTAAGAGAATATGGGACTTGAGCGTATGCCCGGAATCGAATTCCGAGGTTCCAATCCCGAGAAATGAAATTTTAAAGAAAATTATTTTTTGGAATATATAAGAGCTTTTGAAAATGAAAGATGTTTGAAATTAATGGTATCAGACCGTATTTTTGTTCCGGAGCCCGGTACAAGTTTGAAATAATAATTAGGTTGAATATGTAAAATTTGGTAAAGATCGGAATTGGTTTGGTATAAAACGGACTTAAGGTTGAGAAATTGGAATTTTGGTATTCTTGGATGATTTCATGAATTTGGGGTTCAATTCATAGTTTTTGATGTTATTTTGATGATTTGATTGTACGAACCAGTCCGTATGATGTTTTTGATTTGGTGTGCATGTTTGGTTTGGAGCCCCGAGGGCTCGGGTGAGTTTTGGATAAGCCACGGAGTGGAATTGAACTTAGGAAGTTGCAGGTTTTCAGCTGGTATGTGTTGCAGGCCCTGATCTCGCAATTGTGAGGTCAGGTGTCGCAATTGCGAGCCTATCAAGCTTGGGAATTGCGAGGTCACTTCGCAATTGCGAAGTATGCCTGTCCAGCCTTTCTCGCAATTGCGAGTAATTCTTCGCAAATGCGAATAACCCAGATATCCCCAGCTGTCGCAAATGCGAGTTCACAATTGCGAACACCTGATCGCAAATGCGAAGTCAGTAGGTTTCTTAAGGGTTCGCAATTGCGACATCTGCAACTGCTAAATCATAACATAGACACATTTTTCTGCATTTCTCAAACCTTTTCAATATCTAAACGCCTTTGGGCAATTTTTCAAAGACAACTACTCTTCCAAATCGATTGTAAATCATTTCTAAGTCGTTTTCATTAATCTTTAACATCTTTTCACATGATTTCAATTCAAAATCAAGGATTTTCATGGGGGAAATTGGGTATTTTGGGTAGAACTTAGATATTTCAAATTTTGGGGATTTGGACCTCGATTTGAGGTACAATTTCAAAACAAATTACATATTTGAGTTCGTGGGTGAATGGGTAATCGGGTTTTGGTTCGAACCTCGGGTTTTGACTATGTGGGCCCGAGGTCAATTTTTGACTTTTTGGGAAAAACGTTAGAAAATCTATTTTCAAGCATTACAATTGATTCATTTAGCATTTATTGACATAGTTAAGTAACTTATGGCTAGATACAAGCAAATTGGTGGTGGAATCAAGAGGTAAAACGGTAGTTGAGGCTTGAATTGTGTTCGTGGCATCGAGGTAAGTGTTTGGTCTAACCTTAGCTTGAAGGATTAAGAGTTGTGTCTATTTGCTATGTGTCAACTGTGGAGTACGACGTATAGGCATGGTGACGTGTATCTATACGTCAGTGTCAAGCATGCCTATGAGTCTTGTATTATAGTTGTTGTGACTCCATTGTGGTTTATTCATGCTTAGTATGATGATTATCATTATTGTTCCCTTGCCGGAATTTTGTTGATATATTATTGTTCCCTTGCCGGGATGTTGTTGATATATTATTGTACCCTTGCCGGGATGTTGTTGATATATTATTGTTCCCTTGCCGAGATGTTGTTGTTATATTATTGTTCCTTTGCCGGATGTTGTTGTTATATTATTATTTCCTTGTCGGGATGTTATTGTTATATTATTGTTCCCCTGTTGGGATTCTTCAATGATTGGTGTTGATATATGAAATGGGAGAAGGTTGCACGTCTGTAACGGTATTATATGAAATAGGAGCGGGTTGCACGCCTGCAACGGTACTATATGAAATGGGAGCGGGTTGCACGCCTGGAACGGTACTGTATGAAATGGGAGCGGGTTGCGCGCCTGCAATGATATTATATGAAATGAGAGCGGGTTGCACGCCTGTAATAAGATATATGAAATGGGAGCGGGTTGCAGCTCTGCAACGAGATATATGAAATGTGATCGGGTTGCACGCCTGAAACAAGAAAGAAATGAAAGTGAATACTGTATTTGTTTTCTTTATTCTTGTTGGCAATTAAATTTTGGGTTTTCTTTATATTCCTCTTGGTATTTGTTTTGTTGTTATATAATACTCCGCGTAGCATGCTTTCCCCCTCCTATCTTTAACTATAATTATCCACTTTATGTTTTTGCTGTATATGATTTAACTGCACAGGTTTATTTGGTAGTCTGGTACTACCCTCATCACTACTTCGCCGAGGTTAGGCTAGGCACTTACCAGCACATAGGGTCGGTTATGCTGATACTACACTCTGTACTGTGTGCAGATCCCGATGCTGCAATAGATGGACCGTAGTGTGGTTGCTGCCTTCAGTCCAACAGGCGACCCGAGGTAGTCCTGTAGGCGTCTGCAGGCCTTGTCGTCTCCTTCTATCATTTACTTCTATTTTTACTTATTCAGAGACGGATTCATGTATTTTTATTCTGACTTCACTTTTGGAATTCTTAGATGGTCCGTGATTTTGTGACACCAAATTCTGGGTAGTATTGTATTTCGGATTCATGCAGCAATGTTTGGTTAAGCTATTAAGATTTCATCTTCCGCATTTCTGGTTATTTTAATTATTCCGCTATTTGATCACTTATTATATTGTACTATTGAAAAGGCTTAATAAAAAGGGTATGAATTTACAATACTCGGCTTGCCTAGCTTTCACGAGTAGGTGCCATCATGACTTTCGAGGGTGGGAAATCCGAGTCGTGATAAGTTGGTATCAGAGCTCTAGGTTACTTTGGTCTCACAATTCATGGACAAGCTTAGTAGAGTCTGAGGAATCGGTACTGAGACGTCTATATTTATCCCCAGAGGCTACAGAGTTAGGAAAAACTTCACATCTATTCTTTCCTGTCATGCGATTTGATTTCTCAATGCTAATTGAACTTCTACTCTGTTCTCTCGCAGAAGGTGAGAACACATACCGCTTTATCAGCTGACCAGTAGCCCGAGCCCCCAGTAGCAGCTCCTGTGAGGGGCAGAGGATGAGGTCGTGCTAGGGCTCAAGGTAGAGGCAGAGCTCAGCCCATAGCTCAAGCACCAGCACTAGCGGCTGAGCCTCAGGTTGAGTTTGACGAGGAGGTTCCAGCCCAGTCAGTTCCAGTGGGGCCAGCTCAGGTCCTAGAGGGGTTCATAGCCACCCCGGTACTTCAGGATTACCTGGTTCATCTAGTGGGCCTTATGGAGAGTGTCGCCCATGCAGGCTTGCTTCTTGTGGCACCAGCCATCTCTCAGGCTGGGGGAGGAGCCCATAATCCTACTACTCGCACTCCGGAGCAGATGGCTCCCCAATTTTAGACTCCAGCAGCTCATCCAATTGGGGTAGTTCAGCCTGGTATTGTGGCACATACCGGAGAGGGGCCAGCTATGTCTGCTGATGCTTTGTGGAGATTGGACAGGTTCACCATGCTCTTCACTACCACTTTCAGCGGTGCATCTTCTGAGGATCCCTAGGAATATTTAGACAACTATCATGAGGTTCTCAGGAACATGGAGATAGTGGAGACCAATGGGGTCGACTTTGCTGCTTTTCGTTTGTCTGGATCCGCCAAAACTTGGTGGAGAGATTATTGTTTGGCTAGACCAGCTGGGTCACCAACTTTGACTTGGGATCAGTTTTCTTAGCTATTTCCGGAGAAGTTTCTTCCTATTACTCAGAGGGAGATCTACTAGAGGTAGTTTGAGCGTCTCCAACAGGGTTCCATGACTGTTACTCAGTACGAGACCAGGTTTATTGATTTGTCCCGTCATGCTCTTCTTATACTTCCCACTAAGAGAGAGAGTGAGAGTGAGGAGGTTCATTGAGGGACTCGTTCAGCCTATTAGACTTTAAATGGCTAAGGAGACGGGGAGCGAGATTTCCTTTCAGGATGCGGGCAGTGTGGCCAGGAGTGTTGAGATGGTTCTATCACGGGGAGGTGGTCAGGGGTCTGACAAGAGGCCTCGTCATTCTGGTAGGTTCAGTGGTGCCTCGTCTAGAGGCAGGGATTTTTTTGGTAGGGGTCATCCTTCCAGGCCATTTCATTCAGCACTACAGGCTTCTCACGGTGCCCCAAGTGGCCGTGGTTCTCATATGCAGTATTCTGATCAGCAATCCTACAGTGCATCACTAGCTCCTATCAGTGCACCTCCAATCTAGAGTTTTCAGGGTCATCAGTCCCTGTTGATACCCAATTTTTCCGTATATTTCTTTAATAAATATATATACACTTTCAAAAGAGCATATATACATATATAAGCATGCATAAACATTTTTATAATTTTTTCTATAATTTCAAAGACTTCAAATTGATTTATTTCTTCCATTTTTACTCATAAAATTTTCAATAATTATCCTTCAAATTATTTTTTGTGGTGATTTAGTCATCTACATTCTATATTTATGCCAAAATATTGTTTAAATATTTTTGTGCATTTTGTTTTATAATTGCATTTATATTTTTAAGTTAATTTGCATATATTTGTAATACTAGCCCTATTAATGCATAATCACATTGTTGATGCACAAAATGATCTTTTATATTTTTAAAATGTTAAATAACTATTTTAAACTATTTTTAGTGCACAAAATTATTTTTCAGAAATCATTTATTATTTCTTATAAATTATATAGTATTAAAATGTCTATTTAAAATATGACCTAATTTTATTTCAATTTTAGCCCCAATCCAACCCCAACCTAACCCAATTAAAAGCCCAATACTCAATTAAATTACCCGGCCCACACCCCAAATACCCGATCAGGCCCCCCACACCCTTTAATCCCGGTCGTTAATCATAAAGATCAACAACCACCATCAACCCTTCCTAAAATAAACCCAAAAGACCCCCAAACCCTATCATTTCCTATACACCCGCCACCTTCAAATCCTCTCTGCTCTCAAATGCTTTCAACCTTACCCTAATCTCCAAACGCCGTCACTCATCTATGACTGTCTTCGGTGACCTCTCACCATATATCAGGCCTGCAATGGCCTCCCTCATATCATTCTTGCCATCTCCAGGGCCCTCAAGGGGACCAGAGTTAGTGACTTGCATCTATGGCTCATCCCTCTCATGTTTCAGGCCATTTCGGTGTGCTTCCGAGTAAGGTTGTCCTATATTAGTTACGATCTATAGGTTTCTCAGTATGTTCCTTCACCTTTCTATGGTTCTCTTCGAAACCCTAATTTCTTTTTTAAACTTCTTAGATCTTTACAGATCTAAGATGATTTGGGTTGTTTCATGTGAATTTTACAACAGCCTTGAGATTCTTTACTAGAATCGAGTAATTTTCAAGCTATTTTCATCTTTTCCTAAAACTAGGGTTTTCAGAATTTCTTTTAAAATTTGTTCGATAATTTTTTGTGTTTAAACTTCTGCCTCTCATATATTTTGACTAATTTCTATGAGTCTGTTACAACCCTATCTCGCTTGTACCAAAAGCCCTCATTTTTAGGGTTCTTCGTTTGGTTTCTGAATATTAGTACATCTGATTATGTTCTTGCTTTAGGTTTTTCATATTTCCCGTGATTTTCTTGTCCTAATATGCTTCTACTAAATTTCTTAGTTCGATCTTTTACTGATTTTATGTGCTTGTTTTCATTATGACCATTCATGCTAAGACTTGTATATTTCTCCTTGAATCAATGTCATTTAATTATGTGTTTTATTAAAGCTATGTGAAATCCTGACTACCCATGTTCTACCTTATTTTATATGCTGACTCTTTCATGACTTTCTGAACCCTTGATTACTCTGAATTCCTTATTTCCTGGTTTAATTCAAACGCTTTCCTTTAAACATTTGATTCTTACCTCTTTACTCAATTTGATTGAATTTGCTTGCCTTAATTGTTTTTCCTACCTTGTTTGTATTTCGGTGATTATTACTGGTTTTTTTTCCTTAATTAAACTGCTGTTCATTTATCCCTAATTACCTATTCTATACCTAAACTTTGCTTGATTCTTTTCCTTAAATACTTAGCATATTTTACCGTTGATTTAATTGTCCCTTGATTAAGGGAAGATCTTGCTGATTTACATGTGACTTCCTTGATTTTGCTACTTAATTGATCTCTTACCTTATGTGTCAAGCTTCCGATTACTATATAAACCCCCCTCTTACTTCAAGTTCAGGGGACAACGAACACTAGTTCATCTACACTATTATACTCTCAAAAGCTCTCTACTCTCTTCTGTTCCTTGCAATTCTTATTAGTTCAGCCGACTGTAAGCCAAGGCTGGTTACTGGCATTATCTCTACTCTATATTCTGTATACTCTCCTTAACTGGTATGTTCTGATTCAATTCACATTCCAAACTATGTGTTTACTTTGTTCCTGCAGTTTATCAATTTTGATTTCCAGTTCTATGAGCTATTCTATTTAGTATGCGATCATCATGCCTAGATTACTGTATCACAAAGAATGTTTAAGCTTATAGCTTTATACTGTTTGGCATGCCAATCTTGCTTTAAATAATTGGTTCACTAGCATGTCCCAAGTTGCATTGTGTGCTTATGATCTCACCCAGCATGACCAAATCCTGCTTGTTCTAAAATCTTGAATGTCTCCATAAAATGTTTGCCTAGTCCAGTTTGTTCTATTTCACTAATGTAAATCTATTTGTGTCTTAAACCTATGTGTTCTCAACTTTGCAACTACCATCTGTGTATTTGATTGCCACCACTAAGGTGTATGCTAGGTGTTCCCCTACCTCTTTCCCTTGTGTGAGGTCTGTTCTAAAACTGTATGTCCTCTGACCTGCTTTAAAATGTTCTTCATGTCTTCTTAAACTATTCCTACTCTAACTCTTTTATGATTTTCATAAAAGTTCTTTATACTACTAAGACCTTCTTTCTTTGTTTACCAAACTCTTTCAAAGTCATTATGCACTCTTATATTACTCTTAAAATATTAAGTTTTGCCCCTCTGGTATGTGTACTGCCTTATGATCCTTGAGATCTCTCTGAACTCTGGCATGTTAGAGCTGGCCCTTCCACACTGCACTTAAATAAGTTATTGTTAAGAAAAGGTCTAGGTATAAGCACTGTCCAGGATCCTTGAGGTCCTTACGGAACTTTGACACACCTAGACATGATACTGTCTATGAAACTTTGGCATTTGAGGCTATTGGAGGCTTGGGAAGTCATTTGGGCCTGCTTCACGCTCCTTATAGTTAGCTTCTTCTTTTTATTTATTTATGAAATTCATTCATCTAGTCTGTAATAATTATTTGTAAGTATATTGGGATGATTAGTGGAAAAGGGGTGGGTAGTTACATATCTGTTGGGTAACTCGGGTAGATACCATGCCTATAGGATTGTGTTAATGCACTTGCTATGTTTGATTTACTTTCACAATATTAGAAATCATGTCTGTAGGATCTAAATGGATTTATAATTAGAAATCATGCCTATAAGATCTAAATGGATTTATAATTAGATATCATGCCTATAGAGTGTAAAGTGATTAAGTTCAGTTTCTGTTACAATATGTATTTACATTTGTTTCACTAGAAATCATGCCTATAAGTTCCAAAATCAGCTCTTAACAATTAGATACCATGCATATAGGAATTAAAATCAGTTCTAGTAGAAATCCTGCCTATAGAACTTAAAATCGGTTTAGTTAAACAAATCAGTTTAATTCATGTTAGTTCATTCTCAATTGGTATAATCAACTGTCCGCTTCTTTAAATGAGTTTTCAAACACTGCCTTTATTTACTACCGCTAGAAAACATGTCTATAGGATCTCAAGTGTTCGTCAAAAACTGTTCAATGTTTTACTGCATCAATGTAAATATCATGCTCTTAGGACATCACTGTTTTGCATTTAGGCAAGCCTATATGGCGATTTAAATTCTGCAACTCTGAAACTGTGCTTTGTCATTTTAAAATTGTTCAGATTTAATAGGTCTAAATCAGTAGGCAAGCTAAATAGGATTTTGACATTTTGCCCTAATTCAATACTGTATAATCCCTGCTCACCTAGATATCATGTTCTAGGACTCTCTCTTAAATATTTGACTGTTGTTTGAAGACGTGCATTTACTTGTTATATCTGTGGAGGCGACTGTGAGTCTGTAATTTGTTCTCTTTAAATGCAGTCCTATTTGATCTTGATTGACGCCTAGACTTTTGTCCTTTTAAAACCTTAGGAAGGTCTAGAACTGTCCAAAACTAAAGGTCCTAAAATACCTCCAGGGTCACAAGGAAGGGACGGGTAGTGCACGCATAGGACATTTTTAAGGTTGCTAGAACGTTTTAGGATACGACCAAGGGGAGGGACTTAGGTAGAAAGGATATGATGACTACGCGCTACTGTCACGTGTAGTCCCTCATTGAGGAGTGTTTACCGGGCATTGTGTGGGGTGATCCTATAGGCTAATCAACCTAGGACCCCTATTTCCCAATTCCTGATGTTTAAACCTTACTCTTTTATATGCAACTTGTTCAAATTCTTTGAGTCATACAATGTCCAAAACATGCCCTTATTTGCAAGTATGTGTTTAACTATTTATTTATTAAAGTACTAATTCATAAGTATAAGTTCGGCTGTGACCCACCGTTGTGGACCAAGAGGGGTGTCTAACACCTTTCCCTCAAGGTTATTTCGAGCCCTTACCCAAAATCTCTGGTAATGCAAACTAGTCTAAGAGTTAATCACTCCAGGTGCCCTAACGCACCATAATCCGTTAGGTGGCGACTCTTCAAAATACCCAAATCCCAAAAGAAAATGAGTTATTACCCCCATGAATGTCAAAACCCGGACTTCTCTCTCTCTCTCTCCCCCCCGAAAGAGGGAAAAAACGAGGTGTGACAGCATGTCGACTCTGCTGGGGATATCTTAGGCTCTTACCATAATGAACTTATCTTTTAGTCCAAGCATGCCTCATCCCGTACCCTTTCCCCTTATTTGGATTTAACTTTCTATTTTCTTTTAAGCATTTATGATTCTTTTATTCCTGAAACTGACTTGTCTCTTTGTTTTCCTTTTCCGTTATTGTCTTTCAATTATTTAAATACTGTATTTAATATTTCCCTACGAGCAAATACTTGACTACATTCTATTTATTGTTGCATATATTATGCTCCACATCATATTCCACTCGTGCGTATCAAATCCTATAACAACGCTTGATGAGTGGTTGCACTCTTCCTATTTATTACCCTTGAATTCGGAAAGTGTGACGACCCGACCGGTCGTCTTAAGAATTAATGCCCCGATCCCCTATTAACTGCTTTCCCCGAGTTTATTTCTGCTATTTTGATTTGCCGAGATGTTCGGTTTTGAGTTTCGGAGAGTTTTGGGACACTTAGTCCCTAAATCAGAGCTTAAGTGTTGAAAAGTTGACCTTAGTCAGAACAGTGTGAAGACGACCTTGGAATAGAAATCCGATGGTTCCGTTATCTTCTTTAGGTGATTTCGGGGTTAGGAGTGTGTTTGGATTGTGTTTTGGAGGTCCGTAGCTAATTTAGGCTTGAAATACCGAAAGTTAAATTTTTGAAGTTTCCGGTTCGATAGTGAGATTTTGATCCGACGGTCAGAATGGAATTTCGAGAGTTGCAGTAGTTCCGTTGTGTCATTTGGGATGTGTGTGCAAAATTTCAGGTTATTTGGACGAGGTTTGATGGACTTTTTGATCAAAAGTGTGATTTTAGAGCTTTTGGAATTCTTAAGCTTGAATCCGATGGAAAATAGGTGTTTTGATATTGTTTTGAGCGTTTTGAAGGTTGGAACAAGTTTGAATGATATTTTAGGATTGGTTGGAAGGTTTGGTTGAGGTCTCGGGGGCCTCGGTTGTGTATCAGATGCTCAACGGGTCATTTTGGAACTCGTAGAATTGCAGAAAAATCTGGTATCTGGTTTCCTTCATCGCATTCGTGACCTTTCCTCCGCGTTCGCGTAGTGTAATTCCGAGGGGTGATTAAATTATTCTTCTCAATCGCATTAATTGGCTCACGATCGCAGAAGTCTGTCCCTTCCTTCTTCGCGTTCGCATTCCCGCCTTCGCATTCGCATAGTAGAACTAGGAGCCGATGGTTCAGTGGCTTTTTTCCTCTTCGCGTTTGCATTGCTTTATCCGCGAACGCGTAAGCCTACCTTTTCCTTCTTTGCGTTCGCGTGGCCCATCTCGCGTTTGCGTAGCCCAGTTCAGGAGCCATCAATTTTTACTCTTCGCGATCGCAGGTCACCTTTCGCAATAGCGATGAACAAAACATCTAGACAGAATTTAAAACCCAAAATCGAGGGTTTAGACCATAATTCATATTTTGGACTTGGGAGCTCGGGAGATTGCGATTTTTGAAGAGATTTTCACTTGGGCAATTTGGGTAAGTGATTCCTACTCGATTTAGACTAATTTCCACGAATCTACACTTAAATCCATCCTTTAATTTTGAATTTTTGGTGAAAATTGGGGGAAAAGTTCTTAGACCAAGAGATTGGGTATTTGACATCGTATTTGGATAATTTTGGTATGGTTGGACTCGTGAGATTACGATATTTCCGAAAATATAAATTTTACCCGATTCCGAGACATGGGCCTGAGGGGCGTTTTGGTCATTTTACATAATTTCGCGTATTAGCTTCGAATTTAATTGTAGAATCAGTTACTTGAAGTGTTATTTACATTATTCAATTTAATTGAATAGATTTGAGCCATTTGGAGTCGAGTACTCGTGGCAAAGACGTGGTGTCGGGTTGATTTTGAGCTGGTTCGAGGTAAGTGGCTTGTCTAACCTTGTGTGGGGGACCTTCCCCTTAGGATTGGTATGTTTGGTAACTGAATTGCCTTATGCGTGAGGTGACGAGTACGTACTTGTCCAAATTGTTGGAAATCCGGTTTTCTTAAAGTATTCATTAGCATGGTTATTTTCCTGCTTTTATTACTTGCACTGTTAGGCATGTTGTTAGCTTAGGAAAGCATATCTAAGTGATTTAATTGCTTTAATTGATTCAATCTGTTTACCTGAACTCTGTGCAACATCCTAGGTTAGAATTATTTGTTGCTTAATATGAAATTTCCCTTCTCTGAATATTTTCGTGCTACTGCTATGTATTTACATTGAGACTACGGATGTGGGATTCCGGTAGCTCCCCCTTGTCTATTTACTTTGGGATTGCGGGTTAGATTCCCGATAGATCCCCTTGTGGTGAGGACCTCTCGCTGAGTATAGGACATGTGTGTCCAGGATAGAGAGGACAAACGAGGTCTGGAGGGAGAGTATAGGGGAGTGAGTAGACCTCGTAGACTGGGGAGACCCACTGGTCCTTATTTTGGAGGAAGAGTACAGCATGGTAGAGGTTTTGTGGGTCAGCCAGCTCAGTTTGCGTCTCAGATTGCACATAGTATTTCAGGTGTTCAAGGGTCTTGGAGTACCCGTACCGCAAAGTTCCCACTGCCACATCCTCCCAGAGCTTGTTTTGAGTGTGGTGACACACGCCACGTGGTGAGGGATTGCCCTAGACTTGGGAGGAGTACACCTCCACAGACTTCTCAGCCACAACGTGCCCCGTAGAGTTCTCAGGCTATGGTTACAGCCCCAGTTGATATCCCACCGGCTCAGCCAGCTAGAGGGGGAGGCCAGGCCAGATGCTATGCCCTTCCTGCTCATACCGAGGCTGTTGCCTCAAATTATATCATCACAGGTATTGTCATGGTTTACCATAAAGATGCATCAGTTCTATTCGATCTAGGCTCCACTTACTCTTATGTGTCTTCTTATTTTGCTCCACATTTAGGGTGTACCTCGGGATTCTTGTTTCTACTCCTGTGGGAGATTCTCTTATTGTGGACCGCATTTATCGGTCGTGCTTGGTTGCTCTTAGTGGTTTTGAGACCAGAGCCGATTTATTGTTACTCAACATGATTGATTTCAATATACATGATTTCTACAGAGAGGAGAGGGAGAGAAAATTAAAAAAAATTGTCAAAATTGAAAGAAAAAGGTATGAGAAGAATAAAAGTCTTACGTGCAAAATTCCATTTCTTGGGAAAAGGAACGTTTTCTTCACCCACCAAACCAATAGTGGGGGCAACAACGAATCAAACATACCATCCACGATCCTTATCATCTTCTGGGCTTACCAAAACCCTTTTACTCCTAGCTACTAAAGTAAAAACATCGATGCGATAGAGCCTGGGGGAGTAAAGATGAATTAGATGAGGGAAAGTAAAATCAACACCAGCCTTGTTTGATAAATGTCTTAAGCAAGCCACAACTCTCCAAACGAGTGGGCCGATTTGTGCTAAACAAACTTGGAAAAAATGGCAAAAATCAAGAATTATTGGATCAATGGCTGGTTTAAATCCTAGAGTAAAGGGATAAGTATAAACGAAAGAAAAACCAGTCATATAAGAAGTAATTCTTTGATTTGGGTTAGGAACAACAATTGGGAAGTCACTATTCCAATGACAGTCGTTACAAACTATGGGGGTTAAAACCTCTGTAATCATAGTAGGGTAGGTATCAGCACGACTCAACTCAGAAACTTGTTTTTGAAGTGATTCTCTGTCATGGGTAAAGGATAAGTTGCTAGGAACTATCTCTTCTATCAAAGGTTCTTGTAAAGGTTTGGAAATTTCTTTACTCTTAGAAGATGATTTCTGAGTAAAAGAACCTCTAATTCTAGAAGGAGTACCAGAACTAGAGGAAGGTATAAAAGAAACAGCAACAGAACTGCCGCCACGGGCAGATCCTAAACTACGGAGTCTGCCACCCCTACCCCTTCTATGTCTAACAGGCGCATTGGGGAAGTTATCCAAGATAGGAACTCTTCTAGGGTTAGGGTTTAAAGAAGACATGATGAAGAAGGTCGAATTAAGGAAGAAGTGAACAGTATCGAAGTGTAAAGTATTCAATAAACTTTATGAAGAAGAGGACAAGAGAAAAAGCTTATATTTATGTGAGAAAACAAGCGTCAAAGGCAGGAAGTGTAATGATGGAAAGCCTATAATAAAGGCAACTAACTCTTCGTGAATAGTGGAGCTGTAAAAGCCTTGAAAAAGGGTGCAAAACTGCAGAACCGATGGGAGAATGACACGTGTATAGAGCATTTAATAGAAGATACAATTGAAGCGTCAATGTTGTCATAGCATTAATGATGACATAAATTCCCTTTTTAATGAAATCCACTTCCCAAATATTTAATTTATAAATAAATGAAAAGTGGGGGGACTATTCTTGGGCATGGACTGGTTGTCACCCCATTATGCTATTCTTGATTATCAAGCCAAAAACCGTGATGCTGGCTATGCCAGGTGTACCGCGTGTTGAGGAGGGGGTTACTTTAGATCACACTCCCAGTAGAGTTATTTCCTTCCTTAAGGCTCAGCGTATGGTTGAGAAGGGGTGTGACGCGTATTTAGCTTATGTGAGAGATGTTAGTATTGATAACCCTTTTGTTGATTCAGTCCTAGCAGTACGGGATTATCCCGATGTGTTTCCAGCTGATCTTCCAGGCATGCCCCCTAATAGAGATATTGATTTTGGCATTGATCTGTTGCCGGGCACTCAGCCCATTTCTATCCCTCCATATTGTATGGCTCCTCCTGAGTTGAAGGAGTTGAAGGATCAGTTATAGTAATTGCTTGATAAGGGTTTTATTTGGCCCAATGTATCGCCTTGCGGTGCTCCCGTCTTGTCTGTGAAGAAAAAGGATGGTTCTATGCGTATGTGTATTGATCATCGCCAGTTGAACAAGGTTACAGTGAAGAACCGTTATCCTTTGCCTCGTATTGATGATCTGTTTGACCAGCTTCAGGGCGTACGAGTGTTTTCTAAGATTGATTTTCACTCAGGTTACCATCAGTTGAAGATTTGGGAGCCAGATATCCCGAAGACTGCTTTCAGGATTCGGTATGGTCATTACGAGTTCCTTGTCATGTCATTTAGGCTGACCAATGCCCTAGCAGCCTTTATGCATTTGATGCACAGTGTGTTCCGGCCATATCTTGACTCATTCCTCATTATCTTTATTGATAATATTCTAGTGTATTCCCGGAATCAGGAAGATCATGAGTAGAACCTGAGGACTGTGCTTCAAACTTTGAGAGAGAAGAAGTTATATGCTAAGTTCTCAAAATGTGAGTTTTGGTTGGATTTAGTGGCATTCTTAGGCCATGTGTATCGAGTGAGGGTATTCAGGTGGATCCGACGAAGATAGAGGCCGTGTAGAGTTGGCCCAGACCATCCTCAACTACAGAGATCCGCAGTTTCCTTGGCTTGGTGAGCTACTACCATCGTTTTGTAGAGGGGTTTTCATCGATTGCAGCCCCTATGACCAGGTTGACCCAGAAGGGTGCTCCCTTTTAGTGGACGGAGGAGTGTGAGGCGAGCTTTCAGAAGCTCAAGACAGGTTTGACTATAGCCTCAGTTTTGGTATTACCTTCAGGTTCGGGATCTTATACGGTCTATTGTGATGTCTCAAGGATTGGCCTCGGAGCGATGTTGATGCAGGACGGTAGGGTGATTGCCTACATGTCCAGACAGTTGAAGATTCATGAGAAGAACTACCCTATTCACGACCTTGAATTAGCGGCCATTGTTTACGCCCTGAAGATTTGGCGCCATTATTTATACGGGGTTCCCTATGAGATTTATATTGACCATCGAGCTTGCAACACCTGTTCAAGCAAAAGGATCTAAATTTGCGCCAGACGAGGTGGTTAGAGTTGCTGAAGGATTATGACATCACTATTTTATATCACCCGGGAAAGGCTAATGTAGTGGATGATGCCTTGAGTCGTCGGGCAGAGAGTTTGGGGAGTTTGGCATATTTACCAGCATCAGAGAGGTCTATGGCGATGGATGTTTAGGCCTTAGTCAGCCAGTTTGTGAGATTGGATCTTTCGGAGCCCAGTCGAGTTCTAGCTTGTATGGTTCCTCGATTTTCCTTATTTGATCGTATCAGGGAGCGACACTATAATGACCCTCATTTGCTTGTCCTCAAGAACAAGGTTCAGCACGGTGATGCCAGAGGTGTGACTATTGGTGATGATGGGGTATTGAGGATGCAGGGTCGGATTTGTATACCCAATGTTGATGGGCTTCGAGAGTTGATTCTAGAGGAGGCCCATAGTTTGCGGTATTCCATCCATCTGGGTGCCGCGAAGATGTATCAGGATTTGAGGCAGCACTATTGGTGGAGGCGGGTGAAGAAAGATATAGTTGGATTTGTAGCTTGGTGCCTCAACTGTCAGTAGGTGAAGTATGAACACCAAAGGAACGGTGGGTTGCTTCAGCAAATAGAGATTCCGGAGTGAAAGTGGGAGAAGATCACCATGGACTTTGTAGTTGGACTCCCACAGACTTTGAGGAAGTTCGATGCTATTTGGGTGATTGTGGATCGGCTGACCAAGTCCGTTCATTTCATTCCTGTGTGTACTACCTATTCTTCGGAGCGGTTGGCGGAGATTTATATCCGGGAGATTGTTTGACTGCATGGTATTCCAGTGTCCATCATTTTGGATAGGGGTACTCAGTTCACATCACGATTCTGGAGGGCCGTTCAGTAGGAGTTGGGTACTCGGGTGGAGTTGAGTACAACATTTCACCCTAAGACGGACGGACGGTCCGAGCGCACTATTTAGATTCTTGAGGATATGCTCCGTGCGTGTGTGATTGAGTTTGGAGGGTCTTGGGATCAATTCTTGCCATTGGCGGAGTTTGCTTACAACAACAGTTATCAGTCCAGCATTCAAATGGCACCGTATGAGGCTTTATATGGTAGGCGGTGTAGATCTCCAGTGGGTTGGTTTGAGCCAGGCTAGTTATTGAGCACAGACTTAGTTCAAGATGCTTTGGAGAAAGTTAAGGTGATTCAAGATAGACTCCTTACAACCCAGTCCAGACAGAAGATTTATGCGAACGGGAAGATTCGTGATGTTTCCTATATGGTTGGAGAGCGGGTTCTGCTTCGGGTTTCGCCTATGAAAGGCGTTATGAGATTTGGGAATAAAGGGAAGTTGAGTCCGAGATTTATTAGCCTTTTGAGATATTGAGGCGAGTTGGGGAGGTTGCTTATGAGCTTGCTTTACTTCCCAGCTTAGCAGGATTTCATCTGGTATTTCATGTTTCGATGATTCGGAGGTATCACGGGGATCCATCGCACGTGTTGGATTCCAGTTCAGTCCAACTGGACAAGGAATCTATCCTATGTTGAGGAGCCAGTGGCAATATTGGTCAGGCATGTCAGAAAGTTGAAGTTAAAGAACATTGCATAAGTAAAGGTTCAGTGGAAGGGTCAGCCGGTCGAGGATGCGACCTGGGAGACCGAGCAGGATATGCGCAGCCGTTACCCTCATCTTTTCACTACTTCAGGTATATATCTATGCTCGTTCGAGTACGAACAAATATTTAAGTGTAGGAGGATGTGACGACCCGACCGATCGTCATAAGAATTAACGCCTCGATCCCCTATTAACTGTTTTCCCCGAGTTTATTTCTGCTATTTTGATTTGCCGGGATGTTCGGTTTTGAGTTTCGGAGAGTTTTGGGACACTTAGTCTCTAAATGAGAGCTTAAGTGTTGGAAAGTTGACCTTAGTCGGAACAGTGTGAAGATGGCATCAGAATGGAAATCCGATGGTTCCGTTAGCTTCGTTGGGTGATTTCGAGGTTAGGAGCGTGTTTGGATTGTGTTTTGGAGGTCCGTAGCTAATTTAGGCTTGAAATGCCGAAAGTTATTTTGAAGTTTTCGGTTCGATAGTGAGATTTTGATTCGAGGGTCGGAATGGAATTCCGACAGTTGCAGTAGTTCCATTGTGTCATTTGGGATGTGTGTGCAAAATTTCAGGTCATTTGGACAAGGTTTGATAGACTTTTTGATCGAAAGTGTGTTTTTAGAGTTTTTGGAATTCTTAAGCTTGAATCCGATGGAAAATAGGTGTTTTGATGTTGTTTTGAGCGTTCCGAAGGTTGGAACAAGTTCGAATGATATTTTAGGATTGGTTGGAAGGTTTGGTTAAGGTCCTGGGGGCCTCTGGTGTGTTTCAGATGCTCAACGGGTCATTTTGGAACTTGTAGAATTGCAGAAAAATCTGGTATCTAGTTTCCTTCATCGCGTTCGCGACCTTTCCTCTGCGTTCGCGTAGTGTAATTCCGGGGGGTGATTAAATTGTTCTTCACGATCACGAGCCAATTAATGCGATCACGGAAGTCTGTCCCTTCGTTCTTCGCGTTCGCATTCCCACCTTCGCGTTCACATAGTAGAACTAGGAGCCGGTGGTTCAATGGATTTTTCCTCTTCACGTTTACATTGCTTTGTCCGTGAACGCATAAGCCTACCTTTTCCTTCTTTGCGTTTGCGTGGCCCATCTCGCGTTCGCGTAGCCCAGTTCAGGAGCCATCAGTTTTTACTCTTTGCGATCGCAGGTCACCTTTCACGATTGCGATGAACAAAACATCTGGACAGAATTTAAAACCCAAAATCGAGGGTTTAGACCATAATTCATATTTTGGACTTGGGAGCTCGGGAGATTGCAATTTTGGAGAGATGTTTACCTGGGCAATTTAGGTAAGTGATTCCTACTCGGGTTAGACTAATTTCCACGAATCTACACTTACATCCATCTTTTAATTTGGAATTTTTGGTGGAAATTGGGGGAAAAGTTCTTAGACCAAGAGATTGGGTATTTGACATCGGATTTGGATAATTTTGATATGGTTGGACTCGTGAGAGTACGAGGTTTCCAAAAATGTAAATTTTACCCGATTCTGAGACGTGGGCCCGAGGGGAATTTTGATCATTTTACATAATTTCACGTATTAGCTTAGAATTCAATTGTAGAATTAGTTACTTGAAGTGTTATTTACATTATGCAATTGAATTGAATAGTTTGAGCCATTTGGAGTCGAGTACTCGTGGCAAAGACGTAGTGTCAGGTTGATTTTGAGCTGGTTCGAGATAAGTGGCTTGTCTAACTTTTTGTGGGGGACCTTCCCCTTAGGATTGGTATATTTGGTAACTGAATTGCCTTGTGCGTGAGGTGATGAGCACGTACTTGTGCAAATATTTGGAAATCTGATTTTCTTAAAGTATTCATTAGCATGGTTCTTTTCCTGCTTTTATTACTTGCACTGTTAAGCCTGTTGTTAGCTTAAGAAAGCATGTCTAAGTGATTTAATTGCTTTATTTCATTCAATCTGTTTACCTGAACTCTGTGCAGCATGCTAGGCTAGAATTATTTGTTGCCTTAATATGAAATTTCCCTTATCGGAATATTTTCTTGCTGCTTCTATGTATTTACATTGGGACTACAAATGTGGGATTCCGGTAGCTCCCCCTTGTCTGTTTACTTTGGGACTGCGGGTTAGATTCCCGATAGATCCCCCTACATATTTTCTTTGGGACTGGGGGTTAGATTCCTGATAGAAACCCCTTCACAGTTATATGGAACTAAGGGAATGCACCCGGTAGATTCCCCTAGTACTGGGTATTTATATTTGGGGACTACGGATCGAGATTTTCGGTGGATCCCCCGCGCATTGATAGTTGGACTACGGGACGGGATCCCGGGAGATCCTTCAGACATATATATGATGGACTACGGGATGATATCCCAAGAGATCCACTGGATAGTTGTAACTGGGACCACAGGATGATATCCTAGAAGGTGCCCCGGTTGTTATCTCTGTGTTGAGCTGTATTTCGTTCCATGGTTTGTTTGTCTCTGTTCTAGTTAGTTGTTGTGGGTTCTTTCAATTCTATATTATTTCTTACTGTTGCACTTATTTATACTGTTTTATTCCACACTGTTAACCCTTATATTGTATTTTACCTCAGTAGGGACCCTGACCTTCCTCGCCACTACCCGACCGAGGTTAGGCTTGACACTTACTGAGTACCACTATGGTGTACTCATGCCCCTTTCTGCGCATGTTTTTCATGTGCATATCCAGATGCTTTGACTCAGTTCTATCACCCTTGAGGCGAGGCGACTGCTCCAGAGAATTCGAGGTATATTTGCCGCATCCGCAGACCGAGGAGTCCCTTGCTATTCCTACCTTTTAGTATTTAGCCCTTATGTACTTTCTGTTCTTATTAGACAAATTCCGCAGTTAGAGCTATGTAGTATTTCTCTTTCTTAGCTTGTGATTCGTGGGTTTCTGAGTCTTGGATTTGGATATTGATTTTTTTGAGATTTATATATGGTATATGGCGAGCGGCACATTTAAACACTGTTATTTCCTTATTTCTATTTTTAAATTGTTTTACTTCCACAAGTTTTGGTTATCTTCCGTAGTTTAGGCTTACATAGCCGTAAAGACTAGGTGCCATCACGATGGTTCACGGAGGGCAAACCGGGGTCGTGACAGAAAGGCTTATTTGCTATAAAACTAGTCGATGAGCGATGCAGTCGACGGTTTCGTGCCTTCCCCCTCATGTTGTCCGCTTGAGGGTACCGGTCTAAACCCCCACAGTAACCTTACTCCGATCGTAGTTGTGCATGCATCATGGTAAAACCTAGTCGGATTATTATGTTGTCCACATAATAATCTTTTAAGACGAGCCTTGTACAAAAAAAGTCCATCGGGGTTTCCATAATCCCAACGGACACAACCACATTCTGTGCATTAATTTTGAGAACTAAATGCCAATATGCTAATCATAAATGTATAAATAGTCGAGTCTGGTGGGGGAGAAAGGCTTAACCCTTTTGTTTTACAGAAAATGAGTAACGTGGTCCCCAGTTTCGGTATGGTTAGCACACCCTCACACTTGCTAGATTGGTGGAGGAATCTTTCATCAAGTGACCAAATCAATGAATGGAAAGAGAGGGCCGTCAAATCTAGCGAAAAGCTGGAATATCTAGAATACAGTCTGATGCAATTGGAAGGAAAATTGAGGAAGAGAGTCACCGACTGCCAGAACACTGAGGGAAACGAGGAAGGACATTTGGCAAAAGCATTCTTACTAATGAACCTACGCAAATTGTGGATTTGATCGACAAGAGCATTCAGTCTGAGGAAGGTCCTTGTGGGACCAAATAGGCTAGATTTATTTACTTTCCTAAAATGTAATAAGGCCAAGTGCCAGTAGTGACTTATTTTGTCTATTATCTTAGTGTCGTTTGGGATTCATCTATTTTTACATTATGAAACGAAGCATTTATTGGAATCTAAAGTTCTCCAAATCTATTTGTCGCTAGGCCTACCTCGGGTACAACAAGGCTCCTAAATTAAGACACGAATTTACATTCCCGCAATATGTGTTTAAATACTGCAAACATTTCGGAATCCTCACTGACTTGTTACCTTTTTGTTTTTGCTTATTTTGATTATTCCCATCCCCTTCGGAATTCTCCACACACATATCAAATACCTTCACCCACGTACCAAGCACCACCACCCATATATCAACCCCCATCTCCCAGAAATTCCCAACTAACCATTGTCCATCACACCTGTAACTCCCAACCATCCCACTTATAATCACCACCAACTCGCCAATATTATCCAAGACCAAGACCCAACTTCGACCGCAAGCCACCCAAATAATACATCGCCATTTCTAAGCCCATCGACCAGTTGTATGAAAGGTTGAATGCCGCCGGTTACGTCACTTCTGTTCCTGTTGTGGCATTAGAAAATCCATCCCAATGGGTCAATCCAAACAAAACTTGTGCGTACCATTCTGGTATGAAGGGGCACACCACTGATGAGTGTCGAACATTGAAGGGTAAGATCCAGACACTAATTGACAACAAGGTCATACAGGCCAAGGAAGCCATACCTAATGTCCACAATAAACCCCTCCCCGATCATAGAGGCAGTGGGGTGCATGTGATAGAAACAAACGAAGAATGGGACCCTAAGGGGTCGATTGGGTTTATTCGAGAAGGCGATGACTTTAAAGTTGTAGTCACACTTACTCCTATCTTGGTACAGACTCAGTCACCAATCGAACTTGAGGTAGCTACATCAGTTCCATTTGAGGTAGAGGTGGCCCTGCTTGCAGCCACCCCCGCTCCATTTGAAGTAGAAGTGGTCATACCTTTCATAGTGACGGTATCAACCACACCTCATTTCGACTCAAAAGCAATACCCTGGGATTATGTTGCCGAGGCTCGGCGAAAAGGGAAGGCCAAGGTAGAGGAATCTGATGCTGCACAAGGAATAACTATGACTAGAAGAGTTTATACACCCGAACACTTGGGAGGATCAAGTAAGGATGCCACTACCAGGCAGCCTATCATTGAGAAAAGGGACAGATGACCTGTGGAGGAAAGTACAAGCAAAGGAGTATTCTGTCGTTGACCATTTGAACAAAACCCCTACTCTGATATCTATCATGTCACAGTTGCAAAATTTAGAGGCATATAAGAACGCTTTAATAAAAGTGCTGAGCGAGGCTTATGTACCCAATAACATCACTGGCGAAGAAATGGCCAATATGGTACGGCAGTTACCAAAATGTCATAAGATTATCTTCCACAAAGATGAGCTACCGCCTGAGGGGTTGAATGACAATAGAGCATTGCAAATCACTTTGCAATTTGAAGACAAATTCATTGCCAGGGTCTTGGTTGACGGAGGTTCAAGCCTCAATATTTGTCCATTGGACACTCTGAAAAGGTTGGACAAAGGTTTCCATGAAATACGAGTAGGAAGCATGAACGTGAAGCTTTCGATGGGTCCTAAAGGGCCACAATTGGGGAAATCAACCTTTGTTTGCAGATGGGACCAATTTGGTTCGACGTCAAGTTTCAGGTGCTCGACATACCAGCCTCATATAATCTTATGTTGGGCCGACCATGGATCCATGCTGCTGGAGCCGTGCCTTCCACACTACATCAAGCCGTGAAGTTCGAATGGAATCATCAGGAGGTGATCATTCATGGGGATGAAAGTAACCCCATCTACACCAGTCAAACCATTCCGGTAATTGGACATAGAAGAAGGCTAGAAGGGGAAACCTATCATCACATTGAGCGTGTCAACGCCATCAATAAGGATAAATAGTGGAGTAGTAAAATAGAAAGCATATTGGTCTGGTCTGGATATAAACCCGGCAAAGGGTTGGGAAAAAACCTCCAAGGTATCACTAAATCGATACGGTTGAAAAGTCATGGTACCACCTTTGGGCTCGGATATCAGTATACATGGAAAGAATACAATGATTGGTCTCCTCCATGGCGCAAACCGTATTACCCTCTCGAGCAACCAGTGCCACGGTTGGAACAAGCTTTTCACCAAGCTGACACGATATGGGGGATTGTGAAAGAGGAAGCACTAGCTGGGTTGAAGAATTTGTTCTTGGAGGATAAAGACATGGACTACAGTGCCATAATTGAGGAGGAAGAGGAACAAGGCTTCACTATTCAAACCGTAAAGAAGGGAGATGTTCTCAGGAACTGGACTGCCACACCATCCCGAGCCCGCCGAGTCCCTAGGTAGTTTGGCAAATTTTACTTCTATAGCCATTCTAGGAATTTAATATTTCTAGTAATTTTGTTTTAAGATTTACTCATTTCAAAAGAAATGCTCGATTCATTGAGCCATACTTGTCTGGATGATTTTTTGGTTTTAATCAAATGCATTTGCTCTTTATTATTCATTACTATTTTTTTACACTTTTTTTCTACAGTGTTATTATTACTTTTCCTGATGAACCAGTGACTGTGACATGTAATAAGGCAACGCAACATAAGAATTTTGATTCCGATGAAGAAGATAAGATACCCAAGGAAATTATCAGGGAGGTAGAAAATTTTGAGAATAAGCCTAAGTCCAATCTGGACCAGACCGAAGCAGTAGATTTGGGGAATGCCAAGACCATCAAGGAGACTCGCATCAGCACTTACTAGTCACCAACAGAGTAGGAAGAGTACATTCGTTTCCTAAAAGAGTATGAGGATATTTTTGCATGATCATATGATGACATGACCGGTTTGAGCACGTCCATAGTGGCTCACAAGTTGCCTACTAATCCCATGTGTCCGCCAGTAAAGCAGAAACTCAGAAAGTTCAAACCATACATGAGCTTGAAAATCAAGGAGGAAGTTACCAAACAGATCAAAGCCAAAGTTCTCAGGGTGGTTGGGTACCCAACCTGGCTAGCTAACATTGTGCCAGCTCCGAAGAAGTATGGGAAAGTCAGAGTATGTGTTGACTATCGAGATTTAAACAGAGCAAGTCCCAAGGAAGACTTCCCACTGCCAAATATACACATCATGATCGATAATTGCAACAAGAATGAATTCCAATCCTTTGTAGATTGCTTCGCGGATTATCACCAAATCTGGTGGACGAAGAAGATGTAGAGAAAACAGCTTTCATTATACCTTAGGGGGTATACTGCTACAAGATGATGACATTTGGTCTAAATAATGCTCGGGCTACTTACATGAGAGCCATGGAAACCATCTATGGGAGTCCATGGATTGAGTGAGGATTGAAGAGGTTTAGGGTGGATTTGGGTGGCGGCGGCTAGGGTTAGCCGGCCTGGGCAGGGGGAAGGGAATTTTGTGCTACGCGAACGCGGCCACTGGCCCGCGAACGTGAAGGCTCGAGGAGTTTCAGAGATAGTTTTAGAGGAGAGGGGATTCAAGGGCGGCTGACTGGTGAGAAATGATTTAGGTTAGGGGGTCGTTTGGGGTTAAAAATGGTAAGGCGAAATGGTGGCCGTTGATCTGATTAAATGGGGTAGGTGGGGTTACGAGTTTGGGTTGGTTTTAAAAGGGTTAGGGTCTAGTTTAAATCAAAATTGGGCTGGGGATTTGGTGTCTAATTTAGGCTATAATTGAAATACAAATGGGCTATTATTTAAATAGCCATTTTTTCCTTTTTAATTTATAAAAAATAGTAAATAGTTTCTGAAAATAAATTGAAAGTACAAACATGATTTATAAGATATAAATAACAATTTAAAAATATAGGGCCAAATTTTATGAGTAAAAAAAAATTTAAACCTTAAAAGGGCCAATATTGCAATTATGTGCAATTTAGCTTTAAATATACTAAATAAAATTGTAAAAATGTGTAAAAATTACCTTACCCATATTTTGGCATAAATATAAAGATCAAATAGATGAATTATCAAAAATAATAATTTTGGAAATAATTATTGAGATTTTATGGATAAAAATGGGGAAAATAAACCAATTTAAACCTTTAAAAATTATGGAAAAATAATAAAACATTTGGACATACTTATATATTGCATATATATATGCCATTTTGAAAATATTTTACATATTGAAAATATATATGTAAAAATTGGGTATCAACAACTGCTCCCTCTTTATCTAGGAAGGATGAAAGAGTTGTCGGGTAAAGATATAATGGACAATTTTGACCGAGCAAAATGGTTTGAACAAGACTTAGGCCGCATCCTGGCTTCTGAGTTGCCTACATATCCCTGGTTTTATAGGAATCGGGCCGTATATAGTTCGGGATCCATCGACAGAGTGTACCGATGAAGACCTTTCAAGAACGGATGCAATATCTAGGGCTGGGTGAGTGAACATTTTACAGGAATGGTTAAGGTTTGATATGGCTGCGAGAACTGGAGCGGGATCGCTCCTGCTGGGGTGGTCGTTGCTTGACGGTTTACCTGCAATTAGAAACAATACAAGCGTATATTGTGCGTATATTTAAACATGATGCAAGTTCCCGTTGGACCATGAATGCTGTCTTTGGACGGTTTGGAATGGCGTCCTCAGAATTTGACGTTCTAGGCCATGAAGCGTGTGATAAAAGGATTCACATGCCATGAAATGATATTCTCGGGCTATGAGGATGGTTCCTCTGAACCATGATGCCTTTGAATAATGATATGCAAAAGATTGAAAGAGATCCTCGGGCCATGACATGGTGTTCTCGGGCTATGAAGATGGTGCCTCCGAACGATGATGCCTTTGGATGAGTTGGCGATATTTTAGCCCATGAAGGATGCAGTAGTATGGGGCAGACAAGACAGAGCTCAGTCTTGCGAATTGAAGGGCAGACCTTAGCCCGTAAGAGAAGCGAGATAAATAGATTTTGGGATAGTGCTTAGTTTCAGAGAAAGCTAGAGGTAGAGCTTAGCCTCGGAAGGCAGAATGGTAGTCTTATGCAGATTGGAAGGCAGAATAGTAGCCTTATGCAATGCGAATGAAGATGGAGACAACATTTAGTCTCGGAAGGCAGAATGGTAGCTTTATGCAAATTGGAAGGCAGAATAGTAGCCTTATGCAATGTAAATGCAGATGGTGACAACATTTAGTCTCGGAAGGCAGAATGGTAGCCTTATGGAAATTGGAAGGAAGAATAGTAGCCTTATACAATGCAAATGCCGATGGAGACAACATTTAGTCTCGAAAGGCAGAATGGTAGCCTTATGCAAATTGAAAATGCAGATGGAGACAACGTTTAGTCTCGGAAGGCAGAATGGTAGCCTTATACAAGAAATAAGATAACAACTGACAGTAGAGTTTTCTTAGCTGATAGCAGATTGTGGCGTTGTGATTACTGGGAGCATTGTGACATACGAAACATCATTGGTGTGTGCTGATAGCAAATGTTGGTAAGTGCAACGGTTTTGAGAATGGAATTTTAACAATGTTTGTCCCGTGGGCGTACAGTATGTCTAATGATTTCACAATCCTAGTGCCTGCATCCAAATAAAAATTGTGAGTTTTGTAAGGGCGAGGTTAATAAAGGTAAATTAGGAGTAATGCACATTGGGCCTTGTGGAATCTTGAAAGAAATAGGCCAAACTACGAGTATGTTTTTTCCCCATCATTGTCCTCTATGCACCCAGTGCTTCATGTATCTATGTCAAAGAGGATAGTTGGAAGACCCTTTGTCTATCATTTAGGTGGAAGCTATTGAAGGTAAAGTTAATGGATAATTGTCTTGTAAGAGGTACCTAATTGTCATCCTTGTTAGATAAGTCAGGAAGTTGGGATTTCTTCCGTTAAAGTGCTATGGTTAAGTTAGTGAGTTGAGGGCCAAGTGTGTTATGGAAAAAAATATTCCCACTTGTTTTTATAGCCAAATAGTTGTGGTTCGAAAGGTACTTTCCAGATATCACTTTTGATAATATAATGCTTGTAATGTTAAGTTTAGTGCTACTGATATATATTGTGATGCATTGTCGAGTTGTGGATGTGTTGTTAGGGTGGTTTTGGAGATTCTCTAGCAGGTGGATTGGCCCCATTACCGGGGGAACTCTGCCGAAATTTCTGGAAATTTGGGGAGTTAGCCAAATTTTGGAGCTTTTGGTGTGTGGATAAAGATTTAGGTCACATAAAGTGTCTATGGCGGACTCTAACCTTCATTCAAGGATGAATGATCCTAAGCGGGGGAGGATGTGAGGCCCCTCAAATTTCCTATTAGTCCGAGGCATAAGCACGCTCACAAGTCGCTTAAGTATTGTTTTTCCTTCCATGAGGGGTAAGGACTGTAACAACTTTGATGATAATGATATTTAGCGTAGGAGTTGTATTGGATATTGTTGAGGACCTAAGTAGATCCCAAGAACTAAGCCATGTTGGGAACTATGCAATGGGCTAAAGTTTCAGATAAATTCGCACAAGATTCGAATTCAAACGCATGATGCTACCGAACTATAAAGACTTAAGAGATGATCTACCTATCAAATTAAATCACTTTGAGTCTAGTTTCTAACTCATCAAACCGTTTGTCATTTGGATATTCTACAGAATTGTATGGCCATTTTACCGGACCTATGCCATATGCACTCCCAGATGCATGACCGCGCATATTAGCTAGTTTTTGCCTTGTGTGCGTGGCCAGATGCATGGCCACTTGCCCAGGTGCACGGTCGTGCATGTAGGAACCCCATAAATACTCCCAAGGCAGGGTTGGGAGAGTGGCTAAGTCATTTCTTTCAGCTAGGGCTTGCATATCAAGGGGAATCCATCCAACACTTCCCTTCCATGAACCAAGGTAATGTTTTTGGAGAAATTTTGAGTTTATTACTACTCCTAAACACTTATATTAACTAGTACTAATCATGAAGATCCATAGATCTCCATTCAAATTCCAAAATTGGTCAAGAACACTACAAGTTGGGATTTTCAAGAGTCTCACTACAAGAGGTATGTCCACCATCTCTAACTAATTCATGGTGATTATTTATGTATGAAATATGTGTTAGGACTTATGGGATGGTGATTGGAAGCCACAAATGCCTAACCTAGGTTGTGTTGGTATTGTAGAGATTGTAAAATGGTTTAATTGATTAGATTGATGGTTTGGGAGTAAATTGTTGTGCATGCATGTGCCAATGGAAGTTGTGGATGGCCTAGATGCGATTGTGAAGTAAATCCTTGGTGAGGAATGTGGTTGTTAGGTGAAGAAATTCTATTGAAGGAGGTTGTAGAAAGATATGCACATTAGATGTTTGATAATAAGTCTAAATGAGTTAAAGTATAGAAATCTTACTAATATTGGTACAAATGTGTTACGTTGTTGTAGATTGAAGTTGTTTAGTGTGGTGGACCATTGTAGTACTATTAAGGGGTGAATTTTTTGCATGTTGGCTAAAATTTCTCTCTTAGAATCAAATTCCATAATATTCCCATAAGTTTCAAAGTATGGGTTGCGTATTAAAATACTATGGCTTTGAATGTTTCAAATGAACTAGTATACCAATTGGGTGACAAAACTCAACATGTATAAGGCTCTAAATTGCTCATATGTGTACCTAAAGTCTTGATTGAAAATGTCTTGTTGTTGATAATCTATAAAGATGCTTGAAAATAAAATAAGTGAATTTGGGATATCGAGTGTGGCAAATGTGCCAAGAATTTAAGTAATAATTGTGGCTAGTGGAGCCAATGAAATGAGAGGGTGGGATAAAGATTATGAAATAAGCCTCGACTGAACTATTTAAAAATAATTTCGAAAATAGAATTGCCTAAAAGCTTTTGTACTCAATTCATGCCCATAAGTGGCTATTTTAACTAATGCTTTACTTTATAAATATATCCAATGTGGCTTGAGTTCTCACATACTCATGTGTTGAAATTGTATATTGTCATATCTAGAAAAGAGTATTGCAATAATAAATGGTGTATTGATTGTTTATGATTTTGATGTATGCTTCTATTGTTGGTCGGTATGCCCCATTCTTTGGGAAGAAACCTTTTGTGTTTAAAGTTTCCATTACTAATGAATTTGAGGTATATGATTGCTGAAATATTCTATGTGTTGATATTTAAAGGTGATCATTTTTGAAAGAGTTGAAAGTGTGGAATATGAAATACGACCACCGTGACAAGAATAAAGAATCTTGTGAATGGCCAAATGAGCCAAGAGAATATTGTTGTTGTGAGTGACTGGAAGTACTAATGAAAATTTATACAATGTAAAAGATGTTGAGGTGAGTACAATTGTATTTATGTTACCTTTGGGTACAAATCAAATTAAAAATATTTTTGGGAGCATCATTAGCAAAACCGAGGAAGGGTGGGTCATAAGGCCCACATCTGAAACTACATGTGCCGGTGTAGGGATGGATTGTGATTATTCCCCTTATTTAGGAAGAAATTGAAATATTGGTAAAATTATGATTATTCCCCTTAATTGGGATGAAACTGGTAATAACTGTGAATTGGAAAAGTTAACCCACACGACATATGTGGGAAGGCAGCCTAGTTGATCGGGTGGAGATCGGACGCCATGTGCACATGGTGGTACTACTCTTGGTAAAACAAAATCGCATCACATGTCAAACCACATTGTTCATTGGGATATGGCTTCGCCGATGGGGCGTGATCGGACTCCGTGCTAACAAAGTGATGGTATATCGGTGCTAATGATCTCCCAACCAAAAATATTGTATATGAAGTGCGTATTTTGAAAATTATTATGTATAACAGGACATTTGGATATTGCTAATTGTGACTTGTTGTTTCTATGGTTTTTCTTTTCTTATATGGATATTCCTTTTTGAAAGAGGACTTTTAGCTTTACATACTAGTGCTATTCGACTTTACTAACGTCCCTATTGCCGAGAGACACTGCATCTTTAATGGTTGCAGGTTATTCTACAGCAGGCAGTATTGACTAGCAGTACTCTCTCTTCCCAGCTAACTTGGTGAGCCCCACTTCATTTCGGGGTCATTTACCTTTGTTTCTCATGTGTTGTGTTTTGAGGTATAGCCGGGGCCTTGTTACCGGCATTTCCATATTATTCCATTTCCACACTGTTTCTGGAAGACAGTGATATGGACTACTGTGTTGTTCTTGAGGAGGAGGGAGAGGAAGGCCCTTCCATACATGCTATGAGCAGAGGAGCATATCTCAAGAATTGGACCATCAGGACAACCAAAGCCTGACGTGCCTCGGGGTAGCAAGGCTAAAACAAGCATTATTCATTAATTTTGCAAAATGATTTTCTTTTGGCGTTTTCAATTACCGCAATAAGATCTTCGTGTTCAAAGAAGTTGTTCAATTTATCAAAAGCATTTACCATTTTTCTTATGAATTAATAGTTATTGCTATCATTTTCTTTCCCTACTTACTAATACAACATTACTATTACTTATCTTGATGAACCAACGACTGTGACATGCAATGAGACAACACAACAAATGGACATTGATTCAGAGGAAGATGACATACCTGATGAGATTATCAAAGAAGTTGAGAACTTTAAGAATAGACCTAAGTCCCACCTGGACGAAACCAAAATTGTCAACCTGGGAGATGCAGAAAACATCAAGGAAACACGAATCAGCGTTCACCTATCACCATAAAAAAAGTACACAGAATTTCTAAAGAAATATGAGGACATATTCGCCTGGTCATATGATGACATGACTGGTCTGAGTACGTCTATTGTGGCTCACAAATTGCCAACTGATCCAATGTGTCCGCCGGTAAAGCAAAAGCTCAGAAAGTTCAAGCCTGATATGAGTTTGAAAATCAAGGAAGAGGTCAACAAGTAGATCAAAGCTAAGGTTCTCAGGGTAGTAGAATACCCGACATGGTTAGACAACATTGTGCTAGTGCCAAAGAAGGATGAGAAGGTCAGAGTCTGCGTTGACTACCGGGATCTCAACCGGGCCAGTCCCAAAGATGACTTCCCTTTGCCGAATATACACATCCTGATTGACAATTGCGCTAAGAATGAGTTGTGGTCATTTGTAGATTGCTTCGCTGGTTATCATCAGATATGGATGGATGAAGAAGATGCTTAGAAAACGGCTTTCATTACGTCGTGGGGAATGTACTGTTACAAGATGATGCCATTCGGCCTAAAAAATGTAGGGGCCACCTACATGAGGGCCATGACTACCTTTTTCCATGATATGATACATAAGGAGATAGAGGTATATGTAGATGATGTTATTATCAAATCCAAGAAGGCCACTAACCACATGGAAGATCTGAGGAAGTTCTTCAATAGACTGCGGAGCTACAACCTGAAAATAAACCCCACAAAGTGTGCATTTGGGGTTCCTGCTGGGAAATTGCTTGGGTTTATCGTGAGTCGTCGAGGAATAGAACTGGATCCATCAAAAGTCAAAGTCATTCAAGAATTACCACCGCCAAAGAACAAGAAGGGTGTGATGAGTTTCCTGGGGAGGCTTAACTACATCAGCCGGTTCATAGAGCAATCCACAGTTATCTGTGAGCTAATCTTTAAGATGTTGAAGAAGGACGCCCCTACCAAATGGACTGATGACTGCCAAAAGGCCTTCGACAGAATCAAGGAGTACCTGTCAACACCACCAGTCTTAGTCCCACCCGAGCTAGGTAGACCCTTACTACTCTACCTTGCAGTGTTAGATGGAGCTTTCAGCTGCGTTCTGGGACATCATGATGAAACGGGGAGGAAGGAGCAGACCATTTATTATCTCAGTAAGAAGTTTACCCCGTATGAGGCCCAATATTCTCTGTTGGAATACACCTATTGTGCCTTAACTTGGGTAGCTCAGAAGCTGAGACACTACTTCTGTGCCTATACTACATATCTCATATCGAGGACGGATCCTTTGAAGTACATCTTTCAGAAGCCCATGCCCACTAGCAAGCTAGCCAAGTGGCAAATCATGTTGAGTGAATTCGACATTGTTTACGTAACTCAGAAAGCGGTCAAGGGACAGACACTGGTAGACCACCTTGCTGAAAACCCCGTGGATGGAGGATACGAACCCCTGAAAACGTATTTTCCTGGTAAAGAGGTATTATTCATAGGAGAAGACATTGCAGAATCCTATGATGGTTGGACAATGTTCTTCGATGGAGCGGCAAGCTTCAAAGGAGTTGGCATAGGAGCAGTCCTAGTATCAGAAACCGGTCGGCATTATCCAATGTCTGCCAAACTCAGGTTCTCATGCACCAACACTATGGCTGAGTATGAAGCCTGCATCTTAGGACTCAGAATGGCCATTGACATAAACGTTCAAAAGTTGCTAGTAATTGGAGATTCAGACTTACTTATACATCAGGTACGAGAAGAATGGGCAACCAAGAACTCCAAGATACTCCCGTATCTGCATCATGTACAAGAATTGAGGAAAAGGTTCACGAAGACGGAATACCATCATGCTACTAGAGGAAATTCATGCTGGGACATGCGGGCCACATATGAACGGTTTTATCTTAGCAAAGAAGATACTCCGGGCTGGTTACTTTTGGATGACTATGGAAACAGACTGCATCCAGTGTGTCCGGAAATGCCATCGCTGCCAGATACATGTAGACATGATAAAGGTACCTCCAAGCGAGCTTCACACAACAAGCTCACCGTGGCCGTTCGCCGCTTGGGGAATGGATGTTATTGGACCAATCGAGCATGCCGCTTCCAACGAACATAGGTTTATCTTATTAGCCATCGACTATTTCAACAAATGGGTCGAAGCAACATCTTACAAAGCAGTGACTAAGAAATGGATGGAGAAGTCTGGCCAAAGCCGATCAATTCAGATGCAGTCAAGCACTACTATGTGTAATCTTTATGCTTTCTTTATGTGATGTAAATTGAACTACGCCTGACCTGATTCCCGTTTAAGAGGGGATACGTAGGCAACCCTATGGGTTCGGTCACAATTCAATAAAATTTCATTCCCCCCCGAAACAACATCTCATCGGTTGGAGATGCTGCCCCTTGTTGATACCCACACACACACACACACACACACACACACACACACACACATATATATATATATATATATATATATATATATATATATATATATATATATATATATATATATATATATATATACTTTCAAAATAGTACACATGCAGTTATAAGCATGCATAAGTATTTTTATAATTTTTCTATAGTTTTTAAAAAAGCTTCAAATCAATTTATTTCCTCTCTTTTTATTATATAAATATCCAATAATTATCCTTCAAACTACTTTTGTGATGATTTAGCCATCTAAATTTGTTATTTATGCCAACATAGTATTTAAACATTTTAGTGCATTTTTTGTAATTATATTTACATTTTAGGCTAAATTGCACATCTTTGCAATAATAGCCCATACTAATGTATAATTACGTTATTTATGCATAAAATAGTCTTCTATATTTTTAAAATAATAAATAAATATTTTAAATTATTTTAGTACACAAAGATATTTTTGGTACTCATTTATTATTTTTTATAAATTATTTAGTTATTAAAAGTGGCTATTTAAAATCTAGCCCTATTTTATTTCACTTTTGGTCTTAATTTTGACCCAATACCCAGGCCCAATTTTAACCTAAACCTACCCAGGCCCAATACCCATCTACCCCAACCCAATACCTGGCCAAATCCTGACCGTTGATCGTTTTGATCAACGGTCCAGTTTTCCCCATTCCTAAATTAAACCTAATGCCCCCCTCAAAACCCTCTCATTTCCCTCACTTTTTCTACCGTCACCTAATCCTCTCATCTCTTAAATGCTCTCAAACATAACCCTAATCGGACCTCACCGTCACTCACCTATGGCTGTCTATGGTGGTTTCTCACCACCCCCAGGCCTCTAATGGCCTCTCTCTTATACTGGTCTAACCATCTCCATGGTCCCCAAGGGACCAGGGTAAGTCTGCTTGCATCTATGGTCCTTTCTCGCCTGTTTCAGGCTGTTCTGGTGTGATTCCGAGTAAGAGCTTCCTATATTTCCTTAGATCTATGGGTTTCGGAGTTTATTACTATGTTGTTCTTCTCGAAACCCTAATTTCTTCTAAACTTCTTAGATCGGTACAGATCTGAGATGTTTGTACCTATTTCATATGCTTTTTTACAAAAAAAAAAACCTTCCGATGTTAGAAGGATCTTCTCATTTTTGAATGGCTTTCCATTTTTCAAAACTAGGGTTTCCCGAAAAATTCTTTTCCAAAAAGGTTTGATCGTTTTGAGTGTTTGATCTTCCGCTTCTTATGTCTTGTCTGATATTGTAAGGTTTGCTCTAACCTTAACTGATTTATACTAAAAGCCCTCATTTTTTCAACATTCTTTGTTTGGTTTCTGAGTACTTGTGTACTGACTTTGTTTTTGCCTTGGTTCTTGTGATTTTTCTTTAGCCGTTTAGATGTCTCGTGGTTTTCTTATCCTAATATGCCTCTACTGAGTTTCTTAGGTCAACTTTCCTACTGGTTCTATTTGTTTATGTTCATTCTGACTATTCATGTTAAGACAATATTTTTCTCCTTAAATCAGGGTTGTTTTCTTGATTTACCAATTTGTTTCGCTAAAGTTATGTGTCGAATCCTGACTATTCATTTCTTGCCTTATTTTGTCTGCGAGACTTGCTGACTCTTTATGTGATTTTCTCTTTGATTGAACCCTTAACTATTCTGAAGTTCTTATTTCCTTGTTTGATTTGAACTCTTTTCCTTAATAAAACTTTTGATTCTTATTTTTCTACTCTGTTTGATTGAACTCCCTGCCTTAATTAGTTTTTTCCTTGCCTTATTTGTTATTTACTAATTCTTATTGATTGTTTCCTTAATTAAAACTTCTGTTCATTTACTCCTAATTACCTACTCTATACCCAAACCTTACTTGATTTTTTTCCTTAAATATCTATCATGCTTTTGCCGTTGATTTGATTATCCCTTGATTAAAGGGAAGACTTACTGATTTACATGTGTGATTGATTCCATGAATTTCCTTGATTGCTACTTTATTGATCCCTTACCTTATTTTGTTTAACTCTTGATTACTATATAAAATCCCTCCTACTTTAACTGCTGGACACGAATATATATTTCAAAAAACTATCACTTTACACTCTAAAAGTCTCTCTCTCTCTCTCTCTGCTCTCTTTGCTACTTGTGATCCTTATTATTTTAGCCGGGTGCAAGACAAGACTGGGAATTGCACAATACCTTGCTAACATTTTGTGTTTTCTTTCTTTAAACTAGGTAGGCTTACGATTAATTTTAAGAATCAAAACCTATGTGTTTACTTACTTCTTTAGGTCATTGGTGTGAGTCCATTCTTGCTTTTTTGTTTACTGGCTACCCAACATGCCTAATACTGCCTATTCAAATTTGTAATTAGCATGTTTCCACTTTACTTGCTTGTTTGATATGTCTACATATGAAACTAAGCATGTTTGACTGACTTCTGTCTATATAGCATGTCTAGACTCTGCCTTTGTGTAATTAGCACGCCTTCACCTATTAATACTTGCCTAGCACCTAAGTATTTGCATGTTCCGCCTCACTCCTTCTAAGTTAATTACTTTCCCTAGAAGGGCTTCAACATGTTTCTGTTGTGATCTTTGTTGCATGACCGGCATTCTACCTACTAGTTCTATAGAACCCCCTCAAAACTCTATGTATCCTGTTGTCTGTGTGCTCCATTAAGGTGTACTCTCTATGTTCCCAATCCCTCTTCCCTTGTGTGAAAGCTGCTTGCCAAAGTTACATCCTAAAGTTTGTTTGTTCTTTGTCTTGTGTTCTGATTGAAAAATTGTTTCTTTACACTTTTTCTCAAACTGTTTCATCACTAATGGTTTTCAGAAGTTCTTTTTAGTCCTAAGACCTTTATATTAAACTCTTTGAAACTATCATGCACTTCCACTTACTCTTAGAATACTAGGTCCTGCCCCTCTGATATTTGTACTGCCTTGAGACCCTTGACATCTCTCTGAACTCTGGCATGTCAGGGATGACATTTCCACACAGCACCTAAGTCAATTATTATTTGAGAAAGGTCAAGTGTGAGCACTACCCGGGATCCTTGAGGTCCTTAGAGAACTCTAACACACTTAGACATAGAATATTGGCTATGAACTTTGGGCATTTGAGACTACTGGAGGCTTGAAAATCATTTTGGGCCTACTTCAGGCTCCTTATAGCTTAATTTCTGTTCTGTTTATGTAATTCATTCAATTCTTGGTCTGTAATAATTAATTATAAACAAACAATGGGGTGATTAGTAAAAAAAGGAGGGTAGTTATATATTGTGGGTAAAATTGGGTATATACCATGCCTATAGGATCCATATTGATTCAAATGTGTTTGTTATATAACATGCCTATAGGATCTGCTTTGGTTTAAAATAGGTTTGGTTTGCTTTACTTCCACACAATTAGAAGCCATGCCTATAGGATATAAATCAGCTTTTAATAACTAGATACCATGCCTATAGGAGTTAAAATCGGCTTTAATAGAAATCATGCCTATAGGAGTTAAAATCAACATTAATAGAAACCATGCCTATAGGGGTTTCACTATGGTTAAATGAATGTTGTTTGTTTCACCTTATGCTCAATTAGAAATCATGCCTATAGGACTGGAAACCAGTATAGTTAGAAAAATAGCTTAATTCACACATGATTATTCTGAATTGGTTGAATTAACTAATCTGTCCACTTCTTTAATAAGTTTCAACGTTGCCTTAAATAATATTGCTAGAAAGCATGCCTATGGGATCCAAAATATCGTCTAAAACTATTTGCTGTTTAATTACATTCTTAATCAATAATAGATATCATGATCATAGGACATCACTGTTATACGCCTAGGCAAGCCTGTAGGGCGATTAAAATTCTGCAAACTATAAATCTGCGCCTTGTTAATTGAGACTGCTCACATTCAACAGGTTTAAAAGAATCAGTAGGCAAGTAGGATTCATGTTCTTTGACACTTTGGTCCTAATTCAAGACTGTATAATCTCTGTTCACCTAGATATCATGTTCTAAAATTTTCCATTAAATGCCTAAAACTGTTGTTTGGGACGTGCACTTACTTATTATGTTTGTGGAGGTAATGTGAGCCGTTAATTGTTCTCTTTAAATACAGTCCTAATTGTTTTGATTGACGCATAGACTTTTCTCCTATTAATACCTTAGGATGGTCTAGAACTACCTAAATTAGAGGTCCTAAATACCTCCAGGGCCACGAGGAAGGGACGAGTAGTGCACGCATAGGATATCTTTCAAGATTGCTAGAACGCTTTAGGCTATGACCAAGGGGAGGGAATTGGGTAGTAAGGAATATGATGACTACGCGCTAATGTCACATGTAGCCCCTCGTTGAGGAGTATTTATCGGGCATTGTGTGGGTATGATCCTGTAGGTTAACCAACCTAGGACCCCTCTTTCCCAACTCCCGTTATTTAAATAAATCTACTTTTCTTTATATATGTGCAACTTGTTCCCTTGTTCCATTACTTGAATCATACATGTGCTTAGAATGCCAAAACCTGCCTTTTACTTGCAAGTACGTGTCAAAACTGTTTATTTGTAAAAATGATTAATTCACACAGTTTATGTTCAGTTGGGACCCACCGTTGTGGACCGCGAGGGGTGCCTAACACCTTCCCCTCAAGGTTATTTCGAGCCCTTACCCTAGATCTCTGGTAATGCAAACTAGTCCATGAGTTAATTGCTCAAGGTGCCCTAACGCACCATAATCCGTTAGATGGTGACTCTTCAAATACCCAATTCCCAAAAGGAAACAAGTTATTCCCCCATGAATGTCGAACCCGGACTTCACGGCCAAAAAGGGAAAAAAGGGGGCGCGACAGCATTGCAACTCAGCTGGGGATATTTTTAGGATCTTGCGATAACGAACTTATCTTTTATGAATTAGTCCAAGCATGCTCTATCCCACGTACCCTTTCCCCTTATTTGAATTTAGCTGTTTATGTTCAAGCATTTATGATTTCTTTTCCTGAAACTGACTTGTCTCTTTGTTTTCTTTTCTGTAACTGTCCTTTCAATTATTTAAATGCCGCATTTATAATTTTTTACGTGCAAATACCTGACAACATGCTATTTATTTTTTCATAAAGCATGCTCAACATCATACTCCACTCGTGCGTAATTAATCCTATAGCAGCGCTTGATGAGTGTTTGCGCTCTTCCTATGTATCACCCTTTAAATTCGGAAAGGCGTATTTGCGGTAAAACTAGTCGATCAGCGGTGCGTTCGATGGTTCCGTGCCTTTCCCCCTCGAGTTGTCCGCTTGAGGGTCCCAGTCTAGACCTCAATAGAAACCTTACTCTGATTAAATTGTACATGCATCATGGTCAAACCTAGCCGGGTTAATATGTTGTCCACATAATAACTCTTTAAGACAAGCCTTATCCAAAAGTCCATCAGGTTTTTCATAATCCCAACGAATATAACCACGATTATGTGCATTAATTTGGAGAAATAAGTGCCAATATGCTAATCATTACTGTATAAATAGACGGACCTGGAGGGGGAAAGGGCCTAACTCTCTTTGTTTTGCAGAAAATGAGGCACGAGGTCCCCAGATTCGGTATGGTTAGCACACCCTCACTTTTTCTATATTGGTGGAGGGATCTTCCTTCATCTGACAAAAATCATGTGAAACGAGTCCTAGGAAACTTGCCTTCTTTGATGGACCTTCAGCTCAACAAAATGATGATCGAGACTGCAACTATGTTTTGGGACAAGGAAAGAGTTGTGTTCCATTTTGGGAACATAGAAATGACACCCCTTCTAGAAGAAATAGTAGGATTTGCTGGGTTACCTTGGGATAGTCCTAATCTGTTGGCACCTGAAAATCGCACTGCTAGGGGGTTTATGAAGATGGTATAGTGAAGAATAATGACAACTTTAAATGCCTAAATGACTCCTACATACCTTTTGAGTTATTTTATGAAAGATACAGTCACATCAGTTCTTACCGCATTTTTGAGGATGAGTTCTCAATCACTTCTTTAGGTTGGATCATCGTAGGTTCTTTGTGTTTATTATGTGTTTCTTGGGCATGCTGGTATTCCCAATCCAAGGGGATAGGATCCATACTAGGTTGGCCATGGTAACCAAAACTCTGATGGACGGGATCGAGGGGGAGACATACATTATCCTCCATATGATTTTCGCAGACATGTACCGAGCTTTGGAGCGATGTCAGAAGGGGTTTAGGTTCTTCAAGGGTTGAAACTTGCTGCTACAAGTTTTGTTGTTGGATCATCTCCAAAAGGGACAATACAATCAAGAATTTTCGCGAAGGCCGTGGAATGATCATATAGCCTTCCATCATCCCAAAAGAATGAATTATATTCCGGACATGTTTGCTCAGCCAGAGGACGCTGCAGGATGGGTACAACTTTTTGAAAATTTGGCTGAGGAGCAAGTCCAGTGGATGTTCGAGTGGTTCCCTACCGATGCATTCATCATTAGATCCAGGGATTTTCCGCACTTGGTGTTGATCGGGTTGAGGGGCATATAGCCTTACACTCCTCTCAGGGTTATGAGACAAGCAAGTAGGAGACAAATCATACCACGAGTCACCAAAATGTGTCACTTCAGAGCCAATTTCCAAGGTGACGCCATCCTGTATAAGAATGAAACACAACACATGTGGACCCTGAAGATTATTATGGAGAAGGATACTATTGATACAGACCGATATCATGCGGGACACTCGTACCTTTACCCTTCGTGGTTGGAGGACAACATAACTGGGGTCATTAAGCCAAGGGTCGGGCTAGGAAACAGGGTTATAGACGAGGTTGCTGAAGCAGAGGTGAAGTACAACAAGCTACGGAAAAGAGTTCGAGAGTCTGAAGCCGTGCATATGGCACTGCACAAGGCTGATATGGAGATGATTAATGAATGGGAAGAAAGAGCTGTTAAATCCAGCGAGAGGCTGGAATACCTAGAATACAATTTAATAGAGTTGGAAGGGAAGATGAGAAAAAGGGTCACTGACTGCCAGAATGTTGAAGGGAACAAAGGAGGGCATCTTGCAAGGGCATTTCTGCTGCTGAACCTGCGCGAGATGGGAGAATTGATCGACAAGAGCATCCAGTCTAGAGAGGGTCCTTCTGGGACCAAGTAGATTAGATTTAATTGCTTTCCTTTCAAATGTAATAAGGCCAAGAGCCAGTAGTGACATTGTCTTATTTAGTTTTGTGTTGGTTCATTACTTTTACTTTAATGAAATGAGGCAATTATTGGCACTAAATTTCTCCAAATTTATTTGTCGCTAGGCTTACCTCGGGCACAACGAGGCTCCCAAATTAGGACATGAATTTACATTCTCACTACATGTATTTAAATATTGCAAACATTTCAAAAACCTTACTGATATATTTACCTTTTATTTTTCTTTATTTCTTTATTCCCATCCCCTAAGGTTGGTTTGCTCATACTGGCATCATCAACATATCACACCAGATCTAGAGGCCCACCTCCTCCTCCTCCTCCAAGCAATACAAAAGGCAAAAGAAAAGAAAAAATGGACGATTTAAGTGGTATTCGAAAGGAGAATGCTCAGAACGCAGAAGCTTCAGATGGATGTAGTACCCCAGCACCGAATGATCTAGTCTTGAGGTTGGAACAAAAGATATTAGAGCTACAAGGAGAGCTTGAGTAGGTCGGCAACTTGGAAAACTTGTCACTCACCCTGAATGTCCCCGACATCAACCAATAAAACACAAAAAACCCATCACCTCCCAAATATACACCAAACCAACATCCGCAAAACCCTCCTACACCGCATCAATACACAACCCCACCCCAAAATCTAAATCCCCTACCAATACCAACTCCTCCACAACACCATCATCAACCAATTCATTACCCGCAACCGCCACTTATCATACTCCCCAAAATACACCACAACCCATTCCTGAACCTAAAAACTCTATTAATGACCACCACTACACCCAGGCATCGGGAACTCACCAAAACAACCCCATATATGTGGAAATCGTGCCTCACTCTATCCAACCAATCTCCTATACCCTAGAATCCTCCGAGAAGGACCTGCTCATTCAAAACATGTCTGAAGAACTCAAGAAGTTGACAAGCCGAGTTCAAGGTGTCGAAGGCGGCAAAGGAATAGAAGGTTTGATCTATTAAGACCTATGCATACAGCCAGATGTAGTACTTCCGAAGGGATATAAACCTCCCAAGTTCGAGATGTTTGACGGCACAGGTGATCCTAGGGTCCATCTGAGGACCTATTGCAACAAGCTTGTCGAGGTCGGGAAAGACGAAAAGATCCGGATGAAACTCTTTATGAGGAGTCTTACTGGAGATGCTTTGTCCTGGTACATTAGCCAGGATCCCAAGAAATGGTCCAATTGGGTGAGTATGGCATCGGATTTCATAGACCAGTTCAGGTTCAATACAGAGAATGCACCAGATGTTTTATACATCAAGAATCTTAAGAAGAAACCCACCGAAACCTTCCGCGAGTATGCTACTCGTTGGAGGTCGGAAGCGGCCAAGGTCAGTTCATCTTTGGACGAGCAGCAGATGAAAAAGTTCTTCATCAGAGCACAACAGTATTATGAAAGATTGATGGTCATTGAAAACCATAAGTTCTCTGATATCATCAAGCTTGGGGAAAGAATTGAGGAAGGCATCAAAAGTGGGATAGAAAGGAATTTTGAGGCATTACAGGCCACAAATAAGGCATTACAATCGGGAGGCATATAAAAGAAAAGAGACATTAGGAAGTAATGGTAGCTCAAGGCCCGAAATCTCCACTTACATATCAAACACCTCCACCCACATATCAGACACCTCCACCCACATATCAAGCACCACCACCCACATATCAACCCTTATCTCCCAGATATTCTCAACCAGCCACTATCTATCACACCTATAACTCCCAACCATCCCATTTCCAATCACCTCGAACTCACCAAAACATTCTAAGACCACGACCAAACTTTGAGCACAAGCCACCTAGACAATACACCGCCATTGCTGAACCCATTGACCAACTGTATGAAAGGTTGAAAGCCACTGGTTATGTCACCCCCATCCCTGCTGTGGCAGTAGAGAATCCATCCCAATGGGTCAATCCAAAAAAAACTTGTGAGTATCATTCCGGTATGAAGGGGCACACCATGATGAGTGCCGAACATTGAAAGATAAGATCCAGATGCTAATTGACAACAATGTCATACAGGCAAAGGAAGTTGCACCTAATATCCACAACAACCCTCTCCCTAATCATAGAGGTGGTGGGGTACATGTGATAGAGATGAACGAAGAATGGGACCCTAGGGAGTCGATTGGGCTTATTCGGGAGGGTGATGACTTTAAATCCTTGGTCACACTTACTCCTATTGTAGTACAGACCCAGTCACCAATCAAGGTTGAGGTAGCTGCATTAGTTCCATTTGAGGTAGAGGTGGCTCCACCTACATACACCCCTGCTCCGTTTGAAATAGAAGTGGTCACACCTTTTACAGTGACAGTATTAAGCACACCTTCTTTCCAATCAAAAGAAATACCTTGGGATTACGTTGCCGAAGCTCAACGAAAAGGGAAGGCAAAGGTAGAAGAATCCAATGCTGCATAGGGAATGATAAGGACCGGGAGAGTCTATACACCAGAACACTTGGGAGGACCAAGTAAGAATGTTACTACCAAGTAGCCTGTCTTTGAAACAGGTCCAAATGACCTTTGGAAGAAAATACAAGCATAGGAGTATTCCATCATTGACCATTTGAACAAAACCCTAGCTCAGATATCCATCCTATCACTACTGCAAAATTCTGAGGCTCATAAGAATGCTTTAATGAAGGTGTTGAGTGAAGCTTATGTACCAAACAACATCACCGATAGAGAGATAGCCAATATGGTAGGGCAGGTAATGGAAAGTCATAAGATCATCTTCTACAAAGATGAGCGCCTGAGGGGTTGAATCAAAATCGAGCATTGCATATCACATTGCAATTTGAAGACAAATTCATTGCCAGGGTCTTGGTTGATGTAGGTTCAAGCCCCAATATTTGTCCGTTGGACACTCTGAAAAGGTTGGACAAAGGTTTTCATGAAATACAGGCAGGAAGTATGAACGTGAAAGCTTTCAATGGGTCTCAAAGGGCCACTATCGGGGAAATTAACCTTTGCTTGCAGATGGGGCCAACTTGGTTTGACGTTGAGTTTCAGGTGCTCGACATCCCAGCCTCATACAATCTTCTATAGGCATGACCATGGATCCATGTCACTGGGGCTGTAGCATCCACACTACAACAAGTCATGAAATTCGAATGGAATCGTCAGGAGGTGATCATTCACGGAGATGGGAGTAACCCCATTTACACCAGTCAAACCATCCTGGTTATTGGAAACAGAAGAAGTCTAGGAGGGGAGACCTATCATCACATTGAACGTGTCAATGTCGTCGAGAAAGATAAATGGTAGAGTAGCAAAATAGAAAGCATACTGCCATGGTCTGGGTATGAGCCCGACAAAGGGCTGGGGAAGAATCTCCAGGGTATCACTAAACCGATATGGTTAAAGAGTCTGGTACTACCTTTGGACTCGGATATTAATACACATGGCAAGAATATAATGATTGGTCCCCTCCACGGTACGGGCCGTATTACCCTCTTGAGCAACCAGTGCCATGTCTAGATCAAGCTTTTCACCAAGCTAATACAATATTTGGAACTGCAGAAGATGAGGCATTAGCTGGGCTGAAGAATCTGTTCTTGGAAGAAGAAGACATGGACTGCAGTGCCATAATTGAGGAGGAGGAGGAAGAAGGCCTCACTATTCAGATTGTGAAGAAGGGAGCTATTCTCAGGAACTGGACTGCCATACCATCCCGGGCCTGCCGAGTCCTTTGGTAGCTTGGCAGATTTTATTCCTATAACCATTCTAGGCATTTAAGATTTTTAATGATTTGTTTTTTTCAAAATAAATGCTCGATTCAACGAGCCGTACTTGTTTGGATGTTTTAAGTATTAATAAAATACATTGATCTTTATTATTTATTGTTATCTTTCATATTTTTCTTTCTACAACATTATTGTTACTTTTCCTGATGAACCAGTGACTGTGACATGTAATGAGGCAACACAATGTGAGAATAGTGATTCAGATGAAGAAGAAGAGATACCTTAGGAAGTTGTTAGGGAAGTTGAAAACTTTGAGAATCAGCCTAAGTCAAATCTGGACGAAACCGAAGCAGTAACTTGGGGGACGCCGAGACCGTCAAAGAGACTCACATCAGCATTCAGTTATCACCAACAGAGAAGGAAGATTATATCCATTTCCTAAAGGAATATGAGGACATTTTTGCATGGTCATATGATGACATGACCAGTTTAAGCACATCCATAGTGGCTCACAAGTTGCCTACTAAACCCATGTGTCCGCTAGTAAAGCAAAAACTCTAAAAGTTTAAACCAGACATGATCCTGAAAATCAAGGAGGAAGTTACCAAGTAGATCATAGCCAAAGTTCTCAAGGTGATTGAGTACCCAACCAGGTTAGATAACATTGTGCCAGTTCCGCAGAAAGATGGGAAAGTCAGAGTATGTGTTGACTATCGGGGTTTAAATAGAGCAAGTCCCAAAGACGACTTTCCACTACAAAACATACACATCCTGATCGATAATTGCGCCAAGCATGAACTAAAATATTTTGTAGATTGCTTCGCGGGTTATCACCAGATCTGGATGGACGAAGAAGATGCGGAGAAAATAGCTTTTATTACACCATGGGGGTATAATGCTACAAGATGATACCATTTAGTCTCAAGAATGCCGTAGCTACCTATATGAGAGCAATGAAAACCATCTTCCATGATATGATACACAAAGAAATAGAGGTGTATGTGGACAACGTCATTATCAAATCCAAGATGGCCGCAGATCACATAGCAGACTTGAGAAAGTTCTTTGACAGGTTAAGGAGGTACAATCTGAAGCTGAACCCCACAAAGTGTGCATTAGGGGTTCCCGCAGGAAATTTATTAGGATTCATCATCAGCCGTCGAGAGATCGAGTTAGATCCATCTAAAGTCAAGGATATTCAGGAGTTACTGCCACATAGGAGCAAAAAGGACGTGATAAGCTTCTTGGGACGTCTCAACTATATCAGTCGCTTCATAGCACATTCCACAGTCATATGTGAACCTATCTTCAAGATGCTGAGAAAAGATGCCAAGACAAGTTGGACCGAGGATTGTCAGAAAGCCTTCAACAAAATTAAGGAGTACCTATCCACACCACCAGTTTTGGTCCCACCAAAGACAGGATGGCCGTTGCTACTCTATCTATCTATATTAGACGGAGTCTTTGGATGTGTTCTAGGACAACATGACGTGACAGGAAAAAAAGAGCAAGCCATATACTACTTGAGTAAGAAGTTCACACCCTACGAGGCACGATACTCTCTGCTAGAACGCACTTGATGTACTTTGACCTGGACGACCCAGAAATTGAGGCATTACTTCTGTGCTTATACTACATACCTCATATCCAGGATGGACCCTTTGAAGTACAAATTTAAAAAACCATGCCAACTAGGAAGTTAGCTAAGTGGCATATACTGTTGAGTGAGTTTGATATCATCTACATAACTCAAAAGGCGGTCAAAGGGCAAGCATTGGCAGATCATCTTGCTGAAAATCCAGTGGTAGGAGAATACGAATCCTTGAAAACATATTTTCCTAATGAAGAAGTGTCGTTCGTAGGGGAAGACATTACCAAAGCATACGACGGTTGGAGGATGTTCTTTGACCGAGCTGAAAATTTCAAAGGAGTGGGCATTGGAGCAGTTTTGGTATCAGAAACCGGTCAACATTATATGGTATCTGCTAAACTCAGATTTCCTTGAACCAAAAACATGGTAGAATATGAAGCCTACATACTAGGACTCAATATGGCAATCAATATGAATATTCAGGAGCTGCTGGTAATTGGCGATTCAGATTTGCTTGTGCACCAAGTACAAGGAGAGTAGACCACCAAGAATTCCAAAATATTGCCATATTTGCACCATGTGCAGGAATTGAGAAAGAGGTTCACAAAGATAGAGTTTCGACATGTACCCAGAATTCAGAATGAGTTTGCTGATGAATTGGCTACCTTTTCATCTATGATACAACATCCATAAAAGAATTTCATTGATCCAATCCTAGTAAGAATCCATAATCAGCCGGCATATTGTGCTCCTGTTGAAGAAGAAATAGATGGAAACCTTGGTTCCATGACATCAAGGAGTATTTGGCGAAAGGAGAGTATCTGGAGCATGCAAACCACACTAAAAAATGCACACTCCGGAGATTATCCAATCACTTCTTCCACAACGGAGAAAATTTGTACAGAAGAACTACCGATTTGGGATTGCTAAGATGTGTCGACGCAAAAAAAAGCTTCTAAACTACTTGAGGACGTACATGCTGGGACCTGCGGCCCGCACATGAATGGTTTTGTCTTGGCTAAGAAGATACTTAGGGCCGGTTACTTTTGGATGACCATGGAGACAGATTGCTTCCAGTACATCCGCAAATGCTACCAATGCCAAGTGCATGTCGATATGATAAAAGTACCGCCAAATGAGCTCAATGCACAAAGCTCACCTTGTCCATTCGCTGCCTGGGGAATGGATGTCATTGGTCCAATCGAGCCCACTGCTTCAAATGGGCACATGTTTATTCTAGTGGCCATTGATTACTTCATAAAATGGGTAGAGGCTGCATCTTACAAAGTTGTGACCAAGAAAGTCGTCGCAGATTTTGTCAAAGATCGTATTGTTTGCCGATTCGGAGTTCCCAAGTCCATTGTTACTGATAATGCCTCCAATCTAAACAGTGATCTAATGAAAGCCTTGTGTGAGACTTTCAAAATCAAGCACAAGAATTCCACAACCTATAGACCTCAGATGAATGGAGCCGTAGAAACCGCCAACAAAAACATCAAGAAGATACTAAGGAAGATGGTAGAAAACCACAAACAATGGCACGAGAAGCTACCTTTTTGCTTTGTTAGGATACCTCACTACAATTCGCACATCAACCGGAGCAACCCCTTACATGCTGGTTTATGGTATCGAGACTGTCATCCCAGCCGAGGTAGAGATTCCTTCTTTAAGAATCATACAAGAAGCCGAACTCAGCGATACAGAATGGATAAGGAGTCGCTGTGAACAATTGGCCCTCATAGATGGAAATAAGGAATAGAATGTCACGGTCAACTTTACTAGAATAGAATGTCCAGAGCTTTCAACAAAAGGGTCAAACCAAGGCAATTTGTGCTAGGACAGCTGGTACTAAAAAAGATCTTCACACATCAAGATGAAACCAAAGGGAAATTCTCTCCCAACTGGCAAGGTCCTTACATGGTCTATAGGGTACTGACAAGAGGAGCACTCATACTCGAAGAAATGGACGGAGAAATTTGACCAAAACAAATCAATTTAGAGGTAGTCAAAAGATATTACGCTTAGACTATTCACATTTTCTCATCTGATGTAATTGAACTACGCTTGACCTGATTCCCATTTAAGAGGGGATATGTAGGCAGCCTTATAGGTTCGGTCATATCATAATAAAATTTCCATTTCCCCTAAGATCGGAAACTGGGGTAGAATTTTGAGGAGGACCCTCAAAATTCCAGAGCAAGTCCAGCCAACGCCAATGTATGTCAGACGGTCGAAAATTGGTTAAGAAATTGGGGCAGAATTTTGAGAAGGATCAACAAGGCTCATTACCCGCAAACAGCCGAAGGATCATCTACCAAACCTGGGGCATAATTTTGAGGAAGACCCTCAAAATTCTAACATGAGAAAGCTGCAATGTCTTAGAAATATGTTACAGTCACTAGTTCATCTAAAACTCACTTGATATATCCATATGTTTCTAAAATGACATTCTTTTTATCAATAATTGAATATTTTCGAAAAACTCTATTTTTCATAACAGTTAGATTTTACCCAAGGAAACTCAAATAAGGCCTCCGGAATGGAGTAAAGCAAGGCTAGCGGACAGAAGCACAAACCAACCTCCCCTCACAAAACTTTCAATTTTTCTTTGAACGCAGGCACATTCGACGTAGCGATAGCATTTGCAAACATGTATGCACAGAGCAAATTTACTAGCAATTCGGACATCAGACACCAAACATATCTCCAGCTAAGAAATACACTACTCTTATTTGCTACTCGCTCTTTGTATGGTACTAAACCCTGTCCCGCATACTCATATGTGCCTAATCCTTCCCTTCATACCTGCATGAGGCTAATACCTGCCTCCATATCTGCATGAGGATAATCCCTGCCTCCATATTAGCATGAGGCTAATCTTGCCTCCATATCTACATGAGGATAATCCCTGCCTCCTTATTTGCATGAGGATAATCCCTGCCTCCATATTTGCATGAAGCTAATCCCTGCCTCTATAGTTGCATGAGGCTAATCCCTGCCTCCATACGAGGCTAATCCCTGTCTCCATATCTGCATGAGGCTAATCCCTGTCTCCATATCTGCATGAGGCTAATCCTTGTCTCCCTATTTGCATGAGGCTAATCCTTGCCTCCCTATCTGCATGAGGCTAATCCATGCCTCCATACATGCATGAGGCTAATCCTTGCCTCCCTATCTGCATGAGGCTAATCCATGCCTCCATACATGCATGAGGCTAATCGTTACCTCCATACCTGCATGAGGCTAATCCTTTCCTCCATATCCGCATGAGGCTAATCCGTGCCTCCACACCTGCATGAGGAAAATTCTTGCCTTCCTATTTACATGAGGCTAATCCTTGCCTCCCTATCTGCATGAGGCTAATCCCTGCCTCCATACCTGCATGAGGCTAATCCTTGCATCTCTATCTGCATGTGGCTAATCCTTGCCTCCATACCTACGTGAGGCTAATCCTTGCCTCCATATCCGCAAGGCTAATCTGTGCCTCCACACCTGCATGAGGCTAATCCTTGCCTCCATATCCATATGAGGCTAATCCCTTCCTCCATACCTGCATGAGGCTAATCCTTGCCTCCATATCCGCATGAGGCTAATCCCTGCCTCCACACCTGCATGAGGCTAATCCTTGCCTCCATATACGCATGAGGTTAATCCCTACGTCCACACCTATATGAGGCTAATCCCTGCCTCCATATTTGTATGAGGTTAATCCTTGCCTCCACACTTGCATGGGGATAATCCTTGCCTCCCCTATTTGCATGAGGCTAATCCTTGCCTCCCTATTTGTATAATGCTAATCCCTGCCTACATACCTGCATGAGGCTAATCCCTGCCTCCCTATATGCATAAGGCTAATCCTTGCCTCCATACCCACATGAGGCTAATCCTTGCCTCCCTATTTGCATGAGGCTAATCCTTGCCTCCATACCTGCATGAGGCTAATCTTTATCTCCCTATGTGTATAAGGCTAATCCTTGCATCCATACCTGCATGAGGCTAATCTGTGCCTCCCTATGTGCATGACGCTAATCCATGTCTCCATATTTGCATGAGGCTAATCCTTGCCTCCACATTTGCATGAGGCTAATCCCTGCTTCCACTTTTGCACGGGACTAAGCACTGTCCCTCCTTACATAAATATTGCTCTATTCTGGTTCTATCTGTTTGTTTTTCGATCGGGCTAAGCCATGCCCTGCATTTCACAAGACTAAGCCTAGTCTTGGTAGCATCATATTATTACATATCATGGGCTGAAATATCGCCAATCTATCCAAAGGCATCATAGTCTAAAAGGCATCATCCTCATAGCCGGAAGACACTATGCCATGGCCTGAGGATCCCTCGAATTTTCATATCATTATTCAAAGGCATCATGGTTCGGAGCACCAACGGCATGGCCTGAGAACAACATTTCATGGCCTGTAAATCCCTCATTAAACAATTCATGGCCCAGGACATCATGGTACGAGGATGTCATCCTTAACCGTCCGAAGACATCTTTCATGGTCCAAAGGGAATCTGCATCATGTTTAAATTTTCGCACAAATACATGGTCGTAGCATCTCTTTATCTGCAGTTGACCAGCAAGCAACCGCTATCCTAGCAGGAGTGACCTTGCTCCAGTTCCTTCAATTGTCTCAAACCTTAACCATTCGCCATAACCGCTCTTGCATCTCGTGTTCGTTCTTGTAGTGACTTCATCAGCATATTCCGCCAATGAATCCAGAACTAAACATGGCCTGATTCTTGTAAAACCAGGGATATGTAGGCAGCTCAAAGACCAGAGTACAACATATGTCCTTCAAAACATCCCATCCTCATAGTACGACATGTTTAAATTTTTGCACAAATCAATTTATTTCCTCTCTTTTTATTATATAAATATCCAATAATTATCCTTCAAATTACTTTTGTGACGATTTAGCCATCTAAATTTGTTATTTATGCCAACATAGTGTTTACATATTTTTAATGCATTTTTTGTAATTACATTTATATTTTTAGGCTAAATTGCACATCTTTGCAATAATAGTCCATACTAACGTATAATTACATTATTTATGCATAAAATGATCTTCTATATTTTTAAAATGATAAATAACTATTTTAAATTATTTTATTATACAAAGATATTTTTGGTACTCATTTATTATTTTTTATAAATTATTTAGTTATTAAAAGTGGCTATTTAAAATCTGGCCCTATTTTATTTGAATTTGTTCTTAATTTTGACCCAATACCCAGCCCAATTTTAACCTAAACCTACCCAGGCCCAATACCTATCTGCCCCAACCCAATACCCGGCCAAATCCTGGTCGTCAATCGTCTTGATCAACGGTTTAGGTTTCCCCCTTCCTAAATTAAACCTAATGACCCCCCCCTCCCCAAAACCCTATCATTTCCCTCACCTTTCCTGCTGTCACCTAATCCTCTCATCTCTCAAATGCTCTCAAACCTAACCCTAATCAGACCTCGCCGTCACTCACTTATGGCTTTCTATGATGGTTTCTCACCACCCCCAGGCCACTAAGGTCTCTCTCTTGTACTGGTCTCACCATCTCCAGGGTCTTCAAGGGACCAGGGTTAGTCTTCTTGTATCTATGGTCCTTTCTTGCCTGTTTTCGGCTATTCCGGTGTGATTCTGAGTAAGAGCTTCCTATATTTCCTTAGATCTATGGGTTTCTGAGCTTGCTTCTATGTTGTTCTTCTCAAAACCCTAATTTCTTCTAAACTTCTTAGATCTGAACAGATCTAAGATGTTTGGACCTATTTCATATGATTTTTTCAAAAGAAAACCTTCCGATTTTACAAGGATCTTCTGATTTTCGAATAGCTTTCCATTTTTCAAAACTAGGGTTTCCCGAAAATTTCTTTTCCAAAAATGTTTGATAGTTTCGATTGTTTGATCTTTTGTTTCTTATGTGTCTTGACTGATATCGTAAGGTTTACTCTAAACTTAACTCGTTTATACTAAAAGCCCTAATTTTTTCGACATTCTTTGTTTGGTTTCTGAGTACTTGTGTACTGACTTTGTTTTTCCTTGGTTCTTGTGATTTTTCTTTAGCCATTTAGATGTCTCGTGGTTTTCTTATCCTAATATGTCTCTACTGAGTTTCTTAGTTCAACTTTCCTACTAATTCTTTGTGTTTATGTTCATTCTGGCTATTCATGTTAAGACTATATTTTTCTCCTTAAATCAAAGTCATTTTCTTGATTTACCAATTTGTTTCGCTAAAGTTATGTGTCGAATCATGACTATTCATTTCTTGCCTTTTTTTGTCTGCGAGACTTGCTGACTCTTTAAGTGATTTTCTCTTTGATTGAACCCTTGACTATTCTGAAGTTCTTATTTCCTGGTTTGATTTGAACTCTTTTCCTTAACAAAACTTTTGATTCTTATTTCTCTACTCGGTTTGATTGAATTCCCTGCCTTAATTAGTTTTTCCCTTGCCTTATTTGTTAGTTGCTGATTCTTATTGATTGTTTCCTTAATTAAAACTTCTGTTCATTTACCCCTAATTACCTACTATATACCCAAGCCTTACTTGATTCTTTTCTTTAAATATCTATCATGCTTTTGCCGTTTATTTGATTATCCCTTGATAAAAGGGAAGACTTACTGATTGGCATGTGTGATTGATTCCATGAATTTCCCTGATTGCTACTTAATTTATCCCTTACCTTATTTTGTTTAACTCTTGATTACTATATAAACTCCATCCTATTTTAACTGCAGAACACGAACATATAGTTCAAAAAACTATCACTTTACACTCTAAAAGGCTCTCTCTCTTTGCTATCTCTCTGCTCTATTTGCTACTTGTGATCCCTGTTATTCTAGCCGGCTGCAAGCCAAGGATGGGAATTGCACAATACCTTGCTAACATCTTGTGTTTTCTTTCTTTAAACTAGGTATGCTTACGATTAATTTTAAGAATCAAAACCTATGTGTTTACTTACTTCTTTAGTTCATTGGTGTGAGTCCATTCTTGCTTTTTTGTTTGCTGCCTACCTAGCATGCCTAATACCGCCTAATAAAACTTGTAATTAGCATATTTCCACTTTACTTGCTTGTTTGATATGTCTACATATGAAACTAAGCCTGTTTGTCTGACTTCTGTCAATATAGCATGCCTAGACTCTGCCTTTGTGTAATTAGCATGCCTTCACCTGTTAATACTTGCCTAGCACCTAAGTATTTGCCTGTTCTGCCTCACTCCTTCTAAGTTAATTACTTTCCCTAGAAGAGCTTCAACATGTTTTTGTTGTGATCTTTGTTGCATGACCTGCATTCTACCTACTAGTTCTATAGAACCCCCTCAAAACTCTATGTATCCTGTTCTCTGTGTGCTCCATTAAGGTGTACTCTCTATGTTCCCAATCCCTCTTCCCTTGTGTGAAAGTTGCTTGCCAAAGTTACTTCCTAAAGTTTGTTTGTTCTCTGTCTTGTGTTCTGATTGCAAAATTGTTTCTTTACACTTTTGCTCAAACTGTTTCATCACTAATGGTTTTTAGAAGTTCTTTTTAGTCCTAAGACCTTTATATTAACTCTTTCAAACTATCATACACTTCCACTTACTCTTAGAATACTAGGTTTTGCCCCTCTGATATGTGTACTGCCTTGAGACCCTTGACATCTCTCTGAACTCTCGCATGTCAGGGCTGGCATTTCCACACTGCACCTAAGTCAGTTATTATTTGAGAAAGTTCTAGGTGTGAGCACTACCCGGGATCCTTGAGGTCCTTAGGGAACTCTAATACACCTAGACATAGAATTGGCTATGAACTTTGGGCATTTGAGACTACTGGAGGCTTGGAAATCATTTTGGGCCTACTTCAGGCTCCCTATAGCTTAATTTCTGTTCTGTTTATGTAATTCATTCAATTCTTGGCCAGTAATAATTAATTGTAAACAAACAATGGGGTGATTAGTAAAAAAAGGAGGGTAGTTATATATTGTGGGTAAAATTGGGTATATACCATGCCTATAGGATCCATATTGATTCAAATGTGTTTGTTATATAACATGCCTATAGGATATGCTTTGGTTTAAAATAGGTTTTGTTTGCTTTACTTCCACACAATTAGAAGCCATGTCTATAGGATATAAATCAGCTTTTAATAACTAGATACCATGCCTATAGGAGTTAAAATCAGCTTTAATAGAAATCATGCCTATAGGAGTAAAAATCAACATTAATATAAATCATGCCTATAGGGGTTTCACTTTGGTTAAATGAATGTTGTTTGTTTCACCTTATGCTCAATTAGAAATCATGCCTATAGGATTGGAAACCAGTTTAGCTAGAAAAATAGTTTAATTCACACGTGATTATTCTGAATTGGTTGAATAACTAATCTGTCCACTTCTTTAATAAGTTTCAACGCTGCCTTAAATAATATTGCTAGAAATCATGCCTATGGGATCCAAAATGTCGCCTAAAACTATTTGCTATTTAATTAAATTCTTAATCAATAATAGATATCATGATCATAGGACATCACTATTATACGCCTAGGCAAGCCTGTAGTGCGATTAAAATTCTGCAAACTATTAATCTACGCCATGTTATTTGAGCTGCTCACATTCAACAGGTTTAAAAGAATCAGTAGGCAAGTAGGATTCATGTTCTTTGACACTTTGGTCCTAATTCAAGACTGTATAATCTCTGCTCACCTAGATATCATGTTCTAAAGTTTTCCATTAAATGCCTGAAACTGTTGTTTGAGACGTGCACTTACTTATTATGTTTGTGGAGGTGAATGTGAGCCATTAACTGTTCTCTTTAAATATAGTCCTAATTGTTTTGATTGACGCATAGACTTTTCTCCTTTAAATACCTTAGGATGGTCTAGAACTACCTAAATTAGAGGTCCTAAATACCTCCAGGGCCATGAGAAAGGGACGGGTAGTGCACACATAGGATATCTTTCAAGGTTGCTAGAACGCTTTAGGCTATGACCAAGGGGAGGGAATTGGCAAGTAAGGGATATGATGACTACGCGCTAATGTCACGTGTAGCCCCTCGTTGAGGAGTATTTACCGGGCATTGTGTGGATATGATCCTGTAGGCTAACCAACCTAGGACCCCTCTTTCCCAACTCCCGTTCCATTGTGTGGATATGATATGTGCAACTTGTTCCCTTGTTCCATTACTTGAATCATACATGTGCTTTGAATGTCAAAACCTAACACAAGGTTCCCTAACACACCATAATCCGTTTGTTGGCGACTCTTCATATACTCAATTCCCAAAAGAAAACGAGTTATTCCCCCGATGAATGTTGAAACTTGGACTTCCCCGCCAAAAAGGTAAAAAAAGGGGCGCAACACCCCTGATAGTCTAAATAGCAGCCCGAGGATCCCTGTGCAAATGAAGCATGGTAAGAACTCTCTGCTGGCAATGCACTAAATGATGACTACGGCATGCACTGTAGGAACTGTGCATATCTTAAGAACCACGAGGACCATGGTAATCTTCCAGAACAGGTTTAGAAGGGCGACCTCTGCTGTAATGGGACTGACCTCCAGAAGAGACGCTGCTGAAACCACTTGAACTACGAGGCCTCTTGGCCTCCCGCTCCACACGTTGGTGCCTGTGAACTATCTCTCTACGTGTTTTGAAATGTTGATTGCAGGTCAAACCTTGCATCCGTTGCAACCTCCCGATCCAAAATGAAGCGTAAACTATAGTTGAGGCCATCAATGAACCTCATAATTTTCTCCCTCTCAGTGGGAACCAACCAAAATGCGTAACGAGCCAACTCTACAAAGTCATCTCATACTAACTCACGGTCATACCCTCCTGGCGTAGCTGCTTAAACTACCTACGCAACTCCTCTCTGTGAGTTTGTGGGACAAACTTCTCAAAGAAGAGAACCGAGAACTCATGCCATGTAAATGGCGTTGCAATGGTTGGCCTTCTTAACTCATAAGCCTGTGTCCATTGGTAAGCAGCCCCTGTCATCTGAAAAGTAGTAAATGAAACCCCACAGGTGTCCAAAATACCTGTTGCACGAAGAATCCACTAACACCGGTCTATAAGATCCTATGCATCCTCCGACTCTGTTTCACTGAACTCTGGAGGATTAAGCCTCCCAAACCACTCCAATCTCTTCTGCTCCTCATCACTCAGATGGGACCAACCTCAACTCGAGCGGCAGCAACTAGCTAAACTAGCCTCATGGTCAAACCTAGTATCCGTCGCAACCTCTAGAGCCATAATGAAGCTTAAACTATAGTTGAGGCCGTCAATGAACCTCCTAATCTTCTCCCTCTCAGTGTGAACCAACCAAACTGTGTGGCGAGCCAACTTTACAACCTTATACTGACTCACAGTCATACCCTCTTGGTGTAGTTGCTCAAATTGCCTAAGCAACTCCTCTCTGCGAGTTTGTGGAACAAACTTCTCAAAGAAGATAACTGAGAACTCATGCCATGTAAATGTCGCTGCATTGGATGGAATGCTCAATTCAAAAGTCTGCGACCATCGGTAAGCAACCCCTATCAGCTAAAACATAGTAAATGAAACCCCACAGGTGTCCAAAATACCTGTTGTGCAACGAATCCGCTGACACTAGTCTATAAGATCATGAGCATCTTCCGACTCTTTTTCACTGTACTTTGGAGGCTTAAGACTCCCAAACCACTCCAATATCTTATAATCATCATTACTCAGATGGGACCAACCTCGACTTGAGTGGCAGCAACTTCCTGAACTGGCAATACGCGTAATGTCATATAGGTGGTAGGAGTTTGGGCACCTCTCCCAGCCTATGAAGTGGCTGGTGCAGCTGGAACTGAGACTACCTGAGCAAGGCTCTACATACTATAAAAATCTGGGCTAAAGCCTCCTGATAACGAGGAATAATGGTGGGTACTGTCGGTTCCTGAGCAGGTCTTACTGGCTCAACAAAATTTGGTACCTGCTCCTCAGCTGGACCAACTGGTGAATCCACAAGTGCTGCTCTGCCTATAGTACAAGCCATACCTCGGCCACTATTGCATCCTGGACTCTCGCATCCCTAACTGGTGGTACTACTGGCTGTTCGTCTGATCTAGTCACATGGTTTCAAACTTTGGAGATAACAAATCCGCATGGAAAGAATTCAAGAAAGTGAAGTTTTCCTAACAGTTAGGTAGCCTCTCGAAGAAAATTACAGATGTCTCCATACCGATCTGTAAGACGCTACTAAATTTCCTTATGACTCGTAATACCTATGAACCTAGGGATCTGATACTAAATTGTCACGACCCAAAATCCCAACCCGTCGTGATGGCACCTAACACATTTGCTAGGCAAGCCGGACATAATAATAAAGAACCTAAATAATAGAATTTATAGAAATAGCATAAGTCTGAAGCCTCAATATAATGAAATAGTACTAATACATGATAACTCTACTAAAAACTTGTAAATACAGAGTCATGAGCTCTTATATGGAAATACATGCTCCGATTATTCACCAACCTGGGGAACTGCTGCATTCGGTCTTATCACCATGGCTATTCATGAAGTGTGGAATGGACATCACCAGCCCACTTCCATGGGCACCAGGTAAGGCTTAAATTATCTTATTTATAACTGACTATTTTTCTAAGTGGGTTGAAGTACAAGCATATGAGAAGTTTAGGGAGAAGGAAGTCATCGACTTCATTTGGGACCACATCATATGTCGGTTCTGGATGACATCCGAAATTGTATGTGACAATGGGAAACCATTTATTGGCTGTAAAGTGACCAAGTTTCTCGACGATCATAAGATCAAAAGAATCTTATCAACACCTTATCACCCTAGTAGGAACGGACAAGCTAAATCGACCAACAAAACTATAATCCAAAACCTTAAGAAAAGGTTAACCGACGTAAAAGGGAAATGGAAGGAGATCATGCCCAAAGTCCTTTGGGCATATTGCACTACCTCGAAGTACAGTACCGAGGCTACTTCATTCTCATTGGTTTATAGTGCCGAAGCCCTAATACCAGTCGAATTCTGGGAGCCAAGTATCAGATTCCGATATGAAACAAAGGAGTCAAATGACGAGGTCATGAATAGGAACTTGGAGCTATTGGTTGAAAGGCGTAAAGCCTCCCTTGTTCGATTGGCTACCGAAAAGCAACGGATCGAGAGGTATTATATACAAATGGCCAACCTTCGATATATCAATGTTGAGGAGTTAGTACTAAGAAAGGTCACGCTAAACACCCGAAATCCAAACAAAGGGAAGTTCGGTCCGAACTAGGAAGGACCGTACAAGATTCTCGAGGTCACCGAGAAAGGATCCTATAAGCTCGGAATGATGAATGAAAAACAACTACAGAGCAATTGGAATGTAACTCACTTAAAATGATATTATTGCTAAGCTACGACCCCATTCTTTTTCCTTTATTTCGGGATAGCACTTGGAGGTGATCGACAAGAAGCATTACAAAGATTCTAGGTCTGAAAGCACGCGTTGCGCTCTTTTTTTCTTAGACCGGTTTTGTCCCAAATGGATTTTCCGACAAGGTTTTTAACGAGGCAACATTGGATCGTGCTAACTTAGAGTCAAAGACTGATCATGAATCGGTGTCAAAAATTGCATTAATAGTATCCGAGGGTCCTCTATAAGAAACCTCGAATACTGGGGGGCATTACCCTCGAATATCGACTTTAGCGAGGAAACTTTTTCGTAATGGAAGGGTCTCGATAGATAGGATTTATTGTAAGGGCCAGACGGTCAAAAGACAGTGCCTACATAGACTGATCGATCCCTAGCATAAATCTTGTATGCGTGTATAACTGTTTTGCACAAGAATAATGAGAAGTACTTTCCTATCAATCATCTTATATTTTAAAAATTTCCTCTTTACGTCCCTAAAGAATTTCGTACTTCCGATCTTCTAAAGGTAACGAGCTTAAGGGATGCTTATAATCGGAGTTTGAATGATCGCTCCCTCAATCAGGACTATCATCTGAAAACAAACTCGGGCGGCCTAAAACACTAGATCTCGGGGGCATAAGACGTATCAGGCAACTCCCAAATTTTAAAAGGCCAAGGCCATATTAACACGGCTCGGAGACGTCCAAGACCCATAATAAAAGAGAGGCCTTGAAAAAAGGAAATATTTTCATAACCGGTTCTAAAGGCTACCCTCGGTAAACTATAATTTTAGCTACTTACTTTGGGAGAAAATTTCCGATAATACCGAACCCCCAAAATGCCTTAAAACAGATTAAGGTAAAGGCGGGGTTTGTTTGAATCTTCGAACATAACCTGATTATTTCATGCTAAGGAATTTTTTATCTTTGTGAAATAAATAAAAAAGCAAAGGGGAATAATCCAAAAGCTGAAAGGGAAAGAAATCCCTGTATATACCAAAAATTATTTTTATAATGGCCAAATGGACCTGATACAGAAATTTACAATAGACAAACGGGAAAGACAAAATGACTAAAAAGACCCTAAGTGGCCTAATCTTCACCAGGAGCTGCGTCGTCGCCTTTGATCCCTTTCAATTCTTCATAACACTCGGAGTCCTCCTCCTCGGGATAAGCCAGCTTTCTGGCCTCGTCCTAGGACACCTTGGCATTCTCGATCTCAGCCAATAATTAAAGCCCTAAGCTTGAACTCCTTCAAGGGCCTCCCTTCGGGATTTCCATCTCATGTGTTCCACCAAGTTTCTCGCTTGGACATTAGCTGCCTCAGCATAGGCCTTATGCTGGGCCACCTTCTCATCAGGTTCGGCCTTGACCATAGCAGTTTCTGACCTTGCCGCCTCAAGTTCCTTGGCTAGATTTATGAATATAGTAGCGTGAATACAATGAATACAGTCGTGTAACAACTAAATAGTAACTATATGAAATAATTATATATATGGTAGCTATAGGAAATTAATAGCCACTAAACAATAGTGGTTATTGTAAATTCCTCTTAATAATTTTTTACTTTTCAAGGAAATCAAACGTTCCTTTATAGATTACACTAATTTTTTGCACATGTTCTGCTGTTGCTGGTACATAAGTTTATATCTCAACCTTAGAGGATACCAAGATCTTTTACGTAAGAAAAGCAAACAGAAGCAGAGGCCTTAATGATTAGATCACATTTCCCATTGGGATGTTTGATGTCTTTAGATTCTTCTTTTGCCTAGGTGTGCAAATGGATACATGGAGAGATAGGATAAGTTTTGTGAACTGTGCAAATAGTATCTCAGGATTATGAATTGCTCAACTTCCATGGCAGGAAATAGTAGTTGAGAAGGGTAAGTAAAGTTCTATTTTTGTTAGTCTGCAACTTGCCTAATATGATCAACATACATCATTCATATAATTACCACATTCTCTCCTCAACTTGTCATATAATTACAATTAGTATTGAGGGTTAGAGGTTAGTGTCAATGGATTGTTATCTTGTAAGGAATCCTAATGTGAGATCGTACAATGGAAGATAAGAAATAATTACTTCATCTGTCTTAATAAAAATAACGACATTTGAATAATGCATTATTTAAGATATTAACTTGACTTATATGTATGTATACGGTGGAAATTGGAGCTACCTGATTTCATTCTTTGATTGAAAAAGAGCTACCACGTCGAAATGCCAGGACGTCGACTCCGGGATCGAAGTTACTTTCCAAGATTGAGGTCGACATCACAAATTTAGGCCAGGAAAGGGCGTACTTCGAAATGCTACCAGTATAGTTCAATAACGAAAAGAACGAGATATCCGTGACAGATCGAAGATCATGGCGTGAATTTCGGAATGGATTGATCTTTGGTGGTTAATCAGTTGTCAATATGATTTCCTACTACAATTAGAAGTATACCTTGTTTAGAACTCTTCTATTATATAAGGAGGAATCCCATTCATTTGTAAACATCATTGTTGACTAATAAAAATACACACATCCACTTCTCCTTTTGTCCTACTTACCGTTCTTTACTGTTCATGATTGTTGTTTCATTTCCTTACTATTATTATTATTGCTCTATCTCGAGACCGTCTTGAATCGAGGTTGAGACTCTAGTCGCATACTGGTTTGATATATCGCATTGCCTAATTTATCTATTTAATTCCTTTTTTATCAATTGGTATTGGATTGAACCACATATCCTTAAATCCACAATATAAGTTTAATTGTTACTCGAATTTTAGTGTAAACAGTTTGGCGCCCACCATGGGGCTAATGATAATAGTGATTGTTCGGTGTTGATTCTGTTAACACACATTATTTCACGCTTATTTTTTTCAAGTATTTTTGCTTTCAGGTTAAAACATGTCAAACTCACAAAATGCACCCGCACATAGTTACAATGGTCTCGGGTTTCACGGGGAGAACGACACTGTAATTGCTCCAGGAGCCGAGGTGCCACCGGTTAATCTCGGGGAAGCACCAGCTACTGATTTGGTCGACGTCAGTTCACATGTTGCTTTAAATGCAGACCAGCTGCTGAGAAGGCATTGGCCAGGATCTCCAAATCGGAATGGGGTGAGGCTACTTTGCCCCAAGCTAGGGGGGTGGAGAGGGAGACCGGGATGATACTCCTCGAGCATAAGAAGGTGCCCCAAAAGATGTGCTTGGACGATTGAGCTTACCAGGTTACCTCTGTTCTCCGATTCCATGATCAATGAGGTCGGTCTGTTAGAAGGTCGTTCTCACAAGGGGCCTCAGGGGGTGGCAGCCCTCAACAAATTCTTAGACAGGTTAGAATCTACTGCCTCGAAGGACATCATCAGGGTTGGTGACTTACCGGTGCCAAAGAATTTCTTGGTTAGAGACTGCCGAGATCAGCTGAGATCAGATCTCGAATTGTTTGGGCCTGGGTCGAGGTTTTCTCCTTTGCAGCTCGGAGCTGGGCCTCGGGAGACACTAGTTGTGCTTGGACAACTTTCCTTTCCGAGGCTAAGAGGTCCATATTTTTCTTCCACTCCTCGACCTCAGCTTTTATCGTGTCTACCTGCGCCTGGAGCTGCCCGATCTGTTGAAGCCTCTGTGATACCTGCAAGATATAATCTTTAGACACTATGTCTAATTCATTGTCACTATCTTCAAATACTCGATTTACCTGGTTGGCCCACTCGGTATGCTCTTTCTAAGCCTCTTCTAACTCGGGCTGAAGTTTCTCACTAAGAAGCTTATAGGTGTCCCTCTTCTCAGTAAGCTCCCGAACCTCGGTCTCGTGTTGGGTTAACTCCTTCGGATATCGGAGTAAAGTCTCACGGTGCAGTACTGAGGTAGGCAAGCATAAAGGAAGGTGTTATGATTATTTACAGCTTCAAGTTTAAAATGCATAATAAAGGGACACTCGAAGTTACCCGATTCAAAGCCTGTTGAGCTTCATTGAATAGGCAGGGCACTTCCACCTCGTCCATCATGGCCTAGTCCTCTTCGGTCACCAAGCACTTAAGATAGCTAGCAACCCCTACGGGTACAGAGAAAATTCGAGCATCCTCTAGGATAGAGAAAATTATTGACCGCTTTAGATAAGGATAAACACTCGGGGCTGGGAACTGATCCACTAACTTTGGGATCGAAGATGACCCACTGGCTCCCGAACATCTCGCTGAATCAAGCAAGCAGGCCTCCAATTAACCACCCCTTATTGAGACATGTCCGGGCAATGTTTGGAGAAAGATACATGCCAAGGAATATTCGATCATCGACCAGTTAAACAAGATGCCAGCACAATTATCCATTCCCTCTTTGTTGCAAATTTCTGAGGCACACAAGAATGCTATGTTAAAGGTGCTAAGTGAAGCATACGTACCTAGTAACATCACTGGCGGGGAAATGTATAACATAGTAGGACAAGTGTTGAAAAGCCATAAGATCACCTTTCATGAGGATGAGCTACCACCTGAAGGGTTGGGGCACAACAAAGCACTGTACATCACCGTGCAATGCGAAGATTATTTCATCACCAGAATCCTGATAGATGGAGGTTCCAATCTCAACATTTGTCTGCTAGTAACACTCAAGAAGTTGGGTAAAGGGCTGCATGAGATAAAAGACAGGGCAATCAACGTGAAAGCCTTCGATGGTTCTCAGAGGCCCACCATTGGTGAGATTATTCTATGCTTACGGATGGGACCAACATGGTTCGATGTCGATTTAAAGGTGATAGATGTGCCAACATCTTACAACTTGCTGCTGGGACGGCCATGGATTCATGCCACTGGGGCCATAGCATCAACGCTGCATCAAGCAGTAAATTTCGAATTGAATCACCAGGAAGTGATCATTCACGGCGATGGTAGCAACCCTATATACAGTTACCAGTCCATTCCGGCGATCGAGAGAAGAAGGAAGCTGGGTGGAGAAACTTACCACAAAAATGAATGGGTCAATGCAGTCGACAAAGACAAATGGTGGGATAACAAAATAGAGAGTATACTAAATTGGAGTGGGTACAAACCTGGCAAAGGGCTTGGCAAGAACTTGCAAGGAATCGCTAAGCCCATAATACTCAAGAAACATGGCACTACGTTTGTTTGGGATATGATTACACCTGGGAAAAATTCAACAACTGGTCGCCACGATGGCACGGTCCTTACTATCCCCTAGAGCAGCCAATACCGCATCTGGAGCACACTTTCTAACAGGCCAACATTGTTTATGGGTCAGATGAAGAAGAAGCGCTTGTGGCGGTAAAAAATATCTTCATGGAGAAAATCTTGAGAACAACCTACTCACTTCCTTCAACTCCAAATCTCTATGCTGAACAACCAAGCTAAACCTTTGGTGACCTCCAAAAATTTCTCTAAGATGTGTTAACATGAATATGACGATAAAATTTCCTATCCCATATATTTGATCATGGGATGATGCTTCTTCTTTGAAATGTTCGAACCTTCAACCCCCATGGATTTAATACAAGGAGAAATGACGGTGTTTGAGATTGGGCTGTATTTATTCAAGAATCCATCAATGTGCTGAGCAGAGTATTTCATGAGGTTATATATCCTAAGAGACATGAAGCTTACTACTGATAACGCTAACATAATTAATAATAGTGATGACATTATTGATTTTGATAAATGAGGCATAAATTTAACTAGTATATCAGCAATAGAAATCCTTAAGGAGGAGTAGTCAAGCACGTGGCACCTGTTGTCTCCTGGAGTGTAGAGAAAAAAATCAGTTTAGCTCGAAATGAGAATATTCTAGCACCCTGAATGTGATATGTGTTTCAAAATACATGAAGTTGGATTACTCTCTTAATAGTACCTAGCACAAGGAGTCTATAACACAAGCCTACGAGGATTAAAAAGAAGTTAAACACTTGTGAGATTATTATCATTCTGACAGCTTGTCATGACCTAAAAACTGATCCGATCGTGATGGCGCCTATCGTGAAACTAGTCCACCCAACTTATCTCTAAATACTCCATTTTTCAGTTAAAGACTTAAGAAAAATCACATTTTTAACAGAAATCCAATAGGATAAAAGTAGAAATCAAATCCAGTGGAAAGAAATACAAGCCCAATCTCGGGTGTCACTAAGTCATGAGAAAAATACTACAACTGTTCGAAATAAACAAGACTACATAGTCTGATAATATCCAACAAAAGTACTACAAGGAAGACAAGGAAGGAGAAGACAGAACTGCACAATCTCCAAAAAAGAGTCTCCAACTGGTATGATCAGCAACCGCTACCGTGCCCCAAGATACCTGGATCTGCACATAGGGGTGCAGGGGGTTGTTGATACCCAATTTTCCCTATATATTTTTCAATATGCAAAATATTTTCAAAATATCATATATATGCAATATATAAGTATGTCCAAATGTTTTATTATTTTCCATAATTTTTAAAGGTTTAAATTGGTTTATTTTCTCCCTTTTTATCCATAAAATCTCAATAATTATTTCCAAAATTATTATTTTTGATAATTCATCTATTGGATTGTTGTATTTATGCCAAAATATGGCTAAGGTAATTTTTTCATATTTTTACAATTTTATTTAGTATTTTTAAAGATAAATTGCACATAATTACAATATTGACCCTTTTAAGGTTTAAATATGTTTTGTATGCATAAAATTGGGCCTTATATTTTTAAATTATTATTTATGTGTTATAAATCATTTTAGTACTTTCAATTTTTTTTATAAACTATTTACTATTTTTTATAAATTAAAAAGGAAAAAATGGCTATTTAAATAACAGCCCATTTGTATTTCAATTATAGACTAAATTAGACCCCAAATCCCCAGCCCAATTTTGATTTAAACCCGAACCTAACCCTTTTAAAACCAACCCAAACTCGGATCCCCACCTACCCCATTTAATCTAGGTCGTTGATCATTTAGATCGACGACCACCATTCCGCCTTACCATTTTTAACCCCAAACAACACCCTAACCTAAATCATTTCTCACTAGTCCGCCGCCCTTGAATCCCCTCTCCTCTCAAACTCTCTTTGAAAACCTAAGGCTAACCCTAGCTGCCGCCACCCAAATCCACCCTAAACCCCTTCAATCCTCACTCAATCCATGGACTCCCATGGCTGTTTGAGACATGTACTCGTCTCCTATGTCTCTTTGTGGCCTGCTTTCGTGATTCCATGGAAATATCTCAAAGAGATCTAATCCAGATCCTGCTCGACTTTTGTCTATGGTCTTTTTCCATCTATCCATGGCCGATCGAGTCAGATCCATGGCTTTTTCGGCTAGATCGGTAACTTTTCGAAGTTTTTCTCACTTTTTTCGGTTCTCTGAAACCCTAACCTTTATGATCTTTCGATTTTCTTTCAGATCGATCTTAGATATGTGTATGTTATGAGCCTCTTAAGTGTTTTCCTCAAAGCTTTTCAGATTTTTTCAAAGCGATTCTCCGTCTTCAAAAATTAGGGTTTTTTCTTAAAAGACTTCTTCTCTGATTTTTCAGTATTAGCTTATGATTTTACTGTGTTTAAATGGTTTGTTTATGTTCTTCTTCTACCTAGTTCATCGTGTTGAAATCCCTAAGTGTTTTAGTTCTATCCGGGGTTCTGAAACTCTCTTTGTTTACTTTATATGCATGCTTGGTTCGATTAAGTTCTTTGTGTTTGAATCCTTTTCCTTGTTTGACTTATCGGATTCTGTGTTCTTACCATTTTTATTTTAACTCGACTATTGTTAAAACCCTAATTTCTTATAAGGTTTTCCTCACTTATTGTTGTGAGTTCTTTACTTGTTTCTGACTTTCTTTACCTATTAGACTGGTTTCTTCACTTTGGTTCTACGTGTGAGCCATGACTGCTTGACCTTGTTGATTACCATGCTTTGAATAGTCCTTAGCCTATTCATGTCACTCTTGTATGTTTATGTTCATCTAGTTTGCTCCTTTTTTTGTCAATATGTTTGACCCTGCATGTCTAATAGGCCTGCTCATTTCTTTCTATTTATATGTTGAAGTGCAGAATCATGACCATTTCTTGATGGATCCTGATTTCCTTAAGTTATGACTGATTGCAAAAAAGTTTTATTATAAACCCTAATTTTACTCATTTGTTTAAATTGATTGATTCCTTCCCTTTATTTGCTGTGATGTTTTACCCCGCTGAATCCTTTCCCCAAATTAAGTATATTCTGTACCTAGACTCAATTGTATACTCTATATTTTTACTATCCCTTATATGGTCAGAAATCAATCTTCCTCAGATTGATTTTATTTCTTTAATTATCCTTTTGGTATCCGTTAAGCAGTAATTCCTTGATTAAAGGGAAGTACTTGTATTAATGAGATTCTGATTATGATTATTGCCATATTTGTGTTAAACCTTTACTTGTTACCCTATTTGCTACTCGTTTTCAAAGCTATAAAAACCCTACCCTTTCTTCTCTTAACACACGAACAACTGAGTTCAAACACACACTTATACACTCAAAACTCTCTCTTTCTTTACTGCTACTTGTGCTACTGCTTTGCCTAGCCGGCTGAAAGCCAAGGCTAGACTGCAAAATCCTACTTGCTTCACCTTTCTGCACTTTTCTTTCTCAACTGGTATGTCCTAGTGTAATGTTAAAGCTTCAACAACAACATGATTCTTTAATTGTTTCAGTTTCTCTCATTCTTGTCTACTTTTGCTTGTGATTTTGTTGTGAAACCTGCAGTCAAGTTACATTACCAACATGCTATAATGTCTCCCTCCCCCTTTAGATTACGACACTCCCCTATGTGTGTTTCAAGGCATACTTTGTGAGTCACTTAGTGTGTACTTGTCATCCCAAGTCCCTATCCCTTCAATGTGCTTATGTTCTTTCTGACTAGCTTGTGATCATGCTAGTATCAACTATTCTTGTGCATACCCAACTAGTCCTAAGACCCTTGATGGGGTTATGTGTTTACAGTCAAATGTCTATGTGTCCCAAATCCCTTGACCCCCCTGTATGACTACTGATTCTGAGTGTGATCCCATCTTGGGAGTTTGAGTTTTGTTTTCTACTACAAATGATTTTAATAACCTCTATTACTGAATTCTTTCAGAAATGGACTATCAGTCCAGCTTTTAAACAAATACCTTTCAACACGTGTTCTACAATTCCACTATATTCTTAGAATCTACGTTCTGCCCCTCTTGTGTGAGCCTTGCCTTGGGACCCTTGAACTCCCTCTGAACTTTGACACATAAGAGCTGACCCTTCCACATTGCACTTACTCCTGGTTATGCAATCTAGGTGTGAGCACTGCCCGGGATTATTTGAGGTCCTTAGGGAACTCTGACACACCCAGATATGAGCAAGGCTTTGGAACAATATTGGCATTGAAGTGGTTTATTACATAACTCAGAGAGGAAGTCAGGATCAGGCTTCCTATGGCTGTAACTTCTTATTTTTATACTTCTTTTGTAATTCAATCATTTGGTCTGTAATAATTTGTAAGCAAGTATGGGGTTGGCTAGTGAAAAGGGATGGGAAATATGCATGCTTTAGATATCAAAAGGATATAAAACAGGTTATTAGGTTTATATTCCTATTTGCGCAATAGAAACCATGCTTAGGACTCATTTCATACATTAGAGATCATGTTCCTAGGACTTATACTTATTGTTTTCAGCATGTCCATTTCACTATCACATCACTTAGAAAATCCTGCGTTAAATATGTTAGTAATCGGTGTTTCTGTGACCATGTTCTTACTGCCATGCACACTAAGAGATTATGTTTTAGGCTAAACTAATAAACATATCATCTCTGCATATTCTGGAAATCGTGTTCAAATACTATAATATTTATGCATATAGAAATCCTGCCTAGGATTCTGCATTATTCTGCATCTCTGTACATTAGATGCCATGTCTTTAGGATTTCATTTATATTCGCTTAAACAACTGGCCATAATTCTATGTGTTGAAAACCTAGAACAACATGTTGTAGGTAATATAATAATCTCCAAACTGTCTTAGCAATCCCAAATAACTACTGAATACTGCTTACGCCTAGGCAAGCCTTAGGTAATGACTTAAATAAAACTGGAGCTGCTTTTGTTTAATTATCAACTAATAAACTAGCAGGCAGGCCTGATTCAGACTTCTTTTCTGAGTTATATAATGAATCTATTTCTGACTGAAACACCATGCTTTAGGATTTTTAAAATTCAGACCTTAATTATGTATGAGTCGTGATGTCTATGTGCATTGTTTGCGGAGGTATAACTGAACCTTCTATTTGCTTATATGTTTCCCCTATTGCAGTTTTATATGTTTTGTATGTCGCCTTAGCATTTTACCTTTGAACCTAAGGGTCAGCCTAAAACCTCCTTCTTATAGGAATATGAGTCCTAAATCCCTCCGGGACTGATAGGAATGGGACGGGTAACAACATGCAATAGAGGTCGAGACCAACCCGCGCTTTAATTACCTTCATGGGGTGGGAAAGGGTAGATATGGATATGATGACCAGTGCACTAATACCACGTGTATCCACTCTTTTGAGGAGTGTCATACCGGGTATTGCATTGATGTGATCTATATTACAAACAAACCTAGGACACCCCTTTATTTTTTATAAGTATGCTAAGACTATAACTCTTTTCAAAACCTTGCTTTTATTGTTTCTCAAACACTTGTGTATTTAAACTCATAATCCCCTATTATTTGAGACTTTATTTGTTTGCTAATTGAACAAATTCACAAAAACTATCTAGCCGGGAACCACACTAGTGGATCCTGAGGGGTGCCTAACACCTTCCCCTTAGGATATTTTCAAGCCCTTACCCTATCTTTGGTTATCAAACATAGTTGTAGTTGGACCTTATAGGTGCCATAACGCACCTTAAAATCATTAGGTGGCGACTCTTCAAATACCCAATTCCTAAAAAAGAAATGAGTCATTACACCCCATGAACGTCGAAACTCGGACTCCACTCCGTGGAGGGAAAAAGGGGGCACAACATCATGGCGACTCTGCTGGGGATATTTAGGCTTTTATCATTTCAGATTGTTCTTGTGAATTTGTACCTCCCTTTATGTGCAATTACTTATTTAATTCCTTTAAGCATTTAATTTCTATTTCAAAAGCAAAACTGACATATCTTCCTTATTTTTTTCCTTTATTGTTGCTTTAAATTATGAAACTGCTGTATTTATCGCTTTCTTAACGTGCAAATACATGTCAACATGCTTTTAATTATTGCATAATCATGCTCAACATCATACTCCACTCGTGCCAAACAAATACTATAGCAACACTTTAATGAGTGGTTGCGCGCTTCCTATATCATTACCCCTTAAATTCGGAAAGGCATATTTGCGTTAAAACTAGTTAATCATCGGTGCAGACAACAGTTCCGTGGCATCCCCCTTGAGTTGTCCGCTCAAGGTTACCAGTCTAAATCCCCATAGAAACCTTAATCTATTCAAATGCTTCATGCTAATTGTTGATATTAAATAGTCGAGTCTGGTGGGGTAAGGGTCTAACCTTATTTGTCTTGTAGAAATATGAGGCACGAAGTCTCCAGATTCGGCATGGTGACCAGTATCCACCAAAGATTGCTAAGTTGGTAGAGGGATTTACACTCCAGTCAACAAACTGTCATCCAAAAATATCAGGGAAATTTACCATCCCTCCTAGAGATCCAACCTAACAACATGATGATAGAAGCTGCCACATTGTTTTGGGATTGTGAAAGGGCCATGTTCCGCTTCGGGGACATTGAAATGACACCTTTGCTAGAGGAGATAGCAGGACTGGCCGGTCTAGTGTGGGAAACTCCGGGTTTGCTAATGCTTGAGAACCATAAAGGTAGGGGTTTCCTCAAGATGATGGGTTTGAAGAAGAATACAGAATTGACATGCCTAAAGTAATCATACATCCCTTTTGACTACCTGTATGAAAGGTACGGTCATAGAAAATCCTACAATACCTACCCTGATGAGTTTGTCATAACGTCCTTGGGACATATCCATCGTAGGGTTTTCGTCTTCATGTTTTGTTTCCTGGGTGTGATCGTGTTTTTGATGAAGGAAGGGAGAATCCATACCAGGCTGGCTATATTAACTAAGACCCTAATGTAGAGGATTGGTGGGCAGACATTCAGCATTGTGCCCACGATCATTGCAAACATATATCGATCCTTCGAGAAGTGTCAATTAGGAGCAAAGCACTTCGAAGACTGCAATCTACTACTTCAACTCTGGCTCATGGAACATCTCCAAAAAGGCGAATACCAACAAGAAATTCAGTGAAGGGACTGGGATGATCACATCGCTTTCCACCATCCAAGGAAATTGAATTATATCCCCGACATGTTCGCTCAGCCTGAGAATGCCAAAGGATGGGTTGAGCTATTCTATAATCTGACAGAAGAATAGGTCCAATGGATGTTTGAATGGTTTCCGACAGAAAAGTTCATCGCCCGATCCAGAGATGCACCTTTCCTGATACTGATTGGTCTAAGAGGAACATACCCTTACGTCCCTCTTCGAGTTATGAGGCAAGCTGGTAGGAAGCAAGTTATACCCAGGGTTGACAAGATGAGCCATATCCGAGATGACTTCTAAAATGATGATAGTCCCTACAAGTGCCAAGCCCAGCATATGTGACACTACAAGATCGTAATGGGCAGAGATACCATCGAGCCATACAGATATCATGCTGGTTGTGCTCCTTTCTACTCGGGTTAGTTGGAAGACAATCATGATTGTCTGGGCTAGCCAGGGTTTGTTTGAGGTCACAAAATTATAGATTAAAGGCCAAGGCGCAAGGCAAGTACAACCAGCTACGCAAAAGGATCCGTGAATACGAGATCGAACATCGCGAGATACAAGAGTCCAACCAGAAGCTGATTGAGGAATGGAAGGACATGGCTGTCAGTGCTAACATGAGGCTGGGATACTTGGAGCGGGGCATAGTAGAATTGGAAAGAAAATTTCTCAAAAGGGTTGAAGACTGTCAAGAGGCTAAAAGGACCGAAGGTGGACATCTAGTGAAAGCGTACCTGTTGTTGGGACTTCGCGAGTTAGGGAAGCTGTTCGACAGAGCCAAGGATGCTGAATCTGGGGAAGGTCCTTCTGGGACCAAGTAGATAGGAGTTTAACTTTTTCGCTTTATGAATGTAATAAGGCCAATGGCCATTAGTGATTTTTATTTCTTGTTTATTTAATGTCGATTTGGGGTTCGTCTTAATTTTATCAATAAAATGAGGCATTTAGCATTCCAAGTTCTCCAAATCAATTTGTCGCTAGGCCTACCTTGGGTACAAAGAGGTCCCCAAATTAGGACATGATTTACATTCTCGCACTATGTGTTTAAATATTGTAATACTTTTTATAATCCTCACTGACTTAATTACCTTTTTGTTTTTATTTTTTTTATTATTCCCCTCCCCAAAGGTTAGTTCGTGTATTCTAGCATCATCATCGTTTTTCACAAGATCCAGGGTCCCTCCACCCACTCCTCCTCTTAGTCCCATTAAAGGCAGGCACAAAGGAAAAATGGAAGACTTGAACAACATCAGGAAGGAGAACACTGTTGAACGGGTTGAGGCCACTGATAGCCAGGGTATTCAGTTCCTAACGAGAATGTGTCATAACTTGAACAAAAACTGATAAAATTCTAGGAAGAGCTTGATCAGGTTTGGAATCTAGCAAACCTGTCATTTTCCCTTAGCACGCCAGATGTCAACTTTCCCAACACTCAAAACCCTACACCTCCTCAAAATATCCCAAAACAACAGAATCATCCTGCTCCTCACCATCATGTTGCTCCACCAAAGAACCAATGTAACACCTGTGATACCCCAAACAACAGTCTACTACTCATACTAGAACATCAAAACTCCAGAAACGACCATTTCCACACTCATACACCAGGCCACCATAACACTCCTATCTACATGGAGACCATGCCACACTCCACCCAACCTATATCAGACACACCTGAATCTGATGAGAAGGATCTGCTTATCAGGAACTTGGCCGAGGAACATAAGAAACTGACCAGCCGGATTCAGGGCGTTGAGGGAAGTATTGGAATTGAGGGACTGAACTATGGGGATCTTTGTATACATCCTGATGTCGAACTGCCTAAGGGGTACAAACCTCCTAAGTTCAAAATGTTTGACGGTACGGGTGATCCAATGGTCCATCTGAGGACATATTGCGACAAGCTAGTTGGAGTAGGGAAGAATGAAATGATCCGCATGAAGCTGTTCAGGAGGAGTTTGAAAAGAGATGCATTATCTTGGTACATCATCCAAGATCCCAAGAAGTGGTCAAGCTGGGTAGGCATGGCGTCTGACTTTATGGATAGATTCAAGTTTAATACATAGAATGCACCAGATGTGTTCGATATATATAATCTAAAGAAAAAACCCACAGAGGCGTTTCGCGAGTATGCTACTTGTGGAGGTCCGAAGCTGCTAAGGTCAGACCTACCTTAAAAGAGGAATAGATGAACAAGTTCTTTGTCCAGGCTTAGGACCCGTAGTATTATGAACGGCTGATGATGATTGAGAACCACAAATTCTCCGACATTATCAAACTGGGTAAAAGAATTGAAGAAAGTGTCAAAAGCGGTATGGTCACAAACTTCGAGGCCTTGCAAGCTACAAATAAGGCCTTACAGTCCGTTGGTGTGTTCAAGAAAAGGGACGTAGGGGCCATGATGGTTACACAAAGGACCAAATCTCCCCTAAAATACCAAACTTACCCAACACCTCCACTCATATATCAGCCAACCCTAAATTACCAAGCACTCTCACCATCATACCAAGCTCCACCACCAACTTATCAGTCATCTCCACCTCCCACATATCAACCTACCTCACCCAAACACTCCCAACCCGCTTATGTTTACCAACCTTCCCATTACCAGTCACCCTCTGCATGCCAAAACTTCCCTAGACCTCGACCAAATATTGATCGCAGACCTCCAAAACAATATACAGCCATCACCGAACCCATTGACCAGTTGTATGAGAGACTCAAAACTGCTGGTTATGTCACCCCCATCCCTGCGGCAACCCCTGACAACCCTTCTCAATGGGTTAACCCAAACAAATCTTGTGCATACCACTCCGGCATGAAAGGGCACACCATCGATGAATGCCGATCTTTGAAAGATAAGATACAGTCTTTGATTGATAACAAAATCATTGTGGCAAAGGAACCCGCTCCAAACGTCCGCAACAACCCTTTTCCAGACCATAAAGGTGGAGGTATCCACATGATTTAAATAGAAGATGACTGGGATCCCGCGGGATCAATCGGGTTGATCACAGAAGGTGATGACCCAAAGAAGCCAACAATTAGTCTCAATCCAATCATAGTTCAGATTCGACCGTCTAAGGACGCTAAGGTGAATATGTCCGTACCACTTGAGTTTTGAAGCAACATCATCCGCAAAGACACCAGCACCAATTGAGGTTGAATTCGTGTCTCCGACAAATGCACCCGCACCATTTGAGGTGGCAGTCTTGCCACCCACAGTACATGTACCGTTCGGGGTGAGGATAGCCACACTGATCCCAGTAGCAATGTTGACCATGACACCAATCCATACAAATGCCGTACTTTGGGACTATACAGCTGAGGCAAGAAGGAAAGGCAAGGTCAGGTTTGAAGAAACTGTCACTGCACAGGGGATGACAAGAACTGGTAGAGTCTACACCCCTGAACATCTAGCTGAATCAAACAAGCAGGCCTCCAATCGGCCACCCCTCATTGAGACAGGTTCAGACGATCTTTGGAGAAATATACAGGCCAAGGAATATTCAGTCATCGACTAGTTAAACAAGACGCCAGCACAAATATCCATTCTCTCTTTGCTGCAAAATTCTGAGGCGCACAAGAATGCTCTGTTAAAGGTGCTAAGTGAAGCATACGTACCTAGTAACATCACTAGCGGGGAAATGGATAACATGGTAGGACAAGTGCTGAAAAACCATAAGATCACCTTTCATAGGACGAGCTGCCACCTGAAGGGTTGGGGCACAACAAAGCACTATACATCACCGTGCAATGCAAAGATTATTTCATCACTAGAATCCTGATCGATGGAGGTTCTAGTCTCAACATTTGTCCGCTGGTAACACTCAAGAAGTTGGGTAAAGGGCTGCATGAGATAAAAGACAGGGCAATAAACATGAAAGCCTTCGATGGTTCTTAGAGGTCCACCATTGGGGAGATTATTCTATGCTTACAGATGGGACCATCATGGTTCGATGTTGATTTCCAGGTGATAGATGTGCCAGTATCTTACAACATGTTGCTAGGACGGCCATGGATTCATGCCGCTGGGGCCGTAGCCTCAACGCTGCATAAGGCAGTAAATCAAATGGAATCACCAGGAAGTGATCATTCACGGTGACGGTAACAACCCTATATACAGTCTCCAGACCATTTCGGCGATCGATGGAAGAAGGAAGCTGGGTGGAGAAACTTACCACCACATCGAACGGGTTAATACTGTCGACAAAGACAAATGGTGGGATAACAAAATCGAGAGTATACTGAATTGGAGTAGGTACGAACCTGGAAAAGGGCTTGCAAGAACCTCCAAGGAATCGCTAAGCCCATAAAACTCAAGAAACATGGCACTACCTTAGGTTTGGGATATAATTACACTTGGGAAGAATTTAACAACTAGTCGCCACCATGGCACGGTCTTTACTATCCCTTAGAGCAGCCAATAACGCATCTGGTGCAGACTTTCCAATAGGCCTCCATTGTTTATGGGTCAGATGAAGAAGAAGTGTTTGCGTCGGTAAAAAACCTATTTCTGGAAGACAATGATATAAACTGCTGTATTGTTCTCGATGAGGAGGGGGAGGAAGGCCCTTCCATACAGGCTGTGAGCAGAGGGGCATATCTCTAGAACTGGACCATCAGGACAACCAAAGCCCGACGTGCCTCGGGGTAGCAAGGCTAAAACAAGCATTATTCATTATTTTTGCTAAAAGCTTTTCTTTTCGCATTTTCAATTCCAGCAATAAGATCTTCGATGTTCAAAGCAGTTGTTCAATTTATCAAAAGCATTTCTGTTTTTTCTTATGAATTAATATTCATTGCTATCATTTTCTTTCCCTACTTACCAATACAACATTACTATTACTTATCTTGATGAACTAACGATTGTGACATGCAATGAGATAACGCAACAAACGAACATTGATTCAGAGGAAGATGACATAACTGATGAGATTATCAAAGAAGTTGAGGACTTTGAGAACAGACCTAAGTCCAACCTGGACCAGACCGAAATTGTCAACCTAGGAGATGTAGAAAATGTCAAGGAAACACGAATCAGCGTTCACCTATCACCATCAGAAAAGAAAGAATACACAGAATTTCTAAAGGAATCTGAGGACATATTCGCCTGGTCGTATGATGACATGACTGGTCTGAGTATGTCTATTGTGGCTCATAAATTGCCAACCGATCCAATGTGTCCGCCGGTAAAGCAAAAGCTCAGAAAGTTTAAGTCTGATATAAGTTTGAAAATTAAGGAAAAGGTCAACAAGCAGATCAAAGCTAAGGTTCTCACGGTAGTAGAATACCCGACATGGTTAGCCAACATTGTGCCAGTGCCAAAGAATGATGGGAAGGTCAGAGTCTGCGTCGACTATCGGGATCTCAACCGGGCCAGTCCCAAAGATGACTTCCCTTTGCCGAATATACATATCCTTATTGACAATTGCGCCAAGCATGAGTTGTGGTCATTTGTAGATTGCTTTGCTGGTAATCATCAAATCTGGATGGATGAAGAAAATGCTGAGAAAACGACTTTCATTACGTTGTGGGGAATGTACTATTACAAGAGGATGCCATTCAGCCTAAAAAATGCAGGGGCCACCGCATGAGGGCCATGACTACCATTTTCCACAATATGATACACAAGGAGATAAAGGTATATGTAGATGATGTTATTATCAAATCCAAGAAGGCCACTAACCATATAGAAGATTTGAGGAAGTTTTTCTAGACTACGGAGGTACAACCTGAAACTAAACCCCACAAAGTGCGCATTTGGGGTTCCTACTGGGAAATTGCTTGGGTTTATAGTGAGTCACCGAGGAATAGAACTGGATCCATCAAAAGTCAAAGACATTCAAGAACTACCACTGCCAAAGAACAAGAAGGGTGTGATGAGTTTCCTGGGGAGGCTTAACTACATCAGCCGGTTCATAGCACAATCCACAGTTATCTGTGAGCCAATCTTTAAGATATTGAAGAAGGACGCCGCTATCAAATGGACTCATGACTGCCAAAAGGCCTTCGATAGAATCAAGGAGTACCTGTCAACACCACCACTCTTAGTCCCACCCGAGCTAGGTAGACCCTTACTACTATACCTTGTAGTGTTAGATGGAGCTTTCGGCTGCGTTCTGGGACAGCATGATGAAACGGGGAGGAAGGAGCAGGCCATTTATTATCTTAGTAAGAAGTTCATCCCGTACGAGGCCTGGTATTCTCTGTTGGAATACACCTATTGTGCCTTGACTTGGGTAGCTCAGAAGCTTAGACACTACTTCTATGCCTATACTACACATCCCATATCGAGGATGGATCCTTTGAAGTACAACTTTTAGAAGCCTATGCCCACTGGCAAGCTAGCCAAGTGGCAAATCCTGTTGAGTGAATTCGACATTGTTTATGTAACTCAGAAAGCGTTCAAGGGACAGGCACTGGAAGACCACCTTGTTGAAAACCCCGTGGATGGAGGATACGAACCCCTGAAAATGTATTTTCCTGATGAAGGGGTATCATTCATAGGAGAAGACATTGCAAAATCCTATGAGGGTTGGAGAATGTTCTTCGATGGAGTGGAAAACTTCAAAGGAGTTGGCATAGGAGCAGTCCTAGTATCAGAAATCAGTCGACATTATCTGGTGTCTGCCAAACTCAGGTTCTCGTGCACCAACAATATGGTCGAGTATGAAGCCTGCATCTTAGGATTTAGAATGGCCATTGACATAAATGTTCAAGAGTTACTAGTAATTGGAGATTCAGACTTACTTATACATCAGGTACGAGAAGAATGGGCAACCAAGAACTCCAAGATACTCTTCTATCTGCATCATGTACAGGAATGGAGGAAAAGGTTCACGAAGACGGAATTCCAGCATGTTCCCAGAATACAGAATGAGTTTGTCGATGCATTGGCTACCTTATCATTTATGATATAACATCCAGACAAGAATTCATTGATACCATTCCGCTGAAAATCCATAATCAGCCATCTTACTATGCCCATATCGAAGAGGAAGCAGACAGAAAGCCTTGGTTTCATGATATCAAGGAATATTTAGCAAAAAGAGAATACTTGGAGCGTGCTAGTCCTATTCAGAAATGCATACTTCGGAGATTGTCCAACAACTTCTTTCACAGCGGAGGAATCCTGTATAGGAGGACACCTAATTTGGGACTATTAAGATGTGTCGACGCAAAGGAAGCATCCAAGCTACTAGAGGAAATTCATACTGGTACCTGCGGGCCACATATGAACGATTTTATCTTAGCAAAGAAAATATTCCGGCTGGTTACTTTTGGATGACTATGGAAATAGACTGCATCCAATATGTCCAGAAATGCCATCGCTGCCAGGGACATGCAGACATGATAAAGGTACCTCCAAGTGAGCTTCACACAACAAACTTACTACTGTGGTCGTTCGCTGCCTGGGGAATGGACGCTATTGGACCAATCGAGCATGTCGCTTCCAACGGACAGAGGTTTATCTAAGTAGCCATTGACTATTTCACCGAATGGGTCGAAGCAGCATCTTACAAAGTAGTGACTAAGAAAGTCGTGGCAGACTTTGTCCGCGACCGCATTGTTTGTTGATTCGGGATTCCAGAGTTAGTCATTACTGATAATGGCTCCAACCTCACCAACGACTTGACGAAAGCTATGTGTGAAACTTTCAATGTTACACCCCGCAATATTACATTCCGCAATATTGTATTACGATAATGTTACGCTTTGCAGTAATAAGTTACCACAGTGTTGCACCCTACAATATTTTACGTTGAATTTGTCGTAAGGTAATTGATATCAGTCCAAGGAAAACATTATTTGGGGATTATAAGGATTATGCTATTTCACAAGTGATTAGTAAATCCATGAAGGTGAAAGAAGGAGCAAGTGTAAGAAAACGAATTTTGTCAAAGTTTGACATTTTGGGATAAAATACGGCCCGAGCTAAAATACCCGGTATTTATGGACTAGTGTCATACAAAGTACTACACGACCATGCTAGTAAGGTATGTGAAAAATGAATAATATATTAAGTACTTGAGATAATTCCTAATTATGTGGATATTTGGTTAATTATGGACTTTTGGTGGAAGATTAACCATGTAATTAAGAAAATTGGTGGATAAAATTTGAATAAATTTAAGAATGAAAAACGTGGCAGTACGCCACTATTAAGACATATGACTAAGTAGTCATATGAGCTTATGTGGCTCTATCTAATGTAAATAGGATAGTAACATGTAAGATATTCTAACTTTATGCAAAGTTGAACTATCCAACATTGATTGGGAGTTAATGACCGGACATCTTATCCCCAAAATCAACAAAAGCATTGAAATTGACAAAAAGATATTGCAAATATAGCTATTAAGAGAAAGGATATGAGAATGACAAGAAACCTATTAAATACACAAAGGCTGCACCTAAGGTCTATACTTCCAACAAAAGCCTCCTCAAACTAGTATGGTTTACGAGGAAACTGTTTGCGCATGGTGACAGAGAAAAGACCTTCAAATTTATGACCAATTCAACCTTAATATTACTAAGAGGATCCGATCACTTCTCTATTACCTGATCACAATTTCCGTATGGGACTGCATCACATTATGAAAAGGAGAACTATTATGCAAATGCAACATATTTTTTGTATTTTCAAGATTTTATATTCAGTCATCTTGTTTTCTGCACATATTGGAACAAATATTTACTTTAACCATAATGTACCGCAGATGTATCCACAATAGTTTTCCTATTGAAGATGGTTTTCCACAATATATTTTGTTCATAATCCATGGCCCGCATATAATTAATTTCCATCCTTAGAAATCGATACGTGCTATTTAATTGAACTTTCCATGGCCCTCGCAAACTTGAAAGTACGTAGTTGCTTTAGGCGCGTTATTTTAATAATTTACCTTCCTAAACTCGGGTGCACATTTACGTGACCCAAATCCAAATCTCAACAATGTTAGATAAAATGTGTTGCGAACCACAGGTGCATTTATGTAGCGTGACTTACGATGTGTTTTAAATAAGTTTGAATTTTCCCGAAATATTAAAAGCTGCTAAAACAATAGTAGCTTTTTCTTTTTGCTTTGGGTCCGTATGATTCATCCATTTTGAAAGATATGAAAAAAAATATGTTAGAATAATATTTTAATTTAATCCCAACAATTTATCTCATACTTTTGTTTTAGTAGCCTCTTTGTTAATTAATTTCACATTGACTTAGCTTAATACTAATGAAGTTATCCTCAAAGGTTTAAAGTGTCAAAGTACGTCCCTTTATTAGTAAATGATGTAAATAATAAATAGCATACTCCCTAGTTCGCCTTCACAACGTAGTTTTCTTTAGGCACGATTGTTAATAGATTATCGTGGCTATGGGTACGGTTTCCGTGACATAGTTATGATACCTAATTCCCAAATTCGGGGAGTGCATTTCATGTGACCCGATCATAACAACTTCAAACAATAATAAAATAAACATGTCGCGAATCGCGAGTGCATTTCATGTAGCCTGATTCGCAGTGTGTGCCAAAATGACAAGTGTACGACAATCGTAACTTGTTGAAGAAATAATTCCATAAATCTTAAAAGCGGATTAAAATAATTAAAAAGTGGTTATAAAAGTTAAAAATTCAATAAGTTTAAAACGTGTAATAAATCAGATAATTAGGCCAACTTTCATAGTTTAAGTGACCGTGCTAAAACCACGGAACTCGGGAATACCTAACACCTTCTCCCGGGTTAACAGAATTCCTTACCCGGATTTCTATTTTCGCGGACTGTAATACAGAGTCAATCTTTTCCTAGATTTGGGTTTTGAACTGGTGGATTGGGACACCATAAAATTATCCCAAGTGGCGACTCTAAATCTTTAATTGAAATAATCCTGTTTCGATTGTCACTTAAATTGGAAAAAACTCCCTTATACCCTTTCGGGTGTAGGAAAAAGGAGGTGTGACAAGAAGCCTTAAGGCAAGAATGCCTATCCATCTTTATGGTGAAGGACAATAAGAGATTAAAGGACAAATACAGGTTTCAACAAGCAAAAGAAGCAAGATGAAGAAGGGTACGAGGCACCCAGTTAATGAAGGTAAACAACATTTATAACTGAGGTAGAGGAACATAAGCTTTTTGAGTTATATTCAATAGTAACAGAGGTATATACAATTGGTCGCACCCCTTCCAGATATGCCCTATAGGGGTTAACAAAAGTAGTATAAGAAGATATGATTGATAAATTGATTGCGTCAGTTGACATTTCCGAAGGATATTGCAAATGTGCTAATAGATCTCTTTATGAGATACCTATATGGTGCACTCTAAAATAGTGCAGCCAGATATGAGTACTACAAAAACACGCACTATAACCCTTGAAGGGATAAATATTACCTTAGTGTGGCTCGCGTCCCTAGTAAAGCGAGAACGTTAAGCAACTTGAAGAGCCACTGGATGGAGCAAAGGAAAGCTAAAAGCAAAAGAATGTTGTATTGAAGTTTTCACAAGAAAAGGGATATGCAAAAATATTAGCAGAGTAATGAGAAGAGAGATAAGGAAGCATTATGAATAAGGTGTGACACATGGATGAAAATGGTAGAGTGTTATAGAACCTATAGTCAAATGAAGTAAGAGACGAAAGGTGATGGGCCTTAAGACAACAAAAGAGTATAGGCCATAAGGTTATATCCTCATTTCGAGAAATAAGTTCGTGACTCCAACGCGACTACCATGGGGGAGAATTAATCCCTAGAATAATAGAAATCAGTATGGGTTGATTAACAAGATAAACTAAATATGAATTAGGGACTAAATGATTGTAAAGTACTCGACATCATGGTAATTTTAGATTTCATTCTGGAGGTAATAGAATGGACCACAGAAGGAGATTTATGATTAATACAGAAAATGGTCATTTAGGGAGACGCTTCCCTTGAGCAAGCAATGTGAGCAAAATTAAGCTTAAGAGACTGTATGTTCCAGTTACGCTAAGTGTCACCCTTGCGAGTAAGGGAATTTGTCATCCTTGGTACAGAAGGATTGCCGCGAGGCGAGTAATGATCAATGATGTTGAGAAATGATGCCAAATATGAAGAGGTAAAATATCTATAGGTAGATCTTCATGGCTTTAGCTTTTAGTACATCCCTAAAAGAGAGGAAAATGGAGTAATGTGGCATTAAGTCAGAATTAAGTGGTTCTAGTGACTATGGAATGGTAAAGGAAGTAAAGGTTCCTGCCCGAGCTGTTATTAATAAATAAGGAGCCAATGTGAGACGTAAGTTAAGGCAAAGGAAATAACCCAAGAAAGATTACGAGGAATATTGACATGAGAATGGGCCAACGAGTAGTTAGTAATTGATCAGGAAGATCCCAGTTATGGCTAAATAGGAGGTTACAGGCGAGTCATCAGATCATGTAAGATAAACATAGTAGAACCCAACATGGAGAATTCAGCCTCGAAGAATATCATTATAATACTTGAAATATATTCAAACAAGCGTCGGGGTAGTTAAAGGTACCGTATGAGTGTTACAAGGATAAAAGAAAGTGCCACTAGGAAGGCAGTCAAAATATCAGTTCAGAAGCAACCATACAAGCATAACGGCATGGAAGTAAGCAACTACGGATGATTATAGGCCAGTAAGGACATCAAAAAGGTCTGTAATAAGCTCACAGTTTTACGAGAATCAGGGGTTCTCCCTAAGTACTACAACAAAAAAATAGCTGAGGAGATAAGAAAGAAGGCTTCAACCTAAGCACAACAACCTAAAGAGGAAATGGTTGTGTCACAACAATCTCGCAATAACATTGTAAGCATTCCAAAGGAAGGCACCTACCATGGCTAATGAACGGGAAGTAAGAGTTAAAAGTATTATTCGAGATCATATGATTTGTATAAAAACTTTGGCAAGTGTGGGCACTAAGATAAGCTATGTATGGACACAACGAGGGGGCAGAAAGACCAGGAAAAGTAATAGCTTACATTGAAAGAAAGCTAAGATGGAACAAAAGAATTATTTGACTACTGATCCAGAGTTAGTACATTATGGATATACTTAAGATTTTGGAGCATTATCCAGGCAGCATATTTGTTGACAATCATACAGCCATAGAAGACTCCGGTGTAAGTTAGAAGAAAGAATTAAGCCCATGGAATAAACAAATGATTGAATTGTTAGAAGATTGTATCATGGATATTCCATAATGCACATATAAGGCTAAGGTAATAACTGATACCATGAGCCAAAGATCGGGAAATAGCTTAAGCCTACGTAAAGGCTGATCAAATTACATCACCAAAGTAAATCAGGAGTCTGATTATTGGACCTATAAAAATTATAGAAGTTGTGTCGGAGAACATGACAGAATCACTCATAATATCAGATGTTCAAGAGAAATAACACAACAGCCATAATCTATAATGACTCTACAAGGAAGCCAGTTAGAAGAAGTATCAGCCTTATAAGAAGTCAGCACGAAGCTCCCACCGGATTGTGTATGTACCAGAGGAGCGAGTATTATAATAGAGCTTCAAGTTATGGACGTGAATTATACCTATGTGGAAGGGAGGTCATGAAAGAGATGGAAGATACGATGCGAGATTATAAGGTAAGAAAGGTAAAGGTGAACAATGTACGAGATACTCAAGGTAGAATATGTGAATAGTCCATACTTCGGATAGAAGGCTAGAAGTGCTGAGATTTATTATCTAGGAATAATAGCGGCATCGTTAGTAGTATACCTTCTAGCCTATGGTCTAGGTATCGAAAAGCTTGACTTAGAGAAGCAAAGAAGAGTTAGAGACGATGTGATGTCTCGCTTGATGTTCCAAATGACAAAAGGAAATCTATGACGCAAGCAAGTTGAAAGGTTGCAAGTAATATAAATAGAGATGTGCAGGTCACAAGTTATTGTATGGTGAAGCGACAAGGTTCTAGAAGACAGGAGCAAGGATAAGAATATGCGAATACTAAAATAACAAAATGGATAAGTCCTCAGGATTAAGCCCATGAAAACAAGAAGAGCAGATGGTCTCTCTAAATTATACAAAGATAACTATAGCCTGAATGAACTCAGAGGAATCTAAGAATAATAGCATTTAGAATGACACCCTGGTAATAGAATGAGGGTGTAATTGTGATAGATAAAAGATAACATTTGGGCCTTCGATTGAGTAATGATTCAATGAAGAAAAGAAAAGGATCTTATGAATTGGACAAGATTAAAGAACCCACGCAAGGTGAATTGCATTAGGATGATGTGAGGTAGGATTATGAAAGCAAGGTATCGCCCCAGGTGGATCAATCTAATCATTTCAGACGTTCCCCGATAAAATGTGAATCCTAGCAGTAATATTACATAAAAGGTTAAGTTATTAGTGGTATATTGTAGATCAATATTGAGGTGAATCAACAATGGATGGACAAAAGTTACAAAGTATGAGATAAGATTAGGCCGTCATTCTAAAGATGAACAGTAATGGGAAAACATTAAAGGACTTAAGTTTATACATATGGAATGAGCAATGAGAGTGAGCTGGAACTTGGTAGCAGACCTCAGCAACAATAAATTAAAGTAAGAGTTATGACAGTAAATTCATATGGATGGTTAAACGGACTTATGCGATGAGATATAGCAATATTCATAAATCCAACAAAGTATCCAGCAAAGGACTTAAATATACATATAGAGGCCCGAGAGGCATCCTATTAAGCCTTGTATATACAAAGTAAGGCCTACAGATCGATTAAAAGAAAAAAGGAAAAAGGAAAGATGAATCGCATAAGTGCACCTACAAATCAAAGGTTATATATGCCGAATGACAAGAGGTAACAGAAGTTGCAAGATTAGGAAGATTTCGATCACAGGTCATGATATGAGCAAAAAGACTAAAGAGGGAATACCCTAGACTTTGGATTTATTCACAGAGCAGCTGCTTGAATGGCAATAAGAGTATTAATGTATTCACAAGAGCTATAAGTTACGAAAATGATAAGAGCATTAGTCAACATTCAAGGACAAATGTTCCAAAGGGGGGAATGAGTTAACGCTTCGTAGTAATAAGTTACGACAGTGTTGCAACCTGCAGTATTTTACGTTGAATTTGTCGTAAGGTAATTGATATCAGTCCAAGGAAAAGATTATTTGGGGATTATAAGGATTATGTTATTTCACAAGTGATTAGTAAATTCATGAAGGTGAAAGAGGGAGCAAGTCTAAGAAAACGAATTTTGTCAAAGTTTGGCATTTTGGGATAAAATACGGCCCGAGCTATAATACCCGGTATTTATGGACTAGTGTCATACAAAGTACTACACGACCATGCTAGTAAGGTATGTTAAAAGAGAGTAATATATTAAGTAACTTGAGATAATTCCTAATTATGTGGATATTTGGTTAATTATGGACTTTTGGTGGAAGATTAACCATGTAATTAAGGAATTTGGTGGACAAAATTTGGATAAATTTACGAATGAAAAACGTGGCAGTACGCCACTATTAAGACATATGACTAAGTAGTCATATGAGCTTATGTGGCTCTATCTAAAGTAAATAGGATAGTAACGTGTAAGATATTCTAACTTTATACAAAGTTGGACTATCTAACAGTAATTGGGAGTTAATGACCGGACATCTTATCCCCAAAATCAACAAAAGCATTGAAATTGACAAAAACATATTGCAAATATAGCTATTAAGAGAAAGGATATGAGAATGACAAGAAACCTATTAAATACACAAAGGCTGCACCTAAGGTCTATACTTCCAACAAAAGCCTCCTCAAACTAGTATGGTTTACGAGGAAACTGTTTGCTCATGGTGACAGAGAAAAGACCTTCAAATTTATGACCAATTCAACCTTAATATTACTAAGAGGGTCCGATCACATCTCTATTACCTGATCACAATTTCCGTATGGGACTGCATCACATTATGAATCAAACTGTAGTTACTTCAAGTGGGTTGTTGCTTCAACATTTAAGGAAAGGAAAGTGAAGTCTTCGCCGCATATATTCACCTAAATGATAAACGATTGAGACCCTGCCAAAATGAGAACTAGGTATGTTAAGGCTATCCCTTCTTTCTTTTGGCATGATCCATACGATACGAACGAAACGTGCAAATGCACAAATTCCATAAATGACTCTATTCATAGAAGTATTAGAGATATCTATGTTCCTGAATTTCCATGTGTCATAATATTTTATCATCTGTTCATGGGTCTCAGAAAAATATGAAAGTTGAAAAGAGTTTACTTTATGATATTACTCAAAGGCAAAATGGTCTTATGAAGCTCCGAAAGATTTTATTACGTATTTTTCATGCATTTCATACATGTGCATTGACCCATGACCAGATGGCGTTATATACGCGTATATATGTAAATATATGTATATGGGATATGGGAAAAGGTTACGGCGTTATATACGCACCACCACCTGATCAGCTGGTATATGATGATGATGTTGCCCACAGTGGCTGAAATATGATTCAAACGACGTTATATACGCATATATGGGTATGTATTCGTATATATGTATGTATATATATGTATATGGGATATGGGAAAGGTTATGGCGTTATATACACACCACCACCTGATCAGCTGGTATACGTTGATGATTTTGCCCACAGTGGCCGATATGATATGATGGGATGCCCTCAGAGGCTGATGATGTTAAGAAACATGTACCTATGCACGACATGACATTCATACGCATATGCATGATGCTAAAAGTAATTTATAATTTACAGAGTTATTCAGACATACAGGTTGAGTCATGTACTCTATATTTCTTCCATGTCTCTTATGTATTTATTTATGTGCCTTACATACTCAGTACATTATTCATACTGACGTCCCTTTTTGCCTGGGGATGCTACATTTCATGCCCGCAGGTCCAGATAGACGGGTCGAGAGCCCTCCAAGTAGGCTATCAGCTCAGCGGAGGATGTTGGTGCTCCATTTGCTTCGGAGTTGTGTGTTTGGTTAGTATGATTTTGACGTGTATTGTTTGGTATGGCGGGACTCTATCCCGACCTTTATGACATTCATGTACTCTTAGAGGCTTGTAGATATATGTCTTGTATGTGAAAGATTGTACGGCTTTGTCGGCCTATGTTTTGAGTTTATAAAGGATTATGTTGGCCTATTAGGCCCGTATGTCACGTGTATATGATGATGCAATAAGAAAGATACGTTACGTTGGTACTCGGTTGAGTAAAGTACTAGGTGCCACTGGCGGCTCATCAGTTTGGGTCGTGACATTCAAGATCAGACACAAGAATTCCACAGCCTACAAGCCTCAAATGAACAGAGCTGTAGAAGCCGCCAATAAGAATATCAAGAAGATATTGAGGAAAATGATAGAAAAGCATAAACAGTGGCACGAGATGCTATCATTTGCTCTATTGGGGTATCGCACCACAGTCTGCACATCAACCGGGGCAACCCCTGTATGCAGGTTTATGGTACAGAGGTTGTCATTCCTGCTGAAGTAGAAATTCCTTCCCTAAGGATCATACAAGAAGCTAAGCTTGACTACGCGTAGTGGGTAAAAAGTCGTTATGAGCAACTAGACCTTATAGATGGAAAAAGAATGAATGTAGTTTTCCATGGTCAACTCTATCAGAACAGAATGTCCAGAGCCTTCAACAAGAGAGTCAAGCCAAGACAATTGACACCGGGGCAGCTGGAGTTAAAGAAACTTTTCTGCATCAAGATGAAGCCAAAGGGAAGTTCTCTCCCAACTGACAGGATCCATACATAGTTCGCCGGGTTTTGACAGGAGGAGCCCTCATACTTGCAGAAATGGATGGAAAAGTCTGGCCAAAGTCGATCAATTCAGATGTAGTCAAGCGCTACTATGTGTAATCTTTATGCTTTCTTTATGTGATGTAAATTGAACTACGCCTGACCTGATTCCCGTTTAAGAGGGGATACATAGGCAGCCCTATGGGTTCGGTCTGCCATCCGTAAATGGTTACAAATTATCTACTAGACTAGGGCAGAATTTTGAGGAGGACCCTCAAAATTCCGAAGTAATTTCAGCTTATCACCACACGAGCAACAGTCAGAAATGTCAACCCATCAAACTGGGGAAAATTTTGAGGAGGACCCTCAAAATTCCGTAGCAGGAAAGGTGGCAATGTCTTGAAATACGTCACAATCATTGGTTCATCTAAAAGCTATTTTTAGTTATACATTTATGTCGTTCTTTTACAAAATCATGCATGTTATTATTGAAACTTCTTTGTTTAGGAATGCTACCCCAATAATATAGACGATATCACCAAATCAAAGCCAAATGAGTCAAGCAAAAGTCAGCGGGGATACGAACTAACCTCGCCCTTACAAAACTCACAATTTTTCTTTGGATGCAGGCACTAGGATTGTGAAATCATTAGACATACTATACGCCCATAGGAAAAACATTGTTAAAATTCCATTCTCAGAACCATTGCACTTACCAAAATTTGCTATCAGCACACACCAGTGATGTTCCATATGTCAAAATGCTCCCAGTAATCACAATGCCACAATCTGCTATCAGCTAAGAAAACTCTACTATCAGTTGTTATCTTATTTCTTGTATAAGGCTACCATTTTGCCTTCTGTGACTAAACGTTGTCTCCATCTACATTTTCAATGTGCATAAGGCTACCATTCTGCCTTCCGAGACTAAACATTGTCTCCATCGGCATTTGCATTGCATAAGGCTACTATTCTGCCTTCCAATTTGCATAAGGCTACCATTCTGCCTTCCGAGACTAAACGATGTCTCCATCTACATTTGCATTGTATAAGGCTACTATTCTGCCTTCCAATATGCATAAGGCTACCATTCTGCCTTCCGAGACTAAACGCTGTCTCCATCTGCATTCGCATTGCATAAGACTACTATTCTGCCTTCCAATCTGCATAAGGCTACCATTCTGCCTTCCGAGGCTAAGCACTGCCTCCAGTTTTCTTCGAAACTAAGCGCTATCCCAAAAACTATTTATCTCACTTCTCGTATGGGCTAAGGTATGCCCTTCAATTAGCAAGACTGATCTCTGTAGTGTCCGCCCCATACTACTGCATCCTAATGGGCTGAAATATCGCCAACTCATCCAAAGGCATCATCGTTCGGAGGCACCATCTTCATAGCCTGAGAACACCATGTCATGTCCTGAGGATCTCTTTCAATATTTTGCATATCATTATTTAAAGGCATCATGGTTCGGAGGCACCATCCTCATAGCCCAAGAACATCATTTCATGGCTTGCAAATCCTTTTATCATACGCTTCATGGCCCAGGACGTCATAGTTTGAGGACGCCATTCCAAACCGTCCAAAGATAGCATTCATGGTCCAACGGAAACTTGCATCATGTTTAAATTTATGCACAATATACGCTTGTATTGTTTCTAATTGCAGGTAAACCGACAAGCAACGGCCACCCCAGCAGGAGCGATCCCGCTCCAGTAATGTCCGTTCTTGAAAGGTCTTTATCGGTACACTCCGCCGATGGATCCCGAACTACATACGACTTGATTCCTATAAAATCATGTATATGTAGGCAACTCAGAAGCCAGGGCACAACCTAAATCTTCTTCAAACCGTTTTGCTCGGTCAAAATTGGTCATCATATCTTTACCCGATAACTCTTTCATCCTTCCCGGATAAAGAGGTGCAGTTGTTGATATCCAATTTTTCCCTATATATTTTTCAATATGCAAAATATTTTCAAAATAGCATATATATGCAATATATAAGTATGTCCAAATGTTTTATTATTTTTCCATAATTTTTAAAAGTTTAAATTGGTTTATTTTTTCCCTTTTATCCATAAAATCTAAATAATTATTTCCAAAATTATTATTTTTGATAATTCATCTATTGGATCTTTATATTTATGCCAAAATATGGCTAAGGTAATTTTTACACATATTTACAATTTTATTTAGTATTTTTAAAGCTAAATTGCACATAATTACAATATTGGCCATTTTAAGGTTTAAATATGTTTTGTACGCATAAAATTGGGCCCTATATATTTAAATTGTTATTTATATGTTATAAATCATTTTAGTACTTTCAATTTGTTTTCAGAAACTATTTACTATTTTTTATAAATTAAAAAGAAAAAATGGCTATTTAAATAACCACCCATTTGTATTTCAATTATAGTCTAAATTAGACCCCAAATCCCCAGCCCAATTTTGAATTAAACCCGACCCTAATCCTTTTAAAACCAACCCAAAGCCGGATCCCCACCTACCCCATTTAATATAGGCCGTTGATCATTCAAATCGACGACCACTATTCTGCCTTACCATTTTTAACCCCAAACGACCCCCTAACCTAAATCATTTATCAAATGATCAACGACCACCATTCTTCCTTACCATTTTTAACCCCAAACGACCCCCTAACCTAAATCATTTCTCACCAGTCCACCGCCCTTGAATCCCCTCTCCTCTCAAACTCTCTCTGAAAACCTAAGGCTAACCCTAGCCGCCGCCACCCAAATCCACCCTAAACCCCTTCAATCCTCACTCAATCCATGGACTCCCATGGCTGTTTGAGATGTGTACTCGTCTCTTATGTCTCCTTGTGGCCTGCTTTCGAGATCCCATGGAAAGATCTCAAAGATATCTAATCTAGATCCTGCTTGACTTCCATCTATGGTCTGTTTCTCGCTATCCTGGCCGATCGAGTCAGATCCATGGCTTTGCCGGCTAGATCGGTAAATTTTTGAAGTTTTTCTCACTTTTCTGGGTTCTCTAAAACCCTAACCTTTAAGATTTTTCGATTCTCTTTCAGATCCATCTTAGATATGTGTATGTTATGAGCTTCTATATGTTTTCCTCAAGGCTTTTTCGATTTTTTCAAAGCGACTCTCCGTCTTCAAAAATTAGGGTTTCTCCTAAAAGACTTCTTCTCTGATTTTTCAGTATTAGCTTATGATTTTACTATGTTTAAACGTTTTGTTTATGTTCTTCTTCTACCTGGTTCATCGTGTTGAAACCCCTAAGTGTTTTGGTTCTATCCGGGGTTCTGAAACTCTCTTTGTTTAATTTATACGCATGTTTGGTTCGATTAAGTTCTTTGTGTTTGAATCCTTTTCCTTGTTTGACTTATCTGATTCTGAGTTCTTACTATTTTTCTTTTTAACTCGACTATTGTTAAAACCGTAATTTCTTAAAAAGTTTTCCTCACTTATTGATGTGAGTTCTTTACTTGTTTCTGACTTTCTTTACCTGTTAGACTGGTTTCTTCACTTTGGTTCTACGTGTGAGCCATGTCTGCTTGACCTTGTTGATTACCATGCTTTGAATAGTCCTTAGCCTATTCATGTCACTCCTGTATGTTTATGTTCATCTAGTTTGCTCCTTTTTTGTCAATATGTCTGACCCTGCATGTCTAATACGTCTGCTCATTCCTTTCTATTTATATGTTGAAGTGCAGAATCATGACCATTTCTTGATTGATCCTAATTTCCTTAAGTTACAACTGATTGCAAAAAGGTTTTCTTATAAACCCTAATTTTACTCATTTGTTTAAATTGATTGATTCCTTCCCTTTATTTGCTGTCATATTTTACCCCGCTGAATCCTTTCCCCAAATTAAGTATATTCTGTACCTAGACTCAATTGTATACTCTATATTTTTACTATCCCTTATATGGTCAGAAATCAATCTTCCTCAGATTGATTTTATTTCCTTAATTATCTCGTTAGTATCCGTTAAGCAGTAATTCCTTGATTAAAGGGAAGTACTTGTATTAATGGGATTCTGATTGTGATTATTGCCATATTTGTGTAAAACCTTTACTTGTTACCTTATTTTGTACTCGTTTTCAAAGCTATAAAAACCCTACCCTCTCATCTTTAAACACACGAACATCTGAGTTCAAAACACACACTTATACACTCAAACCTCTCTCTTTCTTTACTGCTACTCGTGCTACTGCTTTGCCTAGCTGGCTGAAAGCCAAGGCTAGACTGCGGAATCCTACTTGATTTACCTTTCTGCACTTTGCTTTCTCAACTGGTATGTCCTAGTTTAATGTTAAAGCTTCAACAACAACATGCTTCATTAATTGTTTCAGTTTCTCTCATTCTTGTCTACTTCTGCTTGTGATTCTATTGTGAAACCTGCAGTCAAGTTACATTACCAGCATGCTATAATGTCTCCCTCACCCTTTAGATTACTTCACTCCCCTATGTGTGTTTCAAGACATACTTTGTCAGTCACTTAGTGTGTACTTTCCATCCCAAGTCTTTATCCCTTCAATGTGCTTATGTTCTTTCTGACTAGCATGTGATCATGCCAGTATCAGTTATTCATGTGCATACCCAACTAGTCCTAAGACCCTTGATGGGGTTATGTGTTTACAGTCAAATGTCTGTGTCCCATTTCCCATGACCCCCTATATGACTACTGATTCTGAGTGTGATCCCATGTTGGGAGTTTGAGTTTGTTTACTACTACAACAGATTTTAATCACCTCTGTTACTAATTGCTTTCAAAAATGCACTATCAGTCCAGCTTTTAAACAAATACCTTTCAATACGTGTTCTGCACTTCCACTATACTCTTAGAATCTAGGTCCTGCCTCTCTTGTGAGCCTTGCCTTGGGACCCTTGAACTCCCTCTAAACTTTGACACATAAGAGCTGACCCTTCCACACAGCACTTACTCTTGGTTATGCAATCTAGGTGTAAGCACTGCTCGGGATCCTTTGAGGTCCTTAGGGAACTCTGACACACTCAGATATGAGCAAGGCTTTGGAACAATATTGGCATTGAAGTTGTTTATTACATAACTCAGAGAGGAAGTCAGGATCAGGCTTCCTATGGTTGTAACTTCTTATTTTTGCACTTCTTTTGTAATTCAATCATTTGGTTTGTAATAATTTGTAAACAAGTATGGAGTTGGCTAGTGAAAAGGGATGGGAAATATGCATGATTTAGCTATCAAAAGGAAACAAAATATGTTATTAGGTTTATATTCCTATTTGTGCAATAGAAACCATGTGTAGGACTCATTTCATACATTAGAGATCATAAATTGGTATTTTATGTTGTTTTATTATGAGTCTATTGATAGTACTAATATAGTGTTTCTTGCTGCCCCTTTGAGCCGAGGGTCTCCTGGAAACAGCCTCTCTGCCCCTCAGGGTAGAGGTAAGGTCTGCGTACATATTACCCTCCTCAGACCCCACTTGTGGCATTACACTAGGTTGTTGTTGTTGTTGTTGTTGTTCCTAGGACTTACACTTATTGTTTTCAGCATGTCCATTTCACTATCACATCACTTAGAAAATCCTGTGTTAAATGTGTTAATATTCGGTGTTTCTGTGACCATGTTCTTACTGTCATGCACACTTAGAGATCCTGTTTTAGGCTAAACTAATAAACATATCATCTCTGCATATTCTGGAAATCGTGTTCTAACATTGTAAAATTTGTGCATATAGAAATCCTGCCTAGGATTCTACATTATTCTGTATCTCTGTATATTAGATGCCATGTCTTTAGGATTTTATTTATATTCGCTTAAACACGCTTAGGCTAAATATGAATGCATAAAAGGAATAAAGCAACTTTACTCAGTTTTTACAAGCAACTGGTCGTAATTCTATGTGCTGAACACCTAGAACAGCATGTTGTAGGTAATATAATAATCTACAAACTATCTTAGCAATCCTGAATAACTACTAAATACTGCTTACGCCTAGGCAAGCTTTAGTTAATGACTTGAATAAAATTGGAGCTGCTTTTGTTTAATTATCAACTGATACAACCAGCAGGCAGGCCTGATTAGACTTCTTTTCTGAGTTATATAATGAATCTGTTTCTGACTTAAACAACCTGCTTTAGGATTTTTAAAATTCAGACCTTAACTGTGTATGAGTTGTGTTGTCTATGTACATTGTTTGTGAAGGTATAACTGAACCAACTATTTGCTTATATGTTTCCCATAATTGCAGTTTTATATGTTGTGTAGGTCGCCTTAGCATTTTACCTTTGAACCTAAGGGTTAGCCTAGAACCTCCTTCTTATAAGTCCTAAATTCCTCCGGGAGTGATAGGAATGAGACTTGTAACAGCATGCAATAGAGGTCGAGACCAACCCGCGCTTTAATTACCTTCACGGGGCGGGAAAGGGTAGATATGGATATGATGACTGGTGCGCTAATACCACGTGTATCCCCTCTTTTGAGGAGTGTCATAGCGGGTATTGCATTGATGTAATCCATATTACAAACAAACCTAGGACACCCATTTATTTTTTATAAGTATACTCAGACTATAACTCTTTTCAAAACCGTGCTTTTATTGTTTTTCAAACACTTGTGTATTTAAACTCATAATCCCTTATTATTTGAGCCTTTAGTTGTTTTCTAATTGCACAAATTCACAAAAAATATCTAGCCGGGAACCACACTAGTGGATCCTGAGGGGTGCCTAACACCTTCCCCTTAGGATAATTTCAAGCTCTTACCTTATCTCTGGTTATCAAACATAGATGTAGTTGGACCTTATATATGCCCTAACGCACCTTAAAATCGTTAGGTGACGACTCTTCAAATACCCAATTCCTAAAAAGGAAATGAGTCATTACACCTCATGAACGTCGAAACCCGGACTCCTCTCCGCAGAGGGAAAAAGGGGGCGCGATAGCATGGTGACTCTGCTGGGGATATTTAGGCTTTTACCATTTCAGATTGTTCTTGTGAATTTGTACCTCCCTTTATGTGCAAATACTTGTTTAACTCCTTTAAGCATTTAATTTCTTTTTCAAAAGCAAAACGGACATATCTTCCTTGTTTCTTTCCTTTATTGTTGCTTTAAATTATGAAACTGCTGTATTTATCACTTTCTTAATGTAAAAATACATGTCAACATGCTTTTAATTATTGCATAATCATGATTAACATCATACTCCACTTGTGCCAAACAAATACTATAGCAACGCTTTAATAAGTGGTTGCGCGCTTCCTATATCATTGCCCCCTAAATTTGGAAAGACATATTTGCAGTAAACTAGTCGATCAGCGGTGCAGTCGACAGTTATGTTCAAACCTAGTCGGGTCAGTTATGTTGTCCACATAATGATCCTTTAAGATAGCATTATCCAGAGTCCACTAGGTTTCCTTAAACCCAAACGGACGTCATCACGTTCTGTGCATTTATTTGGAGAACTAAATGTTTCATGATAATTGTTGATAAGGGTCTAACCTTATTTGTGTTGCAGAAATATGAGGCACAAAGTCCCCAGATTCGGCATGGTGACCAATATCCACCCAAGATTGCTAAGCTGGTGGAGGGATTTACACTCTGGTGACCAAACTCTCGTCCGAAAATATCTGGGAAATCTACCATCCCTCCTGGCAAGCTAACAACATGATCATAGAAGCTGCCACATTGTTTTGGGATTGTGAAAGGGCCATGTTCCGCTTCGGGTATATTGAAATGACACCTTTGCTAGAGGAGATAGGAGGACTGGCCGGTCTAGAGTCGGAAACTCCGGGTTTGCTAATGCCTAAGAACTATAGAGGCAGGGGTTTACTCAAGATGATGGGTTTGAAGAAGAATACAAAATTGACATGCCTAAAGGAATCATACATCCCTTTTAACTACCTGTATGAAAGGTACGATCATAGAAAATCCTATCGTACCTACCCTGACGAGTTTGCCATCACGTCCTTGGGACACATCCATCGTAGGGTTTTCGTCTTCATGTTTTGTTTCGTGGGTCTGATCGTGTTTCCGATGAAGAAAGGGAGAATCCATACCTGGCTGGCTATGGTAACTAAGACCCTAATGGACGGGATTAGTGGGCAGACATTTAGCATTGTGCCCACGATCATTGCAGACATATACCGAGCCTTCGAGAAGTGTCAACGAGAAGCTAAGCACTTCGAAGGCTACAATCTACTACTTCAACTCTAGCTCATGAACATCTCCAAAAAGGCGATACCGACAAGAAATTCAACGAAGGGACTGGGATGATCACATCGCTTTCCACCATCCAAAGCAAATGAATTATATCCCCGACATGTTCTCTCATCCTGAGAATGCCAAATGATGGGTTGAGCTATTCGATAATCTGGCCGAAGAATAGGTCCAATGGATGTTAGAAAGATTTCCGACAGAAGAGTTCATCGCCCGATCTAGAGATGCACCTTTCCTGATACTGATTGGTCTAAGAGGAACATACCCTCACGTCCCTCTTCGAGTTATGAGCCAAGCTGGTAGGAAGCAAGTTATACCCAGGGTCGACAAGATGAGCCATTTCTGAGCTGACTTCCAAAATGATGATAGTCCCTACAAGTTCCAAGCCCAACATATGTGGCATTGCAAGATCGTAATGGGGAGAGATACCATCGAGCCAGACAGATATCATGCTGGTTATGCTCTTTTCTACTCAGGTTGGTTGGAAGATAATCATGATGGTCTGGTCCAGCCAGTGTTTGTTCGAGGTCACAAAATTATAGATGAAAAGGCCGAGGCGCAAGTCAAGTACAACCAACTACACAAAAGGATCCATGAATACGAGAGCGAACATCGCAAGATACAAGAGTCCAACCAGAAGCTGATTGAGGAATGGAAGGACATGGCTGTTAGTGCCAACAAGAGGCTGGGATACTTGGAGCGGGGCATAGTAGAATTGGAAAGAAAATTTCTCAAAAGGGTTGAAGACTGTCAAGAGGCTGAAGGGACTGAAGGTGGACATCTAGCGAGAGCGGACCTGTTGCTGGGACTTCGCGAGTTAGGGAAGCTATTCGACGGAGACAAGAATGCTGAATCTGGGGAAGGTCCTTCTGGGACCAAGTAGATAGGAGTTTACCTTTTTTGCTTTATGAATGTAACAAGGCCAATGGCCATTAGTGACTTTTATTTCTTCTTTATTTAGTGTCGATTTGGGTTTCGTCAATTTTTATCAATAAAATGAGGCATTTAGCATTCCAAGTTCTACAAATCAATTTGTCGCTAGGCCTACCTCGGGCACAAAGAGGTCCCCAAATTAGGACACGATTTACATTCTCGCACTATGTGTTTAAATATTGCAATACTTTTTATAATCCTCACTGACTTGATTACCTTTTTGTTTTTATTTTTGTTTTTTGTTTTTGTTTTATTATTCCCCTCCCCAAAGGTTAGTTCGTGCATTCTGGCTTCATCATCGTATTTCACAAGATCTAGGGGGCCTCCACCCACTCCTCCTCTTAGTCCCATTAAAGGCAAGCACAAAGGCAAAATGGAAAACTTGAACAACATAAGGAAGGAGAACATTGTTGAACGGGTTGAGGCCACTGATGGCCAGGGTATTTGGGTTCCTAACGAGAATGTGTCACAATTTGAACAGAAACTGATAAAATTCCAAGAAGAGCTTGATCTGGTTCGAAATCTAGCAAACCTATCATTTTCCCTCAACACCCCAGATGTCAACTTTCCCAACACTCAAAACCCTACACCTCCTCAAAATATCCCAAAACAACAGAATCATCCTGCTCCTCACCATCACGTTGCTCCACCAAAGAACCAATGTAACACATGTCATACCCCAAACACCACTCCACTACTCATCCCAGAACCTCAAAACTCCACTAATGACCATTTCATCACCCAACACCAGGCTACCATAACACTCCTATATACATGGAGACCATGTCACACTCCACCCAACCTATCTCCAACACACCTGAATCTGATGAGAAGGATCTTTTTATCAGGAACTTGGTTGAGAAACTTAAGAAACTGACCAGACGGATTCAGGGCGTTGAGGGAAGCAAATGAATCGAGGGGCTGAACTATGAGGATCTTTGCATACAGCCTGATGTCGAAATGCCTAAGGGGTACAAACCTCCTATGTTTGAAATGTTTGATGGTACGGGTGATCCAAAGGTCCATCTGAGGACACATTGCGACAAGCTGATGGGAGTAGGGAAGAATGAAAGGATCCATATGAAGCTGTTCACGAGGAGTTTGAAAGGAGATGCATTATCTTGGTACATCAGCCAAGATCCCAAGAAGTGGTCAAGCTGGGTAGGCATGGCGTCTGAATTTATGGATAGATTTAGGTTTAATACAGAGAATGCACTAGAGGTGTTCTATATACAGAATCTAAAGAAGAAGCCCACAGAGACATTTCGCGAGTATGCTACTCGCTGGAGGTCCGAAGCTGCTAAGGTCAGACCTGCCTTAGAAGAGGAACAAATGAACCAGTTCTTTGTCCGGGCTCAGGACTCGCAGTATTATGAATGGCTGATGATGATTGAGAACCACAAATTCTCTGACATTATCAAACTAGGTGAAAGAATTGAAGAAGATATCAAAAGCGGTATGTTCACAAACTTCGAGGCCTTGCAAGTTACAAATAAGGCCTTACAGTCCGATGGTGTGTCCAAGAAAAGGGACGTAGGGGCCGTGATGGTTGCACAAAGGACCAAATCTCCCCTCAAACACCAAACTTACCCAACACCTCCACTATCAGCCAACCCCAAATTACCAAGCACCCCCACCCTCATACCAAGCTCCACCACCAACTTATCTGTCATCTCCACCTCCCACATATCAACCTACCTCACCCAAATACTCCCAACCCACTCATGTTTAGCAACCATCCCATTACCAGTCACCCTCTGCATGCCAAAACTTCCCTAGACCTTGACCAAATTTTGATCGCAGACCTCCAAAACAATATACAACCATCGCCGAACCCATCGACCAGTTGTATGAGAGACTCAAAGCTACTGGTTATGTCACCCTCATCCCTGCTGCAACCCCTGAGAACCCTTCTCAATGGGTTAACCCAAACAAATCCTGTGCATACCACTCCGGCATGAAAGGGCACACCATTGATGAATGACGCTCTTTGAAAGATAATGTCACGACCCGATCCCCGAACCCGATCGTGATGGCGCCTCTCGTGAAGACAAGGCCAGCCAGACCAAAACGGAACACCTCTTTTAAACAGTTAATCATCATAAACAGTAATAACATATAATATAATGCTCATAAATTGCGGAATTTAACGATAATAACAGCAGGAACCATCCCGACACAGCCCAAACTGGGGTGTCACAAGTCATGAGCTACTACAGAATCTACTATAGGTCTACAAAGTACGGAATCCGATACAACAGTTTGAAGAAAACATAAATGATAGAGGATAAGAGAGTCAAGGGGCTGCGGACGTCAACAGCTACCTCGTAACTCCAAATCACTGCCTAGCCTGGAAGGAATCAGCGCTCAGGTGCGGACTCTGCTATACCTGAATCTGCACACATGGTGCAGGGAGTAATGTGAGTACTCCGACTCAGTGAGTAATAATTACAAATAATGGCTGAAAGTATGAAAACACGTAAAGGCACAAAGCAATTCCATATCAAGCAGTAAAATCACTTAAAGCAGTAAATCAGTGAAGAAATCAAATGATATTCCTTTTTAAAACAAGTAAAGCAGGTAATTTAACAGGTAATTAACATGTAGAAATCTGCCCCTCGGCACAGTATCAATCGCTCAGCATAGTATCAGCCCCTCGGGCTCACTCTCAGTACAGTATCAGCCCCGTAGGCTACCTCACAATCACTCAGCATAATGGTCAGCCATTGTTACCTGACCAACTTTCATCAAACAGTGTCATTGTTACCACTGTTTCAAATCACATGGGTACCCGCGCTCACTGTGGGTGTGCATACTCCAGAGGGGCCCCTTACGGCCCAAGCGCTATATCAAGCCACCTCATGGCATCATCACTCAACATATCCTCACATCACTCAAGCCACCACATGGCATAAATAGTATCTCAGGCCCTCGGCCTCATATCACTCAGCATATCCTCACATATGGCCCTCGGCCTCACTCAGTCCAGAAATCATCATAAGCCCCTTGGGCATTAGTAAAACAGTAGTTCTCAGCCCAAAACATGATGTAGAAATATCATTTAAGTTTCAAATCTGAGTAAAAGTGGTTGAGTTTGTAAAACAGTAGATATCAACAGGACTGAGTTCAAATAATAAGTCAAGCAGTAAGGAAATAGTGATAAAAATCCCCGAAGGGTCCAAATAGTTGGCACGAAGCCCAATTATGGCAATCAGCCCAAATCATGATGGTAACAAAGGAATTTCAGTCAAATATTCAGTAAAATCATCAATCGGGATGGACCAAGTCACAATCCCCAGTAGTGAAAACCCCACGCTCATCATCCAGTGCGTATCTTGCCTCAATATAGCACTACGACATGCAATTCGGGGTTTCAAACCCTTAGAACATCATTTACAACCATTACTCACCTCGAACTGGCTAATTCTCTAGCGCACGATGCCTTTTCCCCTTGAATTGGCCTCCACGCGCGTCAAATCTATCCAAAATCAGAACGAATATGTCACAATATGCTAAGGTAACAAAGCCCAAGCGAAAACATTCGAAAAATATCAAAAACATCTCGAAATTAGCAAAACCCGAGCCCCGGGCCCACGTCTCGGAATCGGATAAAATTTACATTTTCAGAATCCTAATACCCTCACGAGTCTAACCATACCAAAATTATCCAATTCCGATACCATTTGGTCCATCAAATCATCATTTTACATTTTTGAAAGGTTCCACAATTTTCTTCCCAAATTCCATCTCAAATCACGAATTAAATGATGAATTCAGTGATAGATTCATGTACTCTAACCAAATCTGAGTTAGAATCACTTACCCCAACAAATTTCTTGAAAAACCTTCGAAAAATTGCCAAAATCCGAGCTCTCTAGGTCAAAATATCAAATAAAACCCAAAACCTCGTATTTATAGAGTACCCCTCAGATTCCGACACCGCTGACCGCACAAAAATGACCGCGGTCCGCGCAAAACCAGCGGGGTCCGTGCAAAAACGACCGCGGCCACACAGGTCTTGTTCTGCAGTGACAGGCTTTAGTATTTTGGCCATAACGTTCGCTACAGATGTCCAAATTGCGATATCTTTACCTTTCTGGAAACTAGACACGAAGGGCTACAACTTTCGTTTTTGAATCACCTCAAAATTCCTTGTGGATAAAGGATATGAGCTTCCGAAGTAGGACCAGCAACCTGCAGTCTTCATGACTGCGGCCGCGGCCATTTTGACGCGCCCAGCGCGAAAAGGAGCGCGGTCCGCGCCAAAACTGCTGCTCCCTCTATTTTTCTAAGTTCCGGGGTGTCCGTACTCGCTCAAAACTCACTCGAAACACACCCGAGGCCCCCGAGACTTCAACCAAAAGCACCAACGCATCCTAAACATTATTCAACCTCGTTCCAATCATCAAAACACCTCGACTAACACCAAAATCATCAAATCACATCGAATTCAAGCCTATGAATCTCAAGAACTTCCAAATTCCATTTTTGATCAAAAACTCAACCAAACCACATCCGAATGACCTAAAATTTTTGCAGACAAGTCCAAAATGACATAACAAAGCTACAAAAACTCTCAGAATTCCATTCCGACCCTCGGATCAAAATTTCACCTATCAACCGGAATTCGCCAAAATACTAACTTCGCCAATTCAAGCCTAATTCTACACCGTACCTCCAAAACCACTTCTGATCACTCTCCTAAGTCACAAATCACCTCCCGAAGCTAACCGAACCATCAGAACTCACATACGAACCCTCTAACACATAAGTCAACATCCGGTTGACTTTTCCAACTTAAGCCTTCTTAAAAGAGACTAAATGTCTCATTTCTTACCAAATCCTCTCCGAACTCGAACTAATCATCTCGATCCCATAAAAAACGAATAACGAAGCGTAAAGAAGCTGAAATGGGGAAAATGGAGCGGTAACTCATGAGACGACTGACCGGGTCGTCACAGATAAGATACAGTCTTTGATTGATAACAAAATCATTGTGGCAAAGGATCCCACTCCAAACATCCGCAACAACCCTCTTCCAGACCATAAAGGTGGAGGTATCCACATGATTGAAATAGAAGATGACTGGGATCCAGAGGGATCAATCGGGTTGATCATAGAAGGTGATGACCCAAAGAAGCCAAATATTACTCTCAATCCAATCATAGTCCAGATTCAACCGTCTAAGGACGCTGAGATGAATATGTATGTACCACTTGAGTTTTGAAGCAACATCATTCGAAAAGACACCAATACCAATTGAGGTTGAATTCGTGTCTCCGGCAAATGCACCCGCACCATTTGAGGTGGCGGTCCTGCCACCCATGGTACATGTACTGTTCGGGGTGAGGATAGCCACACCGATCCTAGTAGCAATGTCGACCATGACAACATTCCATACAAATGTCGTACCCTGGGACTATATAGCTGAGGCAAGAAGGAAAGGCAAGGTCAGGTTTGAAGAAACTGTCGCTGCACAGGGTATGACAAGAACTGGTAGAATTTGCCGAAAAAATAGGAGAGTCTAGTTGTGCGACTGTATTCATTGTATTCGCGCTACTGTATTCATGAATACATTAGCAAAATTTGCCTAAATAATAAGGGAATCCAACTGTTTGATAACAGAAAGAGGATCAATTAGCGTGTATCACTCTTAATTTAACTTAACAAAATCAATTCTACATAAATTTCATTGTTATGCGACTATATTAATTATATTCGGTGTTATTGTATTGATGAATAAAGTAGCAGAATTCACCTAAAAAATAGGGGAGTGTGACGACCCGACCAGTCGTCTCATGAGTTACCACTCTGTTTTCCCCATTTTTGCTTCTTATTGCCTTGTTCAGCTGTATTATGTGTTATCGGGTTGGTTGGTTCGGGTTCGGAAATGTTTTGGTAAGGTTTGAGACACTTAGTCTCTTTTGAGTAAGCTTAAGTTAGAAAAGTAAACCGGATGTTAACTTATGTGATAAAGGGCTCAGATGAGAGTTCTGATGGTTCAAATAGCTTCGGGAGGTGATTTGAGACTTAGGAGCTTGATCAGAATGTGTTTTGGAGGTACGTAGTAGATTTGGGCTTGAATTGACAAAATTGGAATTTTGGCATTTTTTGATTGGTAGGTGAGATTTTGATATACGGGTCGTAATGGAATTTAGGGAGTTCCAGTAGGTCAGTTGTAACATTTGGGATGTGTGTGCAAAATTTCAGGTCATTCGGACGTGGTTTGATCAACTTTTTGATCGAAAGCGGAATTTAAAAGATTTTTGGAATTCTTGGGCGTCCCAACGGTTGGAACAAGTTTTAATGATGTTATGGGATAGGTTGGCATGTTTGGTTGAGGTCCCGAAAGCCTCAGGTGAGTTTCGGGTGGTTAAACGGATCATTTCTAGTTGAGAAAAGTTGTAGAAAATTTCTTGTGAGTGTTGCAAACTTTTGGCCTTCGCGTTCGCGAGTGGGCCCTTGCGTTCGCGAAGGGTTAATATGGGAGACAGTGAAGTTGGCCTTCGCGTTCGCTAAGGAGGTCCCGCGATCGCGAAGGGTTGAGCTCTATGGTCATCGCATTCGCGTGTGCTTAGTCTCATTCGAGTAGAGGAAAGCTAGCAGCTGGGTCCGGGTCAGATTAGTCTTCGCGTTCGTGTGTGGATGGCCGCGTTCATGAAGAGTTGTGAAGCTAAAGGTTCACGTTTGTATGTGTTAGGTCGCGTTCGCGATAAAGGGCAAATTGGTCAACTCAAATTGTGCTTCGCGAAGGCGTTGACTGCGTTAGCGATGAAGGATTTTTAAGTGCTGGGACAGAATGTTTAAAAGATCCATTTCCGCGATTTTGGGTCTAAGTTCCTCCATTTTTGGGTGATTTTGAAGCTTTTTGAAAGGGATTGAAGAGGGAACACTTGAAGGTAAGATTTATAGACTTAATACTCAATCCTAATGTGATTTCTACCCAATTAATCATGGATTTTGTAGTATTTAAGCTTAAATATTAAAGAAATAGGGCTTGTAATTAGAGACCTAGAATTTGGGATTTGAGGGGTCGCTTGTGGTTGGATTTTAGTGCTTTTGATATGAATGAACTCGGGGAGTGATAAGGAATTTATTGATGTAATTTTTATCGGATTCCAAGACGTGGGCACGGGGGTCAGTTTGGCCAATTTCGAGATTTGTGTTGTAGGTTTATTTCTTTCGAGTGGGCTTTATTCCCTTAGCATATTTTGATAGTTTTGGACTAATGTTGGTTAGATTTGGAGTATCCGGAGGCTGATTCGAGAGGCAAGGCCATCGCGGGCTAGAGTTTGGACCGGATAGAGGTGAGTAATGACTGTAAATGTTGTCTTGAGGGTATGAAACCCCGGTTTTCACATTGTTGTACTATATTGAGGTGACACACATGCTAGATGACAAGCATAGGGTCGTGCACAGTTGGGGATTGTGACTTAGTCCATCCCGTATGACTGTTTAACTGCGTATTCGACTGAAAATTGTTTGTTATCATCATGTTTTGGGCTGAATTCTATATTTGGGCCTCGTGCCAACAGTTTTGGACCCTTAGGGGATTTTTACTACTATTCCTCGTTGTTTTGATTTTATACTTGTACTCAGTCATGCTATATTCCACTATTTTTATAACTCAGTCATGTTTAGCCTGTTTTGACATCTTAAATGATATTTTAAGATGAGCATCATATTTTATTGTGCCCCGAGTGCCTTTTAGAGATTTCTGACTGAGTAGGGCTGAGGGTTTATGTTGTGAGGTTATTATTGGACAGGGCTGCATGCCGTAACGGTATTAAGCTCATTCATGATTATGAAGCCGAGGGCCTGAGTTGTATGCCACAAGGTGGCTTGATATGAGGTCGAGAGGTAATTGATTATTCCACGAGATGGCTTGATATTGTGCTTGGGCCGTAAGGGGCCCTTCCCGGAGAATGTACACCCCCAGTGAGCGCGGGTACCCAATGTGATATGTGATGTAGCCCGAGGGGCTGATGTTGTTCCATGTTATTGCCCGAGGGGCTGATTTTGTTGATATTGTACCCGAGGGGCTGATTTTATGTGTTTATCTTTTCTCGCTGCTTCGCATTCACTTGTTTAACTGTTAAAAGATGTTTTAAAGAAGCTTATACTGAACTAAGGTGTTTTTATGAGATTTCATTGTTTTGTTGCTTCGCAAAGGTTTTTCATTGTCTCTTTGTAGCATTTTGTTGTGTTTTACGTGTTTTCTTACAGCTCAGCCTTAATTTATTTTTATTGCTCACTGAGTTGGCGTACTCACATTACTCCCTGCACCCTGTGTGCAGATTTAGGAGCTTCGGGCCCTGCTAGCGAGGGTTGATTGCTTCCAGCAGACCGTGCGGATATCACTAGGTAGCTGCTCGGCGTTCGCAGCCCAATGCTTCTTCTTCCTATCTTTATCTTCTTTTTGTATTGAATTGTAGTAGACTATTTAATCTTTTCCATACTTATAAACTTATGTTAGATGCTCATGACTGGTGACACCCCGATTTCGGGCTATGTTCATTTCTGTGTTTGTTCTATTACATTTATGTTAGGATTTATCACATGTTAATGATTTAAATAGAACTATTTTATCCGTTTAAATGAATTGGGTGTTGTGTCGGCTGGCCTTGTTTCACGATAGGTGCCATCATGACTGGGTCCGGGTTTAGGGTCGTGACAAGTTGGTATCAGAGCCTATGTTACATAGGTCTCATGAGTCATGAGCAGGTTTAGTAGAGTCTTGCGGATCGGTACGGAGATGTCTATACTTATCCTCCAGAGGCTGCATAACCTTTAGGAAAAAAATCATATTCTTGAAATTCTTGTCGTGCGAATCTGTTTATCCGAGTACTAAACTTCTGTCATTCTATTTTCTCACAGATGGTGAGGACACGCGCTACCGGTAAGGATGGAGGACCACCAGTACCACCAGCTGTGGCCACTAGAAGCCGATGACGCGGTCGAGGTCGCGGTAGGGGTAGAGTTGTAGCCCACGCAGCAGCTAGGGCAGCACCTGCAGATCCAACAGCCACCCTAGTTCAGAATTAGGTCCCAGTTGTGGATGCTCCAGAAGCACCAGTTGTGCCCATTGTGATTCCGGGTCTTCAGGAGGCCCTGGCTCAGATTTTATCTGTATGCACTAGCCTAGCTCAGGCGGTCTCAATTACTATAGCTGCAACTACTTCTCAGGTTGGGGAAGGCACTCAGACTCCTGCCGCTTGCACACCTGAGCAGGTCATGTAGGGACTTCAGACACCGGGGGCACATCCAGCCCAGCCGGTTGCAGCTACTCAGGACTATGTAGCTCCTTCCATGCTAGAGGACGAGCATCACATATTGGAGAGGTTTGGTAGACTTCAGCCTCCGACTTTTACTGGTACAAAGGGCGAGGATGCCCAGGGTTTCTTGGATAAGTGTTAGAGGATTCTTCGTACATCGGGTATTCTGGAGACCAACAGGGTCGCTTTCACTACTTTTCAGTTTTTTGGAGTTGCCTTCACTTGTTGGGAGGTTTATGAGAGGCGTAGGCCTGTTGGTGCAGCACCCTTTACCTGGCATCAGTTCTTCGTTCTCTTTTTGGAGAAGTATGTGCCACAGTCTTGCAGAGAGGAGCTACGCAGGCAGTTCGAGTGGTTGCGTCAGGGAGAGATGACTGTGATGCAGTATAAGATGAGGTTCTCAGAGTTAGCTCGTCATGCTATTTGGTTGGTTCTGACAGAGAGAGAGAGAGGATTAGGAGGTTCATTGATGGCCTCACTTATCAGCTTTGTATTCTCGTGACAAGGTGTCGCGCCCCCTTTTTCTCGAGAAATTAGGTTTATGACATTTGGCAGGACAACTCGTTCCCTTTTGGGGAATTGGGTTTGAATTGAAGAGTCGCCACATAATGATTAAAGTGCATTAGGACACTAGGAGGGATTTGTTTTAAGTAACCAGATATTGGGTAAGGGCTTGAAATTATCCCAAGGGGAAGGTGTTAGGCACCCCTCAAGATCCACTAGTGTGGTTCCCGGCCAGACAGTTATTGTGACTTTAAGCGCAAACAACACGTAGGCGAATAAGACTTCAAATAAGAGGGGATTTTGCACATGACGGTTACAAGTAAAAAAACTAAAAGAGTTGATTTTGAAGAAACGGTTTAAAAGAAAGAAATAAAGGAAAGGGAGGGGGTCGTAGGTTTATTAATAATATGAATCACCCCACACAACATCCGGTTATCACTCCTCAGTGAGGGGCTACACGTGATGTTACCGCGTGGTCATCATATCCATATTTACCCTTCCCACCCCGTTAAGGTATTAAAGCGCGTAATGGTCTCGTTTACTTATTGCATGCTATTACCCGTCCCAATCCTATCAGTCCCGGAGGCATTTAGGACTACTAATCCTAAAGGGGAGGGATATTAGGCTTATTTATGGTTTTAAAGGTAAATATTCTAAGGCGACATGCAAAACATGTATAGCAAGTTGGGGGAAAGCACATAACAAGCAAAACCTCAAATAGACCTCCTTTAAACCAAAGAAAGCACATAATTTAGCATGTCTTGCACATACTGTTTAGGGTCTGATTAATAATTAAAAAGTTGAGGCAGGCTGATTTATCACATATTTTCAGATAAGAAGTTCGAATTTGGCCTGCCCGCTGGTTGTAATTAATAAAGACTGATGCAGTTTATAAACTTTTACCCTAAGGCTTGCCTAAGTGTTGGACAAGAGTTCTATAGGCAAGATATCTACTGATTTCAGAAACAATGAACTAAATGCGTACTGGTTATGAGGAGTTGCCAGCTTATTAAAGAAAAGCAAGTTTTTAGCAAAAGTTATAGGTTCTGCAAACGTTAGACATTGTTATTACTGGTTTTAGACTTATAAGTGAGTGAAATGATTCAGACTTGATTGGTAGTTCCTATAGGCATGCTTTCTATGCGTTGTTGAATTTAAAACCTTTTATGGACATGGTAAACAATGCAGAAAGCCTATAGGCATGACATCTAGATGTTGATCCAAGATTCAGATTTATAAGCATGGTATCTATATGAGATAATGCAGAATCCCTACAGATATGGTATTTATATGAGAGTGCAGAAATTCAGAAAAAATCTATAGGCAGGATATCTATATGAGATTGCAGAAATTAAGAAATTCCTATAGGCAGGATATCTATTTGAGAGTGCAGAAATTCAGAAATTCCTATAGGCAACATATCTACCCTTTGCATACATGGTTATCCCTCTCTTTTCTACTAGCCATCCCCAAGAGTTTATTACAAGTTATTATAGCCCAGAATGAAATAAGAAATGAAAAATATATTAGAAATTGAAAGTACAACCAATGAGAGCCTAATTCAGACTCCATGTCTGAAATATGAGATGAACCAACTCCAAGAGATCATGATCCAAAGCCTTTCTCCCATTTGGATGTGTCAGAGTTCCATAAGAGCCTCATATGGACACCGGGCAGTGCTCACACCCAAATGTATCACCAGATTAAGACATAATTTAGTGTGGAAGGGCCAGCCCTCAGTTGTCCAAGTTCAGAGGGAACTCAAGGTCCCAAGAGGGGGGCAAACTTACTAACTAAGAGAGAGTGCAAGTGCAGAAAAAGAATTCTGAGAGGGGAAAGGGAAAATAGCTCACATCAATACACACAGGGGTATAGGGAATGGGGAGGTGGTAAAGAGGCAAAAGAAAAGCAGGCTGATGGGCATACCCAGCAATGGGAGATGCTGGCACACCCTCAAGCTTGTTTGCTTTGAGGTTAAGACCCCAGTGGATCAAACTTAACTCATGGACAACAACTTACATTGTCATTCCTTAAGCCATAACTCAGAACACATAAGGGTAATAGGGGAATGGGGTTCATAACAAACAAACAGAAGGAAATCAGCATGTCAGTTTAAGTGTTGAGATATACAGAAGTAGCAAGCAAACATGGACACAAAAGCAGTATATACGCATTGTTGGGGTTCTAAAATTTAAATCCGAACATACCAGTTTGAAAGGAACAAACAAAGAAAAGCAATAGGTCTTGTAAACAGGCCACAGTGAAGACAAGAAGAGAATGTTATTGTGAGTAAGTATAAGTTCAGAAGAGGTTCTGAATTGTGTCCTCTGTTTGTGAAAAAGGATCGTGCTTTTTAAAGTGTGAAAATCATGAGGAAATAAGGTAAGAAAATAGTTAAGGAACGAATTATCAATCAATTACACAAGACTTCCCTTAATTAAGGGATTCAGATTCAAACGGGTAAAAGCAATTTAAGGAAAGAAAAATGAATAAGCACTTTGTGTACAACATGCAATAAAGGGTAAATACATAAAGGTTATTTAAGGACAGAATTTCTGAAATACGTGGTTGCACAAACAAGGCAAGAAAATCAATTAAGAGCCAGTAAATCAAAGGTCAGGGATGTTGTATGAATGAACCGAGTAAAAAAGATGGGAAAAGTTTTTTAACTTAAGGGAAATCAGCAAACAATGGAAAGGGAATCAATCAGACCTATTTAGAAGGAATTTGAATCAATCACGAGTTGAAAGCCTTTTTAAAGGAAGATTCATCACATATAAAGAGCACACCAACACGTTGAGTTGAAAGAAAATGTTGTGCCATTGCAAAATCAGTAGAAAAATCCAGTGTAGGATAGTTTAGCAAAAAGTCAGAATAATATGCAAACACGGATGTCCAAACTTAGTTCAGAGACTCGAAGTTGGTCTGAAAGAGTTAAGGGTTCTAAAATAAAAACCCTAGTTCAATTAAATCACATAATGAAACTTGGCAGAACCCTCGAATTCTAGGGTTTCCACCTTGAATCAAGTACAGAGATGAGAAGGCAAGTAATCGAAACAGGCTCAGAGGTTTCAGTTCTATGAAACCTCTTGCATGTTTCTTTCAGTAGTAGAAACTCTTGAGAGAACAATGATAGCAAGTAACACGCAGAACATAGTAGCAGAATTCGAAGAAAAAATAGAGTAGAAGATGCTAATACGAAACATAATAGAGAAGACTAATAAGAACAGTAAAAGAAGCATGCTAAGAAATTTTAGAAGAAACTTTAAACACAGCTCGGTAAAAGGAACTTAATAAGGAAACTTAAGAACTTAGTTAGAAAATATAGTAGGAGAAACATATTAGAACATAGTAGAGAAAGCATACAGTAGAAAAGCATACGAGAACACAATATAGGAAAATACAGCAGAAAAAGCACGTATGAACATAGTAGAAGAAAATTCAAGAACCTAGTAGAAGCAAATACACATAAAAGGAAAAAGAAAGTTAGAAAACACTTAAATACTTTCAGAAAACCCTAGATTGGAAAAGAAAGATTTTGAAAGTAGTTTTTTGAAAGAAAAGTCAGGAAAACGTTTAAGACCTTAAGGAAAGCGTGGATCTGGAACAGATCTAAGGGAATCGGAAAAACCTCGAAGGGTTAGGGTTTCAGAAGAACCCTAGAAATGAGAAAGGCTTTGAAAAGTCACTGATCTGAGTCGGAGAGGTCAGGATCAGGCCCAAACAACCATGGTACGCCGGAGCAAGGCCGGAGATGGACATGTAACCTCGAATCGACAGAGGTATGGGTACAAATCTTCAAGGTCAGGCCTTGAATCTTCAGAGATCAGGTGTGTAAGAGCAACGGGAGGTAGGTATAAGACTCCCATAGCCCTGAAAGCCATGGATTTCGGTGGCTTTCAGGGTGGAAACGGTAAGAGGCGTCTAGGGTTCTGAGAAGACTCGAGAGAGTTTGATAAAGTGGAGGGTTTCAGAGGCGGCGGGTAGGTGAAAATGACTTAGGGTTAGTGGGGTTGGTGAATTAAAAAAAGGAAAGGATAGAATGTGGTCGTTGATCATTTTGATCAACGACCTAGATTAAACGGGGAGCCGAGCGGGTTGGATTTAATTAGGTCAGGGGCGGGTAATTTTAGGAATTGTTCTGGGGTTCAATTGGGTTTAATTAGGGTAGAATTTAGGCTAAAATTAAAATAAGTAGGACTAGTATTTAAAAAGCCACTTTTCCCTTATTTATTTTATAAAAAATAGTAAAATAATTTGTGGAAACAAATTAAAGGTACTAAATTAATTAATAATATATAAATATCAAATTAAAAATACTAGCATCATTTTTGTAATAATAAACACAAATAAATCTTAAAATAGGCTAATATTGAAATTATATGCAATTTAGCTATAAAAATACTAAATAAATTTGTAAAAATGTGAAAAACTTACCTTAGCTATATTTTGGTATAAATATGATAGTACAATAGATGAATCACCAAAAATGATAATTTGGTGAATAATTATTGGTTTTTTACTGATAAAATAGGGCAATAAATTGGTTTAGAAATCTTTTAAAAATTAGGAAAAAATAATAAAACATTTGGACATACTTATATATGCATACATATGCTATTTTGAAAGTAATTTGCATCTAAAAATATACAGGGAAAAATTGGGTATCAACAGCTGCCCCTCTATACCCGGGAAGGATGAAAGAGTTGTTAGGTAAAGATATGATGGCCAATTTTGACCGAACGAAAGGGTTCGAGGAGACTGAGGCCGTACTCTAGTTTTTGAGCTGCCTACATATCCATGGTTTTACAGGAATCAGGCCATGTGTAGTTCAGGACCCGTCGGCAGAGTAGGCCGATGGAGACTTTCAAGAACTGATGCAATATTCAGGTTGGGGTGAATGTCTTGAAACCTGCAAGGGCTGCGAGAACTGGAGCGGGATCGCTCTTGCTGAGATGTTTATTGCTCGCTGGTTTACTTGCAAGTAAGCAATATATTGTGCGGAAATTTGATCATGATGCAAATTCCCGTCGGACTATGAATGCTGTCTTTAGATGGTTATGATGACGTCCTTGGACCATGATGTCCTGGGCCATGAAGCGTATAATAAAGAATTTGCAGGCCATGAAATGATGCTCTCGGGCTATGCGAATGATGCCTCCGAACTATGATGCCTTTGAATAATGATATGCAAGAGATTAAAAGGGGTCCTCAAGCCATGGCATGGCGTTCTCGGGCCATGAAAATGGTGCCTCCGAACAATGACGCCTTTAGACAATTTGGGTGATCTTTCAGCCCATGCAATGTAGTAGGTGGCGATCTTTCAGCCAATGCAAATGTAAATAAAAGTGGCGATCTTTAGCCGATGCGAACGTAAATAAAAGTGGCAATATTTCAACCGATGCAAACGTAAATAAGTGGCAATCTTTCAGCCATGCAGAAGGTAAATAAGGTGGCGATCTTTCAGCCATGCAGAATGTAGAGGTGGCGATCTTTCAGCCGATGCAAATGTAAATAAATGTGGCAATCTTTTAGCCGATGCAATCATAAATAAAGGTGGCGATCTTCCAGCCGATGCAAACGTAATTAAAGGTGGCGATCTTCCAGCCGATGCAAACGTAAATAAAGGTGGCGATCTTCCAGCCGATGCAAACATAAATAAAGGTAGCGATCTTCCAGCCAATGCAAACGTAAATAAAGGTGGCGATCTTCCAACCTATGCAAACGTATATAAATGTGGAGATCTTCCAGCCGATGCAATCGTAAATAAAGGTGGCGATCTTTTAGCCATGCAGAATGTAGAGGTGGCGATCCTTCAGCCATGCAGAATGTAGAGGTGGCGATCCTTCAGCCATGCAGATGGAGGTAGAGCTTAACCTCGGAAGGCAGAATGGTTGCCTTATGCAATACAGAAATGCAGATGGAGGTAGAACTTAACGTCGAAAGGCAGAATGGTAGCCTTATGCAATGCAAAGAATGCAGATGGAGACAGTGCTTAGTCTTAGAAGGCGGAAATAGCCTTATGCAATGCAGAAATGCAGATGGAGACAAAGCTTATTCTCGGAAGGCAGAATGGTAGCCTTATGAAATGCAAAAATGCAGATGGAGACAGATCTTAGTCTTAGGAGGTAGAATGGTAGCCTTATGCAAGAAGTAAAAGGGCAAAATGATAATAGAATTTTCTTAGCTGATAGCAGATTCCGATACTGCGACTGTTGAGGATACTGTGTCTGTTGGGGACACTGCGTGCGGATAGCAGCTGTGAGTATGTGCTGTGGTCCTGAGAGTTATATTTCTGAGCAATGTGTGTCTCGTGAGTGTATAGTATATTTGATGATTTTACAACTCAAGTGCCTGCATCCAAAGAAAAATCGTGAGTTTTGTAAAAGGGGGAGGTTAGTTCGTATTCCCGCTGGCTCTACTTGACCTGCTTGACTTTAATTTGGTGACGTTGTACGTATCGTTGGGGGTAGCGTTGCTAAAAAGAGCGATTTAAGAAATAAACATGCATGATATAGTAAAGAAAATGTAACATAAATACATAATTAAGAATAGTTTTCTTTAGATAAACCGACAACTGCGACGTGATTCAAGACATTGCAACTTTTCTTGCTCCGAAATTTTGAGGGTCCTCCTCAAAATTCTGCCCCAGTTTATTGGGCTGCTGCTTCTGACGGCTGCTTGCGGTGAATGGCTGAAATCACTTCGGAATTTTGAGGGTCCTCCTCAAAATTCTGCTCCAGTTTCCAATTGCGGGGGAAATGAAAATTTTATTGACTTGTGACCGAACCCATAGGGCTGCCTACGTATCCCCTCTTAAATGAGAATCAGGACAGGCGTAGTTCAATTTACATCATATAAGGGAAGCATAAAGATTACACATAGTAATGCTTGACTGCATCTGAGTTGATAGGTTTTGGCCAGACTTCTCCCTCCATTTCTGCAAGTATGAGGGGTCCTCCTGTTAGAACCCGGTGAACCATGTATGGACCCTGCCATTTGAGAGAGAACTTCCCCTTGTCTTCATCTTGATGCGGGAAAATTTTCTTTAAGACCATCTGCCCTGGTGTGAACTATTTCGGCTTGATTCTTTTGTTGAAGGCTCTGGACATTCTGTTCTGATAAAGTTGACCATGGAGAACCGCGTTCATTCTTTTTCCATCTATAAGAGCCAGCATGCTCATAACGACTCTTCACCCACTCTGCATCGTTGAGTTCTGCTTCATGTATGATCCTCAAGGAAGGGATTTCTACTTCGGCGGGAATGACCGTTTTTGTACCATATACCAGCATGTAGGGGGTTGCCCCAATTGATGTGTGGACTGTGGTGTTGTACCCTAATAAGGCAAATGATAGTTTCTCGTGCCACTATTTATGCTTCTCTATCATTTTTTAATATCTTCTTGATATTCTTGTTGGCGGCTTCTACGGCTTCGTTCATCTGAGGTTTGTAGGTTGTAGAATTCTTGGGTCTGATTCTGAAAGTGTCGCACATGGCTTTCATCAAGTCACTATTGAGGTTCGAGCCGTTGTCGGTAATGATTGACTCTGCAATCCCGAATCGACAAACAATGCGGTCGCGGACAAAGTCTTCCATGACCTTCATGGTTACCGCTCTGTAAGATGCTGCTTCAACCCATTTGGTAAAATAGTCAATTACTACCAAGATAAACCTGTGCCCGTTTGATGCGGCAGGTTCGATTGGTCCAATAACATCCATTCCCCAGGCGGCAAACGGCCATGGTGAACTTGTTGCATCAAGCTCATTTGGAGGTACCTTTATCATGTCTGCATGTATCTGATAGCGGTGGCATTTTCGAACATACTAGATGCAGTCCGTTTCCATAGTCATCCAAAAGTAACCAGCTTGGAGTATCTTCTTTGCCAAGACAAAGCCATCCATATGCCGACCGCAGGTCCCAGCGTGAATTTCCTCTAGTATCCTGGATGCCTCCTTTGCGTTGACACATCTTAGCAATCCTAAATCAGGAGTCCTCCTATATATTTGTGAAAAAAATTGTTGGACAACCTCCGAAGTGTGCGTTTCTGAGTAGGATTTGCATGCTCTGGGTATTCTCCTTTCGTCAAATATTCCTTGATATCATGAAACCAAGGTTTTCTGTCTGCTTCTTCCTCAACATGAGCACAATAAGCTGGCTGATCATGGATTTTTGCCGGAATGGGATCAATGAAGTTCTTGTCTGGATGTTGTATCATAGATGATAGGGTAGCCAAAGCGTCGGCGAACTCATTCTGGACCCTGGGAACATGCTGGAACTCTATCTTTGTGAACCTTTTTCTCAACTCCTGTACATGATGCAGATAAGGGAGTATGTTGCAGTTCTTGGTTGCCCATTCTTCTCGGACTTGATGTACAAGCAAGTTTGAATCCCCAATTACTAGCAGATCTTGAATGTTCATGTCAATAGCCATCTTGAGCCCTAAGATGCAGGCTTCGTATTCGGCCATGTTGTTGGTACACGGGAATCTGACCGATTTCTAATACCAGGACTGCTCCTATGGCAACTCCTTTGAATTTGCCGTCCATCAAAAAAATCCTCCAACCATCATAGGATTCTACAATGTCTTCTCCTATGACTGATACCTCTTCGTTGGAAAATATGTTTTTAGGGGTTTGTATTCTCCATCCATGGGATTTTCAGCGAGGTGATCTGCTAGTGCTTGTCCCTTGATCGCCTTCTGAGTCACGTAGACAATGTCAAATTCACTCAACATGATTTGCCACTTGGCTAGCTTGCCAGTGGGCATGGGCTTTTGAAAGATGTACTTCAAAGGATCCATCCTTGATATGAGATATGTAGTGTAGGCATAGAAATTGTGGCTCAGTTTCTGAGCTACCCAAGTCAAAGCACAACAGGTGCGCTCTAATAGAGAATACCGGGCCTCGTACGGGGTGAGCTTCTTATTGAGGTAATAGATGGCCTGCTCCTTCCTCGCCGTTTCATCATGTTGCCTAGAACACAACCGAATGTTCCATCCAATACTGTGAGGTAGAGTAATAGAGGTCTACCTGGCTCGGGCGGGACCAAAACGGGTGGTGTTGACAAGTACTCCTTGATTCTATCGAAGGCCTTTTGGTAGTCATCAGTCCATTTTATAGCGGCATCCTTCTTCAACATCTTAAAGATTGGCTCACAGATAACTATAGATTGTGCTATGAACCGACTGCTATAGTTAAGTCTCCCTAAGAAACTCATTATGTCCTTCTTGTTCTTTGGCGGTGGCAACTCTTGAATAGCTTTGACCTTTGACAGATCCAGTTCTATTCCTCGGCGACTTACAATGAACCCAAGTAGTTTTCCGGCAGGAACCCCAAATGCGCACTTTGCGGGATTCAGTTTTAGGTTGTACCTTCTCAGTCTATTGAAAAACTTCCCCAAATCTTCCATGTGATCAGTGGCTTTCTTGGACTTGATGATAATATCGTCTACATATACTTCGATTTCCTTATGTATCATATCGTGGAAAATGGTGGTCATGGCCCTCATGCAGGTGGCCCCTGCATTCTTTAATCCAAACGACATCATCTTGTAATAGTACATCCCTCATGGCGTAATGAAAGCCATTTTCTCAGCATCTTCTACATCCATCAAGATCTGATGATACCCCGCAAAACAATCTAAAAATGACTGCAACTCATGCTTGGCACAGTTGTCGTTCAGGATATGTATGTCTAGCAAGGGGAAGTTGTCTTTTGGACTAGCCCGGTTGAGATCCTGGTAGTCGACACAGACTCTGACCTTCCCGTCCTTCTTTGGTACTTTCACAATTTTGGCTAACCACATCGGATATTCTACTACCCTGAGAACCTTGGCTTTGACCTGCTTAGTGACTTCTTCTTTGATTTTCAAACTCATATCAGGCTTGAACTTTCTGAGTTTTTGCTTTACCAACGGATATGTCGGATCAGTTGGCAGTTTGTGTGCCACAATAGATATACTCAGACCGGTCATGTCATCATACGACCAGGTGAATATGTCCTCATATTCCCTTAGAAATTCTGTGTACTCTTCCTTTTCTGATGGTGACAAATGAACGCTGATTCGTGTTTCTTTGGCGTTCTCTGCATCTCCCAAGTTAACAATCTCAATCTCGTCCAGATTGGACTTAGGTATGTTCTCAAAATTCTCGACTTCTTTCACAGTCTCTTCCGGTATGTCATCTTCCTCTAAATCTATGTCCATTTGTTGTGTTGTCTCGTTGTATGTCATAGTCATTGGTTCATCAAGATAAGTAATAGTAATGAGAAAAATAATAAGAGTAAGATTTATAGATAAAATCGAAATGCTTTGATGAATTCCATAACTGTTTTGAACATTGAAGATCTTATTGCGAAGTTTAAAAATGCAAAAGGAAAGTCATTTAGTAAATTGAAATAGTGCATGATGCTTTGTTTTTGCCTTGCTACCCCGAGGCTCGTTGGGCTCTGGTTGTCTTGATGGTCCAGTTACTGAGGCGTGCCCCTCTGCTTACGGCCTGTATGGAAGGGCCTTCATCCCCCTCCTCCTTGAGAACAACACAACAGTCCATGTCATTGTCTTCTAGGAACAAATTCCTCACTGCTGCTAGTGCTTCCTCTTCTTCTGACCTATAGATAACATCGGCTGGCTGGAAAGTTTGCTCCAAATGTGGTATCGGCTGCTCCAGCGGATGGTAAGGACCACACCATGGTGGCGACCAATTGTTGAATTATTCCCAAGTGTACTCATATCCCAAACCGAAAGTGGTGTCATGTTTCTTTAGTTTGATAGGCTTAGCGATTCCTTGGAGGTTATTGCCAAGTCCCCTGCCAGGTTCGTATCTGCTCCAGTTCAGTATGCTTTCAATTTTATTGTCCCACCATTTGTCCTTGTCGACGACATTAACTCGCTCGATGTGGTGATAGGTCTCCCCGCCTATCTTTCTTCTGCCTCCAATTGCTAGGATGGTCTGGCGACTGTATATGAGATTGCTACCGTGGCCGTGAATGATCACCTCTTGGTGGTTCCACTCAAATTTCACCGCTTGATGTAGTGTTGATGCTACGGCCCCAGCGGCATGAATCCACAGTCGTCCCAATAAAAAATTGTAAGATGTCGGCACGTCTATCACTTGAAAATCAACATCGAACCAAGTAGGCCCTATTTACAAACACAGGCTGATTTCCCCAATGGTGGACCTTTGGGAACCGTCGAAAGCTTTGACATTGATAGCCCCGTCCTTGATCTCATGCAGCCCCTTTCCCAATGTCCTGAGTGTTACCAACGGACAAATATTGAGGCTGGACCCTCCATCAATCAGGATTCTGGTGATAAAATAATCTTCGCATTGCACAGTGATGTGCAACGCCTTGTTGTGACTCAACCCTTCTGGTGGCAGAACATCTTCATGAAAAGTGATCTTGTGACTTTCCAATACCTGCCCTACCATGTTTGCCATTTCTACTCCGGTGATATTGCTTGGTACATATGCCTCACTCAGCACTTTTAACAAGGCATTCTTATGTGCATCGGAACTTTGTAGCAAAGCTAGGATAGAGATTTGTGCCGGCATTTTGTTCAGCTAATCAATGACTGAGTATTCCTTGGCTTGTATATTTCTCCAGAGATCATCGGGCCCAATTTCAGTGATGATTGGCCGTCCAGAGGCATGTTTGCTTGACTCAGCCAAATGTTTCGGGTATAAACCCCGCCGGTTCTCGTCATGCCCTGTGTCGCAACTGCTTCCCCGAACTTGGCCTTCCCTTTTCTTCTTGCCTCGGCTGTGTAGTCACATGGTATGGCATTTGTATGGAATGGTGTCACTACTGACATTGCTACTGGAATGGGCTCCTTTACTCCGAACGGAGCATGTATTTTTGAAGGTAAAACCGCCACTTCAAATGGTACAGGTGCGTTTGCTAGAGACCTAAACTTGACCTAAATCGGCGCCGACGTCTTTGCCAAGGGTGGTGCTTCAAACTCAAGTGGTATAGATATATTTACCTCGGCATCCCCAGAAGGCTGAATCTGGACTACAATTGGATTAAGGGTGATTATTGGCTTCTTTGGATCGTCGCCTTCTGTGATCAAACCGATCGATCCCTTGGGGTCCCAATCATTCTCAATTTCAATCATGTGAACACCTCCACCCTTGTGGCCTGACAGAGGGTTATTGCGGACATATGGAGCTGGTTCCTTTGCCACACTAATTTTGTTGTCAATCACAGCCTGGATCTTATCTTTCAGAGAATGACATTCGTCGATGGTGTGTCCCTTCATGCTGGAATGGTATGCACAGGATTTGTTTGGGTTAACCCATTGAGAAGGGTTCTCAGGGGTTATAGCAGGGATAGGGGTGACATAACCAATAACTTTGAGCCTTTCGTACAACTGGTCAATGGGTTCAGCAATGGTGGTATACTGTTTGGGAGGCCTGCTGTCAAAATTTAGTTGAGGTCTAGGAAAGTTTTGACGTGTGAGAGGCGATTGATAGTGAGATGGTTAAGTATTGTAGGCTTGGTAAACATGTGCAGGTTGGGAATATCTTGGTGAGGTAGGTTGATATGTGTGAGGTGGAGATAATTGATAAGTGGGTGGTGGAGTTTGGTGAGAGGGTGAAGGTGTTTGGTAGTTCGGAGGAGGTTCATATGTGAGTGGAGGAATTGGATAGGTTTGGTATTTGATAGGGGATTTGGTCCTCTGTGCAACCATTACAGCACCTACGTCCCTTTTCTTGGATGTACCACCAGACTGTAAAGACTTATTCGTAGCTTGCAAAGCTTCAAAGTTTGTAACCATACCACTCTTGATGCCTTCCTCGATCCTTTCTCCCAGAGTTATGATGTTAGAAAATTTGTGGCTCTCTATCATCATTAGTCGTTCATAATATTGCGGGTCTTGAGCCCGGACAAAAAACTTGTTCATTTGTTCTTCCTCTAAAGCAGGTCTGACTTTAGCAGCTTCTGATCTCCAATGAGTGGCATACTCGCGAAATATTTCCGTGGGCTTCTTCTTTAAGTTCTGAATGTAGAACACATCTGGCGCATTTTCTGTGTTGAACCTGAATCTGTCTATAAAGTCGGATGCCATACTCACCCAGTTCGACCATTTCTTCGGGTCTTGGCTAATGTACCAAGATAGAGCATCTCCTCTCAAACTCCTCATGAAAAGTTTCATGCGGATCCTTTCATCTTTTCCTACTCCGACCAGCTTGTCGCAGTATGTTGTCAAATGAACTCTTGGATCCCCTGTACCATCAAACATCTTGAACTTAAGAGGTTTTTACCCCTCGGGTAGTTCAACATCGGGTTGTATGCAAAGATCTTCGTAGTTCAGCCCTTCAATCCCTTTACTTCCTTCGACGCCCTGAATTCGGCTGGTCAACTTTCTTAAGTTCTTCAGCCAGGTTCCTAATGAGTGAGTCTTTATCATCAAACTCGGGTGTGCTTGAGATAGGTTGGGTGGAGTGTGGCATGGTTTCCACATAGATGGGGGTGTTATGATAAGTGTGGAAGTGGTCATTTGTGGAGTTTTGGGGTTCCGGGATGAGCAGTATGGCAGGTGTTGCAGTGGTGGTGAGGAGTGGGATGGTTTTGTGGTTTTGGGATGTTTTGTGGAGGTGTGGGGTTGATATCTGGGGTAATGAGGGAAAATGACAGATTTGCCAAGTTCCGAACTTGGTCAAGTTCCTCTTGAAATCTCAACAACTTTTGCTCGTGTTGGGACGCACTTTCCTTGGAAACCTGAGTACCATGAGTAACCTCTACCCGTTCAGTTGAGTTGTTCAGATCTTCCATCTTTTCTTTGTTCTTATTTTTTATAGGACGTTGAGGAGGAGTGGGTGGAGGGCCCCGAGATCTTGTGAAATAAGATGATGATGCTAGAGTGCATGAACTAACCTTTGGGGAGGGGAGTAAATAAAACAAAAGTAAAAACAAAAAAGGTAACAAGTCAGTGCGAATTATAAGAAAAAATGTTGCAAGAATGTAAATCGTGTCCTAATTTGGGGAACCTCTTTGTGCCCGAGGTAGTCCTTGCGACGAATTGATTTGGAGAACTTAGAATGCTAAATGCTTCATTTTATTGATAAAAAGTAGACGAATCTCAAAACGACGCTAAATAACAAGAAATAAAATATCACTAGTTGCCATGGGCCTTATTACATTTTATAAAGCAAAAAGTAAATTCCTATCTATTTGGTCCCAGAAGGACCTTCCTCAGGTTGAATGCTCTCGTTGATCAAATCTTCCAGTTCGCGTAGGTTCACCAGTAGAAATGCCTTTGTCATGTGTTCTCCTTCGTTTCCTTCAGCGTTCTGGCAGTCGGTGACTCTCTTCCTCACTTTTCCTTCCAATTCCAGCAAGTTGTATTCCGGATATTCCAACTTTTCGCTAGTTTTGGCGGCCCTCTCTTTCCACTCATTGATTTGGTTATTTGATTGAAGAATCCTCCACCAGTCTAGCAAAAGTAGGGGCGTGCTAATCATACCAAAACTGGGGACTTCGTGCCTCATTTTCTGCAAAACAAATAAAGTTAGGCCCTTACCCCCACAAGACTCGACTATTAATATGAACAATTAGCATGAAGCATTTAGTTCTCCAAATAAATGCACAGAATGTGGTAGTGTCCGTTTGGGTTTAGGGAAACCCAGTGGACTTTGGACAAGGCTATCTTAAAGAGTCATATACCTGACCCAGCTAGGTTTGACCATGATGCATGCACAGTTTAAATAGAGTAAGGTTTCTATGGGGTTTTAGACTAGTACCATTGAGCATGACAACTCAATAGGGAAAGCGCGGAATCGTCGACTACACCGTTGATCGACTGGTTTTACCGCAAATATGTCTTTGCCGGATTTAGGGGGTGATAATATCGGAAGAGCGCAACCACTCATTATAATCGTTGCTATGGTATTTTGTTGGCACGAGTGTAATATGATGTTGAGCATAATTATGCAACAATTAAAGCAGGTAATCACGTATTTGCACGTTAGAAAAGCAGTAAATACAATAGTTTTTCATAATTTAAAGTGGTAGTAAAAGAAAGCAATAAAGGACAATAATAAAGGAAAGAAACAAAAGACAAGTCAGTTTCTCAATCGAAAAGAAAATTGAATGCTTTGAAAGAAATAAATAGATAATTGCACGTAAAGAAGCATAAATTCACAATAATAGTCTGAAATGGTAAAAGCATAAAAATCCCCAACAAAGTCGCCATGCTGTCGCGCCCCTTTTTTCTCGCGAAATCAGGTTTATGACATTTGGGAGGACAACTCATTCCCTTTTTGGGAATTAGGTTTGAATTGAAGAGTCACCACCTAATGATTAAAGTTCATTAGGACACTAGGAGGGATTTGTTTTGAGTAACTAGAGATTGGGTAAGGGCTTGAAATAATCCCAAAGGGAAGGTGTTAGGCACCCATCAGGATCTACTAGTGTGGTTCCCGACCAGACATTATTGTGACTTTAAGTGCAAACAATACGTAGGCGAATAAGACTTCAAATAAGATGGGATTTTGCACATGACGGTTACAAGTAAGAGAATTAAAAGAGTTGATTTTGAAGAAACAGTTTAAAAGAAAGAAACAAAGGAAAGGGGAGGGTCCTAGGTTTATTAATAATATGGATCACCCCACTCAACATCCAGTAATTACTCCTCAGTGAGGGGATACACGTGATGTTACCGCGTGGTCATCATATCCATATTTACCCTTCCCACCCCGTTAAGGTATTAAAGCGCGTAATGGTCTCGTTTACTTATTGCATCCTACTACCCGTCCCAATCCTATCAGTCCCGGAGGCATTTAGGACTACTAATCCTAAAGGGGAGGGATATTAGGCTTATTTGTGGTTTTAAAAGTAAGAATTCTAAGGCGACATGCAAAACATGTATATCAAGTTGGGAGAAAGCACATAACAAGCAAAGGCTCAAACAGACCTCCTTTAAACAAAAGAAAGCACATAATTTAGCATGTCTTGCACATACTGTTTAGGGTCTGATTAAGAATTAAAAAGTTGAGGCAGGCTAATTTATCACATATTTTCAGATAAGAAGTCCGAATTAGGCCTGCCCGCTGGTTGTAATTAATAAAGACTGATGCAGTTTATGAACTTTTACCCTAAGGCTTGCCTAAGTGTTGGACAAGGGTCCTATAGGCAAGATATCTACTGATTTCAGAAACAATGAACTAAATGCGTACTGGTTAGGAGGAGTTGCCATCTTATTAAAGACAAGCAAGTTTTTAGCAAAAGTTATAGGTTCTGCAAATGTTAGATATTTTTATTACTGGTTATAGACTTATAAGCGAGTGAAACGATTCAGACTTGATTGGTAATTTCTATAGGCATGCTTTCTATGCGTTGTTGATTTTAAAACCTTTTATGGACATGGTAAACAATGCAGAAAGCCTATAGGCATGACATCTACATGCTGATGCAAGATTCAAATTTATAGGAATGGTATCTATATGAAATAATGCAGAATCCCTACAGATATGGTATCTATATGAGAGTGCATAAATTCAGAAATAACCTATAGGCAGGATATCTATATGAGAGTGCAGAAATTCAGAAATTTCTATAGGCAAGATATCTACCCTTTGCATACATGGTTATCCCTCCCTTTTCCACTAGCCATCCCCAAGAGTTTATTACAATTTATTATAGCCCAGAATGAAATAAGAAAAGAAAAATACATCAGAAATTAAAAGTGCAACCAAGGAGAGCCTAATTCAGACTCCATGTCTGAAATATGAGATGAACCAACTCCAAGAGATCATGATCCAAAGCCTTTCTCCTATTTGGATGCGTCAGAGTTCCCTAAGAGCCTCATATAGACTCGGGGCAGTGCTCATACCCAAATGTATCACCAGATTAAGACATAGTGCAATGTGGAAGGGTCAGCCCTCAGGTGTCCAAGTTCGGAGGGAACTCAAGGTCCCAAGGCAAGGCTCACAAGAGGGGGGCAGAACATAGGGTCTAAGAGAGAGTGCAAGTGCAGAAATAGAATTCTGAGAATGGAAAGGGAAAGGGAAAATAGCTCACATCAATACATATAGGTGTATAGGGAATGGGGAGGTGGTAAAGAGGCAAAAGAAAAGCAGGCTGATAGGCATACCCAACAATGGGAGATGCTGGAACACCCTCAAGCCTGTTTGCTTAGAGGTTAAGACCCCAGTGGATCAAACTTAACTCATGGACAATAACTTACATTGACATGCCTTAAGCCATAACTCAGAACACATAAGGGTAATAGGGGAATGGGGTTCATAACAAATAAACAGAAGGAAATCAGCATGTCAGTTTAAGTGTTGAGATATACTGAAGTAGCAAGCAAACATGGACACAAAAGTAGTAAATACGCATTGTTGTGGTGCTAAAAAATAAATCTGAACATACCAGTTTCAAAGGAACAAACAAAGAAAAGCAGTAGGTCTTGTAAATAGGCCACAGTGCAGACAAGAAAAGAATGTTATTGTGAGTAAGTATAAGTTCAGAAGAGGTTCTAAATTGTGTCCTCTGAGAACCAACGGTAGCTAATGAACGGCAAGGATAAAAAAATCAAAAGGTGATATTCAAGATCATATGGGTTGCATGGAATTCCAACATATGAGGGCACTAAGATGAGCCAAGTATTAATGCAACAAGTGGCAGAATGACCCAGAAAAGCTATTGCTTACATTTAAAGACAACTGAGAAGGCATGAAAGGAAATCTATGATGCTACTAAGTAAAGAAAGGTTTTGAGTAGTATGAATCGATATGTGTAGGTCGCACGCTAACGTATCTTATAGTGATAAGATTTTAGGTAGATAGGAGTAAAGGTGTGAAATGGTGAGTGAGAAGGTGACGAGAACAGGTAAGGCCTTGAGATTAAGCCCAACAAAACAAGAGAGCTGATGGTTTTCATAAGCTATAGAATGCTCAGTACAGTCTGAATGAACTCAAAGGAGTCTAAGAATAGGAGCAATTAGAAGAGATGAAATGCTGCCCCGGTAGTAGAATAATGGTATAATTGTGATAAATAAGAGGATGACGTTTGGACCTTCGATTGATTAATAATTTAAAGAAAAGTGATTTTATGGATGTCACGGTATTAGAATACCCCATAAGATGAATCACGTAGGGATGATATGAAGTACGATTATTGAAGTATAGTATCACCCCTGGGTGGATCAGGAAAATCACTTCAGATGTTCTCCAATGAGACGTGAGCCCTAGAGACAATGTATTACGTCAGAGGTGATGGTTGGAGCTAGTGAAAGACCATGATGTTGATATTTTATATAGTCCAAGGAAGTCGAATATAGTAATCGATGCCCCCAGCCGTAGATCTAAGGGTAGCCTATCATATTTACAGCTAGAGAAAAGTGAAATAGCTTGTGAGATTTATCAGCTAGCTAATCTTGGAATTCGATTACTAGATTCAGGTGATATTGGAGTTACTATTTAGGACATGGAAACATACTCTTTAGTAACTGAAGTGAAGGAATGACAGTATGAAGATCTTGTTCTAGATCATTACACAGATACAACCCCTCAAAAGGAGAAGACACCATTTGAGATTACAGGAGATGGAGTCCTCAGATATCGAGGTCGATTATGTGTTCCTAATGTGACAAGGTTGCGCCAGCAGGTTATAGGATAAGCAGTGAGAAAGTAACCTAGAGTTGTGTAGCACACCTCAGTAATAATAAACCTAAGTAAGTGTTATAGTATGATATGACCTACTTAGATGCACTAAAGCCTTAATGACAGATAACCAATGTTATGAAACAAAATATAGCAATAGTTGTAAGTTCGACAAAGTACCGAGCGCGAAGAACATCAGTACACTTATATATGCTCCGAGGGACATCTTATCATAGTTCTATATATGTTTACAAACTAAGGTAAAGAGATTGGCAAAATGCTGGAAAAAAGAAGAAAATCCGCACATAAAAGGACAGAGTCATACATGCTGCAACACAGAAGGTAGTCAAAGTTATAAGATTAGAAGAATTCTAATCACAAGTCATGATGTGAGAAGAGCCATAAAGGGGGGAATGCCCTAGTCTTTGAATTTATTCACAGAACAATTGCCTAGATGGTGGAAAATATTAAAGTACTCATGAGATCTATAGGATATGAGACTAATAAGCACATCAGTCAATATTCGAGGATGAATGTTCCAAAGGGGGAATGATGTTACACCCCATATTTTTGTAAGCGAAAGTATGCTGTAAGCCAATTGATGTAAGCTCGGAAATGAGATCTTCTTTAAAATCATATAAAGTGATTTAATGTTTTTACACCCCGTACTTCAGACGTCACTATCATTATAGGATTATCTAATGTAAACTCAAAAAGGACGAAATCCTTGTACAAGGATAAGTAAGGTTTACTGAAGTCTTAAGCAAGTTAAGATGAATATGAGACTTGTTAATCATGATTAAAATGAGTTTAAAGTCAAGATATGACTATATATGATTTTTTGATATGAAATATAAAGTTTGGGAAAAATCGGATTTAAGTTGCGGAAAAACCTACTAAGGATTTGCCTTGTAACCAAGCATTTTGAGCAATATATTTCATGTGTTATATGAGGTCATTTTGGGACATATTATATACCAAAATGAAGGTCTTGGAATCTAGTTTCCACTCCAAACCATTTATTAATACAACATCGGGGTAGAGAAATATAAATTTATATAGTAGGATCGCCAAGTTACGTAGCCGCACTTCGGAGAAACTAGCAATTTCATAGGCCAGTTGCGACGTAGTTTTCTCCCAATCCATTGAGAGTTACATGGAGATATTTATATAGAATTAAATCCCTATGTGTCTAGTTTCCAATTCTGAGATCTGTTTGTCAATACGATGTCGGATTAGCGAGATACAAGTGTCCGAAGTTGCACTGCTCAAGCTGCCAAGCAGGCAGCTTACCCACCTACTTGGAGAATTGAGGCGGTGGGCTTATAAGTTATCTTCTCCCTTGTATATCTGGTCATTATACACAGAAAACTTACACCAAAATAGTCTCAATTCTCTCTAAGAGCTGGTCCAAAATCCCAAGAACCAAACCTAAGGAAAATCAACTCAAATCATCATCAAAGGTGTTAAAGACTACAAGAGAATTTTTATATGATGTTGTGGTGTGATTGAGGGCTATTGTGAGCTAAGTTGAGATAGGGTTTCGAGTTTTAGATGATGTCCAAGGTATGTATAACATCTTCTTGATTGTGCCTAAGGCTAATCTTGTACTGGTTGTGTTGTTTGAGTGAAAAACCATAAGATAGCACTTGAAAGAACATGAGATATGGTTGTCTCTTTGGTTGGGTTGTTGTGTGGCTAAATATATGGTTTATGGTGGCTGGAAATTGTGAAAATAATTTGATAATATTGTGGTTGTTGTTGTTAAGCATTTCTAGGTGTTAATTAAGTTGTTTGAAGAAGAAAAGATGAAAAACAAGTGATTGACGGTAAAAATTAAGGTGCTAGACGTATGGGGCTGTTTTGGAAGGCATTTTATGGATGTTTTAAACTAGAAATAATATGGTACATATAAGTATGATGTTCTGAAGGTTGTAAACTAATTTATGAAATAAGAGTTGGATTCACTTCATATCTTGTTATGAGTAAAAACGAGCTTGCCGCTCAATATGATTGTTAAGATAATCAGAGAAACTCATATTGGATAGCATTTTTGTTGTTGCTATTCTTTGCTATTGTTGTTTTTGTTGGGTTGTTGATGACCCTTAGTGGTCTTTGGGATGTATTAAAAATAGGGGAGGTTCTGCCTGATTTTCCTTAAGCCATACGATTATCCAAATACGATGGTACGACATTATATGTTAACGGCAATATCATTTAAGTTATTGTAGATGCAAGACATTATGTCGAGCTTAGTTGAGTAATAAGGAAGATATCATGCAGGTATGTTAAGGCTATCCCTTCTTTCTTTTTGGCATGATCCAAATGATACAAAGAAACGAGCAAAGACAGGTCTTAAAAGACAGGTTGACAACTCTCCTATAGGCTCAGCTCAGCGAAAGGTGTTGGTGCACTCCACTTGCTGCGGAATTGTCTATTTGATCAGTATGATTTGGACATGTATTGACTGGTATGGCGGGGCCCTGTCCCGACCTTTATGATGTTTATGTACTCTTAAAGGCTTGTAGACAGATGTCAGGTATATAGATACGTGTATGGCCTTATCGGCCTGCGTTTTTAGTTTACAAATAATTATGTCAGCCTTATAGGCCCATATGTCACATGTATAAGTTTCTATATCATGTTGGGTCATCCTAAGTCTAGTATTCCCTTATGTTTTATTCTGATTATCTCATGACGGCCTTTTTGGCCCATTTACCAATGATAGTATAATAAGAAAGATATGTTATGTTGGTACTCGGTTGAGTAAGGTACCGGGTGCTCGTTGTGGCCCTTCGGTTTGGGTCGTGACAAGAATCTTCAAAATTAACTTGCTTTGTCGCAGAAATCAGAGGCAAAACCACCACAATATTAAAGAATATAGAGAAAAAACCAGCAAGAAAAATACACAATTTCACCTTCTCAGAAATCAAAATGGACTCTTCACATCAAAATCAAGCAATTCAAAAAATGATCAGGCATAATTCCATGAATAACAACATGCCCGACGAAAAAATATTGGATGCTCAAAACATTACTGGTCGGTGAAGTCAAGCCCACGATTATTCCTCCAATAAGATTGATCATCTGAAATGAAAAGGAAGTAGAATTTATTTCCAATAGTTTCTCGTTTTTCACTTAAAGAAAAAACAATCAAATATTTATCTACTTGTGGTGGTGTCACAATAGTAGGTCTAAATGAAGTTGTGAATTTTCATGTTATTTTTGGTGGCCATGGAATTCTGTATAAATTTAAGATAGATTGCAGAAGAAATAAAGGACTTCAAAAATTGGGGTGGGGTGGGGTGGGGAATTAGTTGACTGTGAAATATTTGATATTTTTGGGAGAGAAGAGGATGAAGGATGGACAAAGATTGGGGAAGAAGACTATGAAGGGGAGAGGGTATTTGCTGGGGAGGAAGGTTAATCTTTGTCTCTGTTTTGCTTTTTCAGTTTTTTTTTCTTCTTTTCTTTTTCTTTTGATGACTTTCATTTTCTTATTAGTCTTATTACTAGGTCAATGACAAGTAGCATACACACACTTATGCTTGTTTTGGGATTGTCAAATGTGTGTTTAATAGACATATGTAGGTTGAAGTTGTAATGTTTAATAAGTATTGGCTTTAGTTGAAGTGTCTAATGAAAATTAAAACAAAATTTAAGGTGGTGTCTAGGTATTTGGCTGAATTTAAAGTTCTAGAATGATAGCTAGTTTTTAAAAAATAAGGCCAAAAGTAGCTGGTGGGCGTTATTTTCCCCCAAATAAACCAAATGTACCAAGTATCTTCATGGGCCACGGCCAATGGGATCTAGGAGTCACTAGTAAAATTTTCATGTGGCACCCAGTTTTGCACCACCGATTGAATCCGTATCCACTTTTAGAAAAAAAATTAATTGCTATCAAATTTTTTAGTAACGTTATATACATATTTTCTTCTTCTTCTTCTTCTTCTTGCAAAATAGGTTTATTAAATTTTTGGTTGTTTTCAAAGTTTAATGACTGAGATTTATTCTTTATAATATTTGAAAGTTATGTTTCAAATTTGAGCTCATTTGGAGTAAATTTAGGTGTTGAATTTTATGTTGGATTGTTGAAATTCGAAGAACAAGTTTATGATTTAGAACTTCATATATTGAATCTCATTTTGAATCTGGAGTTGTATGAATTTGTATTGAAAAATTGAACTATTTAAGATTTCATATTTTAAATATGCTTTTGAATCTGAAGTTTTTTGAAGCTGTATCGAAAAATTGAACGATTTAAAATTTAAAATTTTGAAGTTGCAATTGAAAGATAGAACAACTTAAGATTCAAAATCTGAAGTTGCTTCGAAATGCTTGACCTACTTAAGTGTTATGACCCAACTCCCACCGGAGCCGCGACGGCACCTAACACCACTTGCTAGGCAAGCCAACAGTCACCAATAACAACGAATTTGATAAAAAATATAATTTAATTAAACTCAATAGTGGAAATATCATGAAGTAACTGAGAAAGTACCAATAATACTACTATAACTATCCCAAAGATCTGGTGTTAACAAGTACATGAGCACTACTGAATATCAAAATACAAGCCAAATTCTCTGATATAACTGTCTGAACAATAAAACAATAATAATAGAAATAACCGAAAGAGGACTTCAAGGACTGTGGACGACATAGCAGCTATCTCATAATCTCCCAAAAGCAGGTAACAAACTCAAGTTTGGAAATTACCCCGTCGGGAGGCACATGGATCTGCACACGAAGTGCAGAGTGTAGTACGTTTACAACCAACCTCATATACTCAATAAGTAAAAAATCTAACCTTGTGCTAAAAGCAGTGACGAGCTTAGAAGAAACAGTCAGAGACCAATAATAATAACCAGTAACAGCTCAGATCGTAAAGATAACAGTGTAAATAAATAACTCAATGATATCATGTTCAGCTCATTCACATTTCAGGAATTTAGACATGTTTTTCAAGTATAAAAGTGAAAGCCCAGCATGAATAAAATATTTCATTAATCAGCTAGCAAGAGGAAAGTACATCTCTATACCTACATGTCAATTATACATGTCAAATCAACAATATCACAGTGGATCCACCAAGAATAATCCCACTTAGCATTGTATGGGTACCTGACATAACTACCTATCATCAAGCCCGTGTATAAAATATTATGCATGCGCCCACTGCTGGCATGTCAGACTCTAGAGGGGCGGATCCTCCCCAAGTGCTAATCATAGTCATATAGCCCTATAGTGGGGCCTGGTGCACGCTTCACCCCAAATCAATAACGTTTATCCCAATATGACCCTCGCATACGCGTCACCTCAAAATAAATACCAAATCGGCTCTATGGCCCAGGCTTAGTCATCAACTTGTAAAGTCTCCGTTACTCACATCTCATAATACACAATTCAATAGAACATATGAGGCATAAACAACATGTGAAAAAATCAAATAAGAAAGTACTGAGATAGAGATATCATACATGGATATAACATCATGACAGAGAGTAGGTGTACAATTAAGGCAAATACCTCATAAATGGCAAGAATATATCCTATCAAGTCTCAAACAAATAGCACATAATCTAGACATGATTTTTAACATAAATTGGGACTTAATTAACCATACAAGTTTAGAAAACACGGATATAACAAAACATGATAGCCAACAAATCTCATAATAGTCCAAAAACCATATAATCATAAACATAATGGTGCACGCACACATGCCCGTCACCTAGCGCGTACCCAATACCTTCCAAATAACGTATTTCCCAGGGTTAAATACCCTCAAATCCAAGTTTCGATATGTTACTTACCTCAAAGCGCGCAAATCAATATTCCAAAAAGCTCTTGCCATGCGAATCAGCCTCCAAGTGGCTCGAATCTATCCAAAACAACTTAATATCATCAATAATAGATATAGGAAATACTCTCATACAATAAATCTAAGGTCTTTAATCAAAATCAAAAAGTCAACTCCGGGCTCGTACCTCGGAACCCGATCAAACTCACAAATTTTGAACACCCATTCAACTATGAGTCCAATCAATTTCATCCAATTCCAACCACAAATCAATACCCAAACCCTCAACTCTCACTCTCCATTAACATAGCCTAAAATCCCTAAAATTCACCCTAATGATAGTTGTATCATCAGCGGCATATCTGCTAGCCTATGGTTTTTAGGTACCAAAAGCTCTAGTTAAGACAGTCAAGAAGAGTTAGAGACGACGTGATGTCTCTCCTGAGTTTCCAGAATAAAATAAGGAAATCTATGGTGCAATCAAGTTAAAGGAAGGTTGTGAGTAGTATAAATAAATATGTGTAGGTCGCAAGATAAAGTATGGTAGAGCGACAAGTTATTAGGTAGACATGAGTAAGGATAAGAAAATGTAAGTGAGAAGGTAACGAGAATAGGTAAGCCCTCGGGATTAAACACATCAAAATAACAAAGCTGATGGTTTTTGTAAGTTATAAAAAAAACTTAGTACACCTTGGAGTTAAGTAGCACACCTCGGTAATAATAAATCAAAGTAAGTGTTATGGTATAGTCCGACCTACCTAGATGTTGTAAATCCATAAGGATAAATAACTCGGGATATGAAACAAGATATAGAAATAGTCGTAAGTTCGACAAAGTACCAAGCGAAGGACTTTAGTACACCTATAGATGACTAGAGGGACATCTTGTCATAGTTCTGTATATGTTCACAAAGTGAGGCCTAGAGATTGGATAATAACTTGAGGAAAAAGGAGAGAAGAGTCACATAGTAGGGATAGAGTCGTACATGTTTCATGACAGAAAGTAGCAATAGTAACGAGATTGGAAGAATTTCGACCACAGGTCATGGTGCGAGAAAGGGACCTAAAGAGGGAAATGCCCTAGGCTTTGGATTTTGTCACACCCCGAACTTGCGGACGAGACTGGCACCCGATGCCTCACCTATCCTTGCATACCAACTTGCGACTCAGGAACTCTTAACATATGATGGCATGCTTTGGCCATGAGCCACCTTGCAAGACAACGGCGAATGTTGACTAGATATCAATTTAAAGCTAGGCCGACAAGGCCGTCGTACTTACTACAGCTGACAGACTAACCAAATATACATACAAGGCCTACAAGCCCATCATACTGCACTAACTGAAAAAATATGTCTACAAGCCTCTATTGGTGGATATACTGTGATCGGAACAGGGCACCAACCTACTCATAACATATATACATATATACACAAGATGTACATAAAGCTCTAGACCCAGCAACTCCAAAGAGCATAGAGCTTACCGATAAAGCTGAACTTGAGCAACACTTAATGAGGAGATCTACCCGCTTGTCTGTCTGAACCTGTACGCATGAAATGCAGTGCCCCCAGAAAAGGGACGTCAGTACGAAATAATGTACCGAGTATGTAAGGCAATATACGAAAAGCTGAAACTGAATTGATAATATAAAAACTGAAAGTAAAATAGTTGTCTGTCCTTATAAGCTCAGTATATATATATATATATATATATATATATATATATATATATATATATATAACTGCTCTACCGTAGTAGGCTCGCTCATAGGCGCTCGGCCGTACTAGGCTCTATATCTCGGCCATGTTGGGTTCACTCATAGGCACTTGGCCACAGTAGGCTCAGTATATAACTTACCATCTTATCAGAGGTTTCCCAATAGGGGCCTGCCCATCGATTATAACTCGATGGTAATGAAAATACTTTAATACCGTATATATAAACTCTCTGCTCTCTTGACTGGAAGAAGGAAATACTCAATTGAATATGAAGAACTAGTAAGAAGAATTTGTAGTTTACAAAACTAGGAAAATATGTAAATTTCGGGACATGAATTTTTCTTTATGCCTCGTTATCAAACTTGTGTAATTACGAGATCATGCAAAATGAAGGAAGGCTTAGCCTTAACATACCTGTAGCGATTCTCTTGTCAATCCCTCTAATATACGTCAATTACAACAATTCATGTAAAGGCGAGATCAGAGTAGGGAAAAATCCATATGATATTCTTGCGAAAGATTGCACCGTACTCCTTAAGAATTACAAAATCACGTTGCTATAATATTACATAGTCTTGTATGAATTTTGTTCTAAGAAAATCACGTACTGCTATTCAAGTGCTTGGATGAATTTTTTGAAGCAATGTTTCAAATATTTGGATGGATTTACTGAAGCAATTCACACTGCTTATGGAATATCACGTTACTACCCCTAAGCTAATGACTAAGCTCCAAGATTCTCTTAGTATGCCACCTTGAAATGTGACATTATGAGTCACTTAATTGATCCTTATACGGCTGCCACGTTAAGGGGTCAAATCTTGTCCAATAATTATCCACTCAATCCTTTAATTAATTTGTTAATGCCTCATTAACCAATAATTATCCAATTACCCATATAATTAAGAATTATCTCAAATTATTTAAAATACTACTTGCTTTTAACATACCTTATACACCTTACTATCACGGCCATGGGGTACCTTGTATGGTACTAGTTCATAAATACTGGATATTTCAGCTTGGGCCGTATTTTATCCCAAAATGACCAATTTCGACGAAATTCATTTTCTTCGATTAGATTACCCTCTCATCTTCACGAATTTACTCATCACTTTTTTAAAATAGCATGATGCTTATAATCTCAAAATAATCCCATTTTCGAACTTATGACGAAACTTTAACATACGAAAATGTGGGATGTCACATCATTCCCCTCTTTGGAATATTCATCCTTGAATGTTGACTGATGCACTTATCATTCTTATAACCCATAGCTCTTACGAATACTTTAGTGCTCCTCTTGCCATCTAGGCAACTGTTCTGTGAATAAGTCCAAAGGACAGGGCATTCCCCCCTTTAGGCCTCTTTCTCACACCATGACATATGGTCAGAATCCTTCCAGTCTCATAATTGTTGCTACCTTTTATCATGTAGCATGTGTGACCTGACCTTGTAATTGCGCTCATGCATCTCTTCTTTCCTTTTTCCCCAGATGTTTAGCCATTACTGAAGTTCTTCGCTCGGTATTTTGTCAAACTTACGAATATTACTATATCTTATTTCATAGACACGGTTATCCATCCGTATGACTTTACTGCATCAAGATAGGTTATACTATACCATAACTATTACTTTGATTTATCGTTGTTGGGGTCTACTACCAAATTCCAGTTTACTCTCGTTGTTTCTCCTATATGTAAAAGTCTAAGTCCTTCAATGCTTCCTTGTTACTGTTCATCTTAAGAATGACGGGCTAATCTCATCTCATACTTTATGACTTTTATCCATCCATTATTAATTCACCTCAATATTGATCTCTACCACTGATAACTTGAAACCTCTTGCGTAATCACTTCGGCTCACGTTGCATCGAAGAATATTTGAAGTGATTTCCATAACCGTATTTCATAGTATCTCGATGTGATTCACCTTATGGGGGTATTCTAATCTCGTGTCGTCCGCAAATTCTTTTCTCCTTCTCCCTTTTTTTCTTCAAATCATTATTCAATCGAAGGCCCAAGTGTTATCTTTTATCTATCACAATTACACCTTCATTTCACTACCAGGCAAGCATTCCATCGCTTCTAAATACTACTAGTCTTAGACTCCTTTGAGTTCATTCAGGCTATAGTGAGCTTTGTATACTTAGAGAAACCATCAGGTCTCTTGTTTTCATGGGCTTAATCCTAAGGACTTATCCATTCTTACCACCTTCTCACTCACCCTTTTCTTATCCTTACTCCTATTTTCTAAAACCTTATCTCTTTACCATACTTTAGCTTGCGACCTATACATATCTATTTATATTACTTGCAACCTTTCAAATTGCTTGCATCATAGATTTCCTTATGTAATTTTGGAACATCAAGCGAGATATCACATCGTCTCTAACTCTTCTTTACTCTCTTAGTCAGGCTTTTCGATACTTAGATCATAGGCTGGATGATATGCTACTGACGATGCCATTATTATTCCTATATATTGAATCCCCGCGCTTCTAGCCTTTTATCCAAAGTATGGACTATTCACGATCTTCTGCCTTTGGGTATCTCATACGTTGTTCCCATTTACCTTACTTACCTCAAAATCTTGCATCACATCTTGTATCTCTTTCATAACCTCCCTTCCACATAGGTATGATTCACATCCACAACTTGGAGCTTTATTATAATACTACAATCCGTTGGGATATTCATACTGACTTATTTATGAGGCTATTACATTTCTAATTGGCTTTATCGTAGAGCTGTTGTCGCGCCCCCATATTGTGATAACGCTTATCCCAATATGACCCTCGTATACGCGTCACCTCAAAATAAATACCAAATCGGCTCTATGGCCCAGGCTTAGTCATCAACTTGTAAAGTCTCTGTTACTCACATCTCATAATACACAATTCAATAGCACATATGAGGCATAAACAACATGTGAAAAAATCAAATAAGAAAGTACTGAGATAGAGATATCATACACGGATATAACATCATGACAGAGAGTAGGTGTACAATTAAGGCAAATACCTCATAAATGGCAAGAATATATCCTATCAAGTCTCAAACAAATAGCACATAATCTAGACATGATTTTTAACATGAATTGGGACTTAATTAACCATACAAGTTTAGAAAACACGGATATAACAAAACATGATAGCCAACAAATCTCATAATAGTCCAAAAACCATCTTAAATCATAAACATACTGGTGCACGCAAACATGCCCGTCACCTAGCGCGTACCCAATACCTTCCATATAACGTATTTCCCAGGGTTAGATACCCTCAAATCCAAGTTTCGATATGTTACTTACCTCAAAGCGCGCAAATCAATATTCCAAAAAGCTCTTGCCATGCGAATCAGCCTCTAAGGGGCTCGAATCTATCCAAAGCAACTTAATATCATCAATAATAGATATAGGAAATACTCTCATACAATAAATCTAAGGTCTTTAATCAAAATCAAAAAGTCAACTCCGGGCTCGTACCTCGGAACCCGATCAAACTCACAAATTTTGAACACCCATTCAACTATGAGTCCAATCAATTTCATCCAATTCCAACCACAAATCAATACCCAAACCCTCAACTCTCACTCTCCATTAACATAGCCTAAAATCCCTAAAATTCACCCTAATGATAGTTGTATCATCAGCGGCATATCTTCTAGCCTATGGTTTTTAGGTACCAAGAGCTCTAGTTAAGACAGTCAAGAAGAGTTAGAGACGACGTGATGTCTCTCCTGAGTTTCCAGAATAAAATAAGGAAATTTATGGTGCAATCAAGTTAAAGGAAGGTTGTGAGTAGTATAAATAAATATGTGTAGGTCGCAAGATAAAGTATGGTAGAGCGACAAGTTATTAGGTAGACATGAGTAAGGATAAGAAAATGTAAGTGAGAAGGTAACGAGAATAGGTAAGCCCTCGGGATTAAACACATCAAAACAACAAAGCTGATGGTATCTGTAAGTTATAAAAAAAACTCAGTACACCTTGGAGTTAAGTAGCAGACCTCGGTAATAATAAATCAAAGTAAGTGTTATGGTATAGTCTGACCTACCTAGATGTTGTAAATCCATAAGGATAGATAACTCGGGATATGAAACAAGATATAGAAATAGTCGTAAGTTCGACAAAGTACCAAGCGAAGGACTTTAGTACACCTATAGATGACTAGAGGGACATCTTGTCATAGTTCTGTATATGTTCACAAAGTGAGGCCTAGAGATTGGATAATAACTTGAGGAAAAAGGAGAGAAGAGACACATAGTAGGGATAGAGTCGTACATGTTTCACGACAGAAAGTAGCAACAGTAACGAGATTGGAAGAATTTCGACCACAGGTCATGGTGCGAGAAAGGGACCTAAAGAGGGAAATGTCCTAGGCTTTGGATTTTGTCACACCCCGAACTTGCGGGCGAGACTGGCACCCGATGCCTCACCTATCCTTGCATACCAACTTGCGACTTAGGAACTCTTAACATCTGATGGCATGCTTTGGCCATGGGCCACCTTGCAAGACAACGGCGAATGTTGACTAGATATCAATTTAAAGCTAGGCTGACAAGGCCGTCGTACGTACTACAGCTGACAAACTAACCAAATATACATACAAGGCCTACAAACCCATCATACTGCACTAACTGAAAAAATATGTCTACAAGCCTCTATTGGTGGATATACTGTGATCGGAACAGGGCACCGACCTACTCATAACATATATACATATATACACAAGATGTACATAAAGCTCTAGACCCAGCAACTCCAAAGAGCATAGAGCTTACCGATAAAGCTGAACTTGAGCAACACTTAATGAGGAGATCTACCCGCTTGTCTGTCTGAACCTGTACGCATGAAATGCAGCGCCCCAGAAAAGGGACGTCAGTACGAAATAATGTACCGAGTATGTAAGGCAATATACGAAAAGCTGAAACTAAATTGATAATATAATAACTGAAAGTAACAGGGAGTCAAAGATAATCTGAAGATATGCTCCCCTGTTGATACTGGCTCAACTCTCTCAATATAGTAAGTAAAATAGTTGTCTGGCCTTATAAGGCTTAGTATATATATATATATATATATATATATATATATATATATATATATATATATATATATATATATATATATATATATATAACTGCTCTACCGTAGTAGGCTCGCTCATAGGCGCTCGGCTATACTAGGCTCTATATCTCGGCCATGTTGGGCTCACTCATAGGCACTTGGCCACAGTAGGCTCAGTATATAACTTACCATCTTATCAGAGGTTGCCCAATAGGGGCCTGCCCATCGATTATAACTCGATGGTAATGAAAAAACTTTAATACCGTATATATAAACTATCTGCTCTCTTGACTGGAAGAAGGAAATACTCAATTGAATATGAAGAACTAGTAAGAAGAAATTGTAGTTTACAAAACTAGGAAAATATGTAAATTTCGGGACATGAATTTTTCTTTATGCCTCGTTATCAAACTTGTGTAATTACGAGATCATGCAAAATGAAGGAAGGCTTAGCCTTAACATACCTGAAGCGATTCTCTTGACAATCCCTCTAATATACGTCAACTACAACAATTCATGTAAAGGCGAGATCAGAGTAGGGAAAATTCATATGATATTCTTGCGAAAGATTGCACCGTACTCCTTAAGAATTACAAATTCCCGTTGCTATAATATTACATAGTCTTGTATGAATTTTTTTCTAAGAAAATCATGTACTGCTATTCAAGTGCTTGGATGAATTTTTTGAAGCAATGTTTCAAATATTTGGATGGTTTTACTGAAGCAATTCACACTACTTATGGAGTATCACGTTACTACCCCTAAGCTAATGACTAAGCTCCAAGATTCTCTTAGTATGCCACCTTGAAATGTGACATTATGAGTCACTTAATTGATCCTTATATGACTGCCACGTTAAGGGGTCAAATCTTGTCCAATAATTATCCACTCAATCCTTTAATTAATTTGTTAATTCCTCATTAACCAATAATTATCCAATTACCCACATAATTAAGAATTATCTCAAATTATTTAAAATACTACTTGCTTTTAACATACCTTATACACCTTACTATCACGGCCATGGGGTACCTTGTATGGTACTAGTTCATAAATACTGGATATTTTAGCTTGGGCCGTATTTTATCCCAAAATGACCAATTTCGACGAAATTCATTTTCTTCGATTTGCTTACCCTCTCATCTTCACGAATTTACTCATCACTTTTTTGAAATAGCATGATGCTTATAATCTCAAAATAATCCCATTTTCGAACTTACGACGAAACTTTAACATACAAAAATGCGAGATGTCACATCATTCCCCTCTTTGGAATATTCATCCTTGAATGTTGACTGATGCACTTATCATTCTTATAACCCATAGCTCTTACGAATACTTTAGTGCTCCTCTTGCCATCTAGGCAACTGCTTTGTGAATAAGTCCAAAGGACAGGGCATTCCCCCCTTTAGGCCTCTTTCTCATACCATGACATATGGTCAGAATCCTTCCAGTCTCATAATTGTTGCTACCTTTTATCATGTAGCATGTGTGACCTGACCTTGTAATTGCGCTCATGCATCTATTCTTTCCTTTTTCCCCAGATGTTTAGCCATTACTGAAGTTCTTCGCTCGGTATTTTGTCAAACTTATGAATATTGCTATATCTTATTTCATAGACACGGTTATCCATCCGTATGACTTTACTGCATCAAGATAGGTTATACTATACCATAACTATTACTTTGATTTATCGTTGCTGGGGTCTGCTACCCAATTCCAGTTTACTCTTGTTGTTTATCCTATATGTAAAAGTCTAAGTCCTTCAATGCTTCCTTGTTACTGTTCATCTTAAGAATGACGGGCTAATCTCATCTCATACTTTATGACTTTTATCCATACATTATTAATTCACCTCAATATTGATCTCTACCACTGATAACTTGAAACCTCTTGCGTAATCACTTCGGCTCACGTTGCATCGAAGAAAATTTGAAGTGATTTCCACAACCGTATTTCATAGTATCTCGATGTGATTCACCTTATGGGGGTATTCTGATCTCGTGTCGTCCGCAAATTCTTTTCTCCTTCTCCCTTTTTTTCTTCAAATCATTATTCAATCGAAGGCCCAAGTGTTATCTTTTATCTATCACAATTACACCTTCATTTCACTACCAGGCAATCATTCCATCTCTTCTAAATACTACTAGTCTTAGACTCCTTTGAGTTCATTCAGGCTATAGTGAGCTTTGTATACTTAGAGAAACCATCAGGTCTCTTGTTTTCATGGGCTTAATCCTAAGGACTTATCCATTCTTACCACCTTCTCACTCACCCTTTTCTTATCCTTACTCCTATTTTCTAAAACCTTATCTCTTTACCATACTTTAGCTTGCGACCTATACATATCTATTTATATTACTTGCAACCTTTCAAATTGCTTGCATCATAGATTTCCTTATGTAATTTTGGAACATCAAGCGAGATATCACATCGTCTCTAACTCTTCTTTACTCTCTTAGTCAGGCTTTTCGATACTTAGATCATAGGCTGGATGATATGCTACTGACGATTCCATTATTATTCCTATATACTGTATCCCCGCGCTTCTAGCCTTTTATCCAAAGTATGGACTATTCACGATCTTCTGCCTTTGGGTATCTCGTACGTTGTTCACATTTACCTTACTTACCTCAAAATCTTGCATCACATCTTGTATCTCTTTCATAACGTCCCTTCCACATAGGTATGATTCACATCCAATACTTGGAGCTTTATTATAATACTACAATCCGTTGGGATATTCATACTGACTTATTATGAGGCTATTACATTTCTAATTGGCTTTATCGTAGAGCTGTTGTCGCGCCCCCTTTTTCTCGCTAGAGCGAAATTGGGTTTATGACATTTGGGAGGACAACTCGTTCCCTTTTGGGAATTGGGTGTGAATTGAAGAGTCACCACCTAATAATTAAAGTGCATTAGGGAACTAGAAAGAATTTGTTTAGAAAAAATAGAGTTTGGGTAAGGGCTAGAAATTATCCCTAATTAAAGTTTTGAAGAAATTAAAGCTGAAATTTCGAGGAAATAGTTTCAAAATTCTAAAAATAAACAAGTAAAGGGAAAGGGGGTCCTAGGTTTACATATACTATAGATCACATCAATGAAATACCCGGTAATCACTCCTCAGAAGAGGGGCTACACGTGGTATTAGCGCACCGGTCATCATATCCATATCTAGCCTTTCCCACCCCGTTAAAGTACTAAAACGCGGAATAGTTTCGTTACTTATTGCATGCTCTTACCCATCCCAATCCTATCAGTCCCGGAGGCATTTGGGACTACTAATGCTAAAGGGAAGGGAGATTCGGGCTTTTTAGGGTTTAAAAGGATAAAATTCTAAGGCGACAAACAAAAACACATAAAGCAGATATGGGAAGCACGTAATAGTTTAAAAGGCTCAGACAGGCCTCCTCACTTAAAAAAATTATTTAGCATGTCTTGCATGTATTGGTTATGGTCTGAATTAAACTTAAACGTTAAGGCAGGCTGATTTATCACATATTTTCAGATAAGAAGTTCGAATTAGGCCTGCCTGCTGGTTGTGACTTTCAGAGACTGGTGCAGTTAGTTAATTACCTTATGACTTGCCTAGGTGTGACCTATAGGCATGGTATCTAATAATGCAGAAATAGATTGATTTTAAAGAAGGCTTACTAATTATAGAAAACATAAGTTTTGCAGATATTAAACAACGTTACTACTAATTTTAGACTTGTGAGCGAGATAGCGATTCAGATTCTGTTAGTTATTCCTATAGGCATGCTTTCTAAACGTTGTTGATTTTAAAACGTTTATAGGAATGCAGAAGTCCTATAGGCATGGTATCTAGAATGCTGATTGTTATTTAAACCTATATACATGTTTGGCCTAGTGATGGATACGTATGTGGATTTCAGGAAGCCCTATGAGCAGGTTATCTATATGATATGCAGTGCAGAACCCATAGGCATGTTTTCTAAAAGTGCAGAAGCCTATAGACATGTTCTCTATATGATAGGCAGAAATGCTGAATCCTATAGCATGTTCTCTATATGAGATGCAGAAATGCAAAAACTATTGACATGATATCTATGTATGAAAGGAAGAACTTATAGATATAATTTCTAAAATGAGGAAGTGCAGAACCTAAAGACATGATTTCTAAATGAAAATGCAAAAGTGAAAACAAGACATGATTTGCAGAAGTAAATACCTAATGAACATGATATCCACCCTTATGCATACATGAGTAACCCTCCCCTTTTCACTAAAGCCCAAGAAGTTATTACAAATTATTACAGCCCAAAATGAATAAAGGAAAGTAAAAATAAAATTACATCAGAAAGCTAAAAATCCCAACCAAGGAGAGCCTAATTCAGACCCCGGGTCTGAAATATGAAATAAACCAACTCCAAAGGTCCAATTTCCAAAGCCTTTCTCTTATTTGGGATGTGTTAGAGTTCCCTAAGAGTCTCAGGTGGACTCCGGGCAGTGCTTACTCCCAAATATATTGCAGAATTAAGTTATAGTGTAGTGTGGAAGGGTCAGCCCTCAAATGTCCAAGTTCAGAGGGAGCTCAAGGTCCCAAAGTAAGGCTCATAGGAGGGGGCAGAACTTAGAGTCTAAGAGAGAGTGCAAGTGCATAGAGGAGATTTTGGGGAAGGCCAAGACAGGCTAGTGGTCATACCCAGCAATTAGAAGTACTGACACATTGTTTGGGGGTTAGGATCCCTTAAAGGATCAAATCCAGACATGAGCAACAATTTGGAGGCTGCCATGCCTGAGCTTTAACTCAAACACATAGAAGGGAATAAGGGTATGGGGAAATTCACAACAGCAACAGATGCAAGGAGAACAACATATTCAATACTGAGCATAAATAGTAAAGTAGACAAGATTGTAGAAATTGTAAAGCAAACACATAGGGATGAGGCTGAAAACGAAATTAGACATACCAGTTTCAGGGAAACAAGAAGAGAAAAGCAATAGTAAAGCCAAATTGCAAGCACCCAGTCAGAAGTTCTCAAAAGAGAGTAAAGTGTTGAGTTGAAAGTGTAAGAGTATTGAAATTGAAGGTGTTCAGTAGGTAATGCGTGTTAGAGTATTGAACTCAAGGTGTCTTAAAGTGCAGAAAGGTCATGCCCTTTATAGTGTAGGAAGCAAGTAGAAAATAGGTAAGAAAATAGTTTTGCAATCAATTACATAAGTTCCCCTTCAATTAAGGGATTCTGATTTCAAACGGGTAGAAGACAATTAAGGAAATAATTTGATCAAAATCTTTTCCAAAGTAACACAAGAAGGGTAAATACACATAAGTCTATTTAAGGCAAAAGTCCAGTGGTACACGGTTTGTGAGAATAAGGAAAGAGAATCAATCAAACAGCCAGTAAAAATCAAAATTGCAGGCTTTGTTCGAATGAACCAAGTCAGGAAAAGTGAGGAGAGGGTTTTACTTAAGGAAAGTCAGTAACAATCAATCACACCTTAATAAAAGGAATTCCGAATCAATCACAAGTTGACAAAACCTTTTGAAGGAAAACTTCCTCATATATAAAGCATACAGACATATCAAACAAGAAAGAATTGTCATGCTAAAAATCCTAGTATAGAAGAGTTCCGGGTCATAACAAAGAGGCTCAAATCCAGTACATAGACACAGAATAAGTTTGAGAGTGTCCAGGGTCCCAAATAGAACCCTAGTCCAAAACACAAGATCAAACTCGCAAAAAAACCCCCAAATCCCAGGGATTTCAACTCGAGTCAGATATAGAGAAGAGAAGGCAAATAACTGAAATAGGCTCAGAGGTCTCTTTCAGGGATTCATGTGAAAACAAACAGATAAAATAGCAGGTTCAAGGCAAATAGAATGAAGAACTAATTTGAAGCATGAGAACACGTTTTAAGAAAAGCTTAGGACCTAAACAAGTTCAAAAGAGAAAAGAGGTAGTATAAACTTAAGAAAATAGTAGAGGGAACGTGTGTAGAGAGAACTCAAACAAGGTTCAGTAGAAGCAAACAAAAACTTAAGGACTCAGTAGGAGATACATACAGTAGAAGAACACAAAATACTGGAAAAGTATAGCAAAAGAACATATAGGAAAACACAGCGAGATGAACATGTGAGCATGGTGTAGAAGCACAGTAGAACACAAAGCACGGAAGAATCATGTATAGTAGAAAGAAAGCAAAAGAAAAATGCATGCGTGGTAGAAAAGAAAACATATGAACATAGTATAGACAAATACACATAAAGAAAAGAAAAGGAAGAGTTAGAAAATCATTTGCAACTTTTCAGAAACCCTAAATCGAAGAGAAGTAATTTTTGAAAGAAAAAATTGGGGGAAAACATTTTAAAACCCCAAATAGAGCACAAATATAGCATATATTTAAGAAAAAATTAGAGAAACCTCGAATAGCTGGGGTTTCAAAGAAACCCTAGAATGAGAAAGGCTTGGAAAAGTCCAATCTTGAGTCAGAGAGGTTAGAACCAGGCTCGAAATGCTTTGGATGTGACGGAGCAAGGCCGGAAAGGTCCGAAAACCATGGATCTGAGAGGATCTGAACGGACACCATTGAGGTCAGACCTCAATCTTCGAACCCCAAACGTTTGAGAGTGGAGGGAGGTGAGTACAGTCCATTCATGGCCCGAGAAACCATGGATTCCGGTGAGGTTGTGGCCGGAGAGGATGAGATAGGCTAGGGTTCCAGGAACCTTCGAGAGAGTTTGAGAGAGGTAGAGTATTCAAAGGCGGCCAACTGATTGAAATGAGGGGATTAGGTTAGGGTTGGGGAATTAAAAAAGGCAAGGGACGATCGTGGCTGTTGATAAAAACAATCAACGGCCTGGATTAAAAGAAAGGTCGGGTGGGTTAGTGAACGGGTTAAGGGGGTCGGGTTAAAATGAAATTGGGCCGGTCACATTGGGTGTTAAGATTGGGTTAATTGGAGGCTAAAATTGAAATGTAAATGGGCTATAATTAAAATGAAATGAGGCTAGATTAAATAGCCAGCTTTTCCTTTTTATTTTATAAAAAATAGTAAAAAATTAAATTAAAAGTACTAAATCAGTAAATAATATATAAATATTAATTTAAAAATATTGGAGCCAATTTTATAATTATAAAATACTATTAAATCTTAAAATAGGCTAGAATTGCAATTATATGCAATTTAGCTTTTAAAACATCAAATAAATTTGTAAAAATGTATAAAAATTACCTTAGCTATATTTTGGTATAAATATAGAAATAAAGTAAATTGTTCACCAAAATTGATAATTTTGGGAATAATTATTGATTTTTGTACTGCTAAAATGGACAATAAATTGATTTAAAAAATCTATAAAAATTGGGAAAAATACTAAAACACTTGGGCATACGTATATATGCATATATATGCTATTTTGAAAGTATTTTGCATATATGAAAAATATATAGGAAAAAATTGGATATCAACAGATGCCCCTCTTTACCCGAGAAGGATGAAAGAGTTGTTGGGTAAAGATATGATGGCCAATTTTGACCGAACGAAACGGTTTGAAGAGGTTGGCCGTTCTCTGGTTCCTGAGCTGCCTACATATTCCTAGTCTTACAGGAATCATGCCATATGTAGTTCTGGATTCGTCGGCGGAGTATGTCGATGAAGATTTTCCAAGAACGGACACAATATTCAGGTTGGGATGAATGGTTAAGGTCTAATAGGGTTGTGGGAGCTGGAGCGGGATTGCTCCTGCCAAGATGGTCGTTGCTCGCCAGTTTACCTATAAGTAAACAATAAACGCATATATTATGCATAAATTTAAACGTGATGTAAGTTCTCGTTAGACCATGAATGTTGTCTTTGGACGGTTAGGATGGCGTCCTCAGACCATGACGTCCTGGGCCATGACGCGTATAATAAAGGATTCGCAGGCCATGAAATGATGCACTCGGGCTATAAGAATGATTCCTCCGAACTATGATACCTTTGAATAATGATATGCAAAAGATAAAAGGGGTCCTCAGGCCATGGCATGGCGTTCTCGGGCTATGAAAATGGTGTCTCCGAACAATGACGCCTTTTGACAATTTGGCAATCTTTCATTCCATGAGATGCAATATTTGGCGATCTTTCAGCCCATGCAATGCAGAAGGTGGCGATCTTTCAGTCGTGCAAATGTAAATAAAGTGGCGATATTTCAGCCATGCGAGATGAAGTGGCGATATTTCAGCCATGTGAGATGAAGTGGCGATATTTCAGCCCTGCAAGATGAGGCAGCGATATTTCAGCCATGCAAGATGAAGTGGAGATATTTCAGCCATGCAAGTGTAAATTAAGCAACGATATTTCATCCATGCAATATGAAGTGGTGATATTTTAGCCATGCAAAATGGATACAGAGCTTAGTCTCAGAAGGTAGAAAGGTAGCTTTACGCAATGCAAAGGAATGCAGATGGAGATAGAGCTTAGTCTCGGAAGGCAGAAAAGTAGCCATATGCAATGCAGAGAAATGCAGATGGAGGTAGAGCTTAACCTCGGAAGGCATAAAAGTAGCCTTATGCAATGTAGAGAAATACAGATGGAGACAGAGCTTAGTCTCGGAAGGCAGAAAAGTAGCATTATGCAATGTAGAGAAAAGCAGATGGAGACAGAGTTTAGTCTCGGAAGGCAGAAAGGTAGCCTTATGCAAGCAGAGAAATGCAGATGGAGATAGAGCTTAGTCTCGGAAGGCAGAAAGGTAGCCTTATGCAATACAGAAGATGCAGATGGAGGTAGAACTTAACCTCGGAAGGCAGAAAGGTAGCCTTATGCAACTGGGGATATTGTGTACGGATAGCAATTGCAGGTAGGTGATGGTCCTGGGAGTTGTATTCCTGAGAAGTGTGAATGTATAAATATGTCCGATGATTTTGTGACTCGAGTGCCTACATCAAAGAAAAATCGTGAGTTTTGTAAAGGGGGGATGGTTAGTTCGTATCCCCGTTGACTTTGCTTGACTTGCTTGTCTCTGTTTGGTGATACCGTGTGTATCCTTGGGGTAGCGTTGCTAAACAAAACAATTTTGATAATAGAAATGCATGATTTAGTAAAAATACGCCATAAATATATAATTGAGAATAATTTTCTTTAGATGAACCCACGACTGCGACGCGGTTCAAGATATTGCGACCTCTCTTGCCCCGGAATTTTTAGGGTCCACCTCAAAATTCTGCCCTAGTTTACTGGGCTGGTACTTCTGACGGTTTCTTGCGGTAAATGGTTGAAATCAACTTCGGAATTTTGAGGGTCCTCCTCAAAATTCTGCACCAGTTTCCAATAGCTGGGGGAAATAAAAATTTTGTTGAATTGTGACCGAACCCATAGGGCTGCCTACGTATCCCCTCTTAAACGGGAATCAGGTCAGGCGTAGTTCAAATCACATCATATGAGGAAAGCATAAAAGTTACACATAGTATCACTTTACTGCATCTGAATTGATCGGCTTCGGCCACACTTCTCCGTCCATTTCTGCAAGTATGAGGGCTCCTCCTGTTAGAACCCGGTGAACCATATATGGAACCTACTAGTTGGGAGAGAACTTCCCTTTGGCCTCATCCTGATATGGGAAAATCTCTTTAACACCAGCTGCCCCGGTATAAACTATCTCGACTTGACTCTTTTGTTGAAGGCTCTAGACATTCTGTTCTGATAAAGCTGACCGTGGAACCGCATTCATCCTTTTTCCATCTATAAGAGCTAACTACTCATAGTGACTCTTTACCCATTACGCACCGTCGAGTTCTGTTTCCTATATGATCCTCAAGGAGGGAATTTCTAGCTCAGTGGGAATGACTGCCTCTGTACCATAAACCAGCATATAGGGGGTTGCCCCGATCGATGTACGGACTGTGGTGTTGTACCCTAATAAAGCGAATGATAGTTTCTCGTGCCACTTTTTATGCTTCTCTATCATTTTCCTGAGTATCTTCTTGATATTCTTATTGGCGGCTACTACGGCTCCGTTCATTTGAGATCTGTAGGTTATAGAATTCTTGTGCTTGATCTTGAAGGTTTCACACATGGCTTTCATCAAATCACTATTGAGATTGGAACCATTATCAGTAATGATTGACTCTGGAATCCCGAACCGACACACGATGTGGTCACGGACAAAATTTGCCACGACTTTCTTAGTCACTACCTTGTACGATGCTGCTTCAACCCATTTAGTGAAATAATCAATTGCCACTAGGATGAACCTATACCCGTTTGATGTGGCTGGTTCGATTGGTCCAATAACATCCATTCCCCAAGCGGCGAACGGCCATGGCGAGCTTGTTGCATTAAGCTCATTTGGAGGTACCTTTATCATGTCTGCATGTATCTGACAGTGGTGGCATTTCCAGACATACTGGATGTAGTCTGTTTCCATAGTCATCCAAAAATACCCAGCTCGGAGTATCTTCTTAGCTAAGACAAAGCCATTCATATGTGGACTGTAGGTCCCAGCATGGATTTCTTCTAGCAGTTTGGATGCTTCTCTTGCGTTGACACACCTTAGCAATCCCAGATCCGGAGTCCTCCTGTACAAGATTCCTCTGCTGTGAAAGAAATTGTTAGATAATCTTCGAAGTGTACGCTTCTGAGTAGGGTTTGCAAGTTCTAGGTATTCTCCTTTTGCCAAGTATTCCTTGATATCATGAAACCAAGGTTTTCCATCTGCTTCTTTTTTGACATAAGCACAGTAAGCTGGTTGATGGTAGATCTTTACCGGAATAGGGTCAATGAAGTTCTTATCTGGATGTTGTATCATGGACGATAGGGTAGCCAATGCATCGGCAAACTCATTCTGGACTCTGGGAACATGCTGGAACTCCGTCTTTATGAATCTCTTTCTCAACTCCTATACATGATGCAGATAAGGGAGTATCTTGGAGTTCTTGGTCACCCATTCTTTTCAGACCTAATGTATAAGCAAGTCTGAATCTTCGATCACTAGCAATTCCTGAATGTTTATGTCAATGGCCAGCTTGAGCCCTAAGATGTAGGCTTCGTACTCGGCCATATTGTTGGTGCATGGGAACTTGAGTTTGGCAGATACCGGATAATGCTGACCGGTTTCCGACACTAGTACTGCTCCTATGCCAACTCCTTTGAAATTTGCTGCTCCATCGAAAAACATTCTCCAACCATCATAGGATTCTGCAATGTCCTCTCCTATGAATGACACTTCTTCGTTAGGAAAATATGTCTTTAAGGGTTCGTATTCTCCGTCCATGGGATTCTCGGCAAGATGATCTGCCAAAGCTTGTCCTTTGATTGCTTTTTGAGTTACGTAGACAATGTCGAATTCACTCAACAGGATTTGCCACTTGGCTAGCTTGCCAGTGGGCATGGGCTTCTGAAAGATGTACTTCAATGGATCCATCCTTGATATGAGATACGTGGTATAGGCACAGAAATAGTGCCTCAACTTCTGAGCTACCCAAGTCATAGCACAATAGGTGCGTTCTAATAGAGAATACCGGGCCTCGTACGGGGTGAACTTCTTGCTAAGATAGTATATGGCCTTCTCCTTCCTCCCCGTTTCATCATGTTTCCCACGAACGCAACCGAACGCTCCATCCAATACTGCAAGGTAGAGTATTAGGGGTCTACCTAGTTCGGGTGGAACCAAGACTGGCGGTGTTGGCAGGTACTCCTTTATTCTGCTGAAGGCTTTTTGACAATCCTCAGTCCATTTGGTAGTGGCGTCCTTATTCAACATCTTAAAGATCGGCTCACATATGACAGTGGATTATGCTATGAACCGGCTGATGTAGTTGAGTCTCCCCAGGAAACTCATCACATCCTTCTTGTTTTTTGGTGGTGGCAATTTTTGAATGGCTTTAACCTTTGATGGATCCAGTTTTATTCCTCGTCGACTTACAATGAACCCCAGTAGCTTTCCTGCAGGAACCCCGAATGCACATTTCACGGGATTCAGCTTCAAGTTATACCTTCTCAGTCTGTTGAAGAACTTCCTCAAATCTTCCATGTGATCAGTGGCTTTCTTGGATTTGATGATGATATCATTTACATACACCTCGATCTACTTATGTATCATATCATGAAAAATGGTAGGCATGGCCCTCATGTAGGTGGCCCCTACATTCTTTAACCCAAACGGCATCATTTTGTAACAATACATCCCCTACGGTGTAATGAAAGCCGTTTTCTCAACATCTTCCTCGTCCATCCATATCTGATGATACCCAGCAAAACAATCAACGAACGACTGCAGCTCATGCTTGGTGCAGTTGTCAATTAGAATGTGTATGTTTGGAAAGGGGAAGTCATCTTTTGGACTGGCCCGGTTAAGATCCCGGTAGTCGACATAGACTCTAACCTTCCCGTCCTTCTTCGGCACTGGCACAATATTGGCTAACCATGTTGGATACTCTACTACTCTGAGAACCTTAGCTTTGACTTGCTTAGTGACTTCTTCCTTGATTTTCAAACTCATGTCAGGTTTGAACTTTCTAACCTTCTGTTTTACCGGTGGACATGTTGGATCAGTTGACAGTTTGTGTGCCACAATAGATGTACTCAAACCAGTCATGTACTCATACGACCAGGCAAATATATCCTCATATTCCCTTAGAAATTCCGTGTACTCTTCCTTTTCTGACGACGACAGATGAACACTGATGCGAGTTTCTTTGACATTTTCGGCATCTCCCAAGTTAACAACCTCAGTTTCGTCCAGGTTGGACTTAGGTCTATTATCAAAATTTTCAACCTCTTTAACAATCTCTTCCAGTATATCATCTTCCTCTTAATCTATATCCATGTGTTGCGTTGTCTCGTTGCATATCACAGTCATCGGTTCATAAATATAAGTAATAGTAATGTTGTATGAGTAAAGTAATGAAGAAAAATAATAAGAGTAAGATTTATAGGGAAAATTGAAATGTTTTGCTAAATTCCATAACCGTTTTGAACATTGGAGCTCTTATTTTGAAATTAAAAATGCGGAAAGAAAGTCAACTGGTGAAAAAACAAAAGATAATGCATGGTGCTTTGTTCAGCCTTGCTACCCCAAAGCTTTCCGGGCTCTGGTGGTTCTGACGGTCCAATTGTTGAGGCGTGCTCCTCGGCTTACGGCTTGTATAGAAGGGCCTTCCTTTCCCTCCTCCTTGAAAATGACACAACAATCCTTGTCATCATCTTCCACGAATAAATTCTTGATTGCTACCAGTGCTTCCTCTTCTTCCGACCCATATATAACATCGGCTGGTTGGAAAGTCTGTTCTAAATGGGGTACCGGCTGCTCCAGTGGGTAGTAAGGGCCGCGCCATGGTGGCGACCAGTTGTTGAATTCCTTCCAAGTATACTCATATCCTAGACCGAAAGTGGTACCATGTTTCTTCAGTTTGATTGGTTTGGCGATTCCTTGGAGCTTTTTGCCAAGTCCCTTGACAGGTTCATATCCGCTCCAGTTCAGTATGCTTTCGATTTTGTTGTCCCACCATTTGTCCTTATCAACGGCGTTGACTCACTCAATGTGGTGATAGGTTTCTCTGCCTATCTTTCTTCTTCCTCCGATTGTTGGGATGGTTTGATAATTGTATATGGGATTGCTACCGTCGCTGTGAATGATCACCTCTTGGTGATTCCACTCAAACTTCATTGCCTGATGTAGGGTTGATGCTACATCCCCAGCGGCATGAATCCAAGGTCGTCCCAAAAGCAAGTTATAAGATGTCGGCACATCTATTACTTGAAAATCAACATCGAACCAAGTAGGCCCCATTTGCAAACACAAGCTAATTTTCCCAATAGTGGACCTTTGGGAACCGTCGAAAGCTTTGACATTGATGGCCCCATCCTTGATCTCGTGTAATGCTGCTTGGTGGGTCGGGCCTGAACCGGACCGGACCGGGCCCACGGTCCTAACGGGCCTAACGGGCCTGGTGGGATGGGCCTGGTGGTCCTGAGAAGCCTGTGACGGGCCGGTCTTCATATATTAGCCCACGAGCCCGGGACCGTCAGTCGGGCCTGGCGGGCCTAACGGGCCCAACAGCTATTTTTTTAAAAAAAAATGTTTTTTGTTTTTAAAATTCTCCAACGGCCATATTTAAAATCTAGCCATTTGGGCTGACAATTTGACCGTTTTTAAGTTTAGAAAATGCTCATTTGGCCCCCAAACTTTATATAATTATACTTTTTCCCATTTCTCAACTATAAATACCCCCTCATTCTTTCATTTTTATTCACCAATTCATCAATCTCTCTCAATCTCTCTACTACAATTACTTAATTTAATGTTGAAATTTCGTGAAAAATTGTGAAGTTGTTGAATTGAAGTTTTCAAGTGTTCAACGATTTTCAATTTTCAAGTAGTTGTTCGGCAATCCGGTAAACTCGTTTCAACTCTTACGTTTTAAGAATATATTTTTGTGTGGTTTAGTTTGCATAATTATAATTAATATGGTATTTTCTTTGAAAAAAATGTTTGGTAAAGGAAAAGATAAAACCGGTGAAAGTAGTGGCCAACCAACTACCCTTCCCCCGGCTCCCCGACCTAGAAAAGATAAGCAAGTTGAAAGTAGTCGCCTACCTACACGTCCTCCTCCTTCCGTAATTCTTGATAGTGATCACCCTTGTTTTCAATTTACCGATAGTGAATTGTTGCACCAGGTGAAAGATTAGATGATGAAATTATGAATGCTCTTTATCCTAATGAAACTATCTTAGAAAATAATGAGGAAATGAGGATGATGATGAAACTCAAGCACCGGATTTAGATGATACACCTACTAGTCCTCTTAATAACCCAACTGATGCACCGGCCGACCCACCTGTAGAAACTCCTACTTTTAATAGAGAACCTGCTAAACGCCTAGAAACATCATTATTTTGGAATTTTTTTACTCAAGTAAGAGAACAAAATAAGGCTAAGTGTAAAACTTGTGGGAAATTAATGGCGCATAAATATACTGGAGACCGTAGCGGCACGGGTAGTTTGACTAGGCACATAAAAACACCACCCTAGAGATAAGGCTAGATTTTTACAAATGAAAGCGCAGCTAGAGGGGACAAGTGTAGATTCTGCGGTTAACCCTAGTACAGGTTCAAATCTAGTTCAACTAGGAATTAACACTGTCACCGGAGGTATTTTATATTACGATCCAAATAGAGATCGTGAAGAATTAGCAAAGATGATTACTGTTATGTGCTTACCTTATACTTTTGCTTCTAATCCTAATTGGGTTCATTATATTAGAAGAGTTTTTAATCCTACTTATAAAGGTTGGCCTCGCGCAACAGTTAAGAGTGATATTTATAAATTCAAACATGAATATGAACAATATTTGCGGTATTTATTTACTCATATAAATACATTTTTCGGTTCTTGCAAGGATGGCTCGGGATATTTTATCAATTCAAGCTTCAACTGTTGCATCAGAGAGCGCTTTCAGTCAAGCAAGACTGCAAATAGGTGATCATAGAGCGTCTGTGAGGGATAGCTTGGAAAAATAAGTATTGTTTAGAGATTGGATCCGCTCGGAAAGAAAAAACTTTGGAATTGCAGAATCACAACCGGCGATAGATGAAGCTTATGAAGAAATGATAGCGAAACTTGCGGAGGATTCGGCTTCGCCCGGAAGTGGTGATGAACAAGCTTCTTTTCCACCACCACCAACGCAACCTCCTCCGAACCTTGAAGGATTTATGAGATTTGTTAGAGATAATACATAGGCTAATATGTAACACACATCTTCCTTAGTTTTTTTTCCTTCTAATGGTGGTATTAGTACCTTGTTGTGCTCATTCCATTGGGGGAAGGAAGACTAAGAAAGATATGCCATTTTTGGTAATAAAAATTATAAGACATACCCTTGAATATCTTTTCGCAATATTTCTTTGTCTTTACTTGGAATTATTTATAAGCTACAATATATATATAACATACAATATATACTACAAGAAAATATATAAGTTATAATATATATACATAAGATATAATATATACTACAAAAAAATATATAAGAGAATATATATACATAACATACAATATATACTACAAGACAATATACAATGAAATATATATACATAACATTCTATACTAGTATACTATATATACTACAAAACAAGAATTTTCAAAACAAGATTTTTCAAAATTCAAAATTCAAAATTCAAAATTCAAAAATCAAAATCAAACAAGTTTTTTTTTTCAATTTACAAAACTAACCTTCTCTACCACTATAAATACCCCCCTCCCTCTTCTTCATTTCAATACTCATTTCTCATTCTAAATTTCTCTCAATCTCCAATTTTCAAGACTTCAAGTCTCAATCTTAATTTTCAAGGTACATCATGCCTCGTTCGGAAAGAGTGCGCTTATTTATTTTGCAGTACTATGAAGTGGTTGAAGAAAATGAAGAAGGCCAAAAATTAAAGTGCAAGAACTGTGGAAGAGTCTTAAATTTTGGTACTGTTCAAACCACAGGCACTTTAAGGAGGCATATAAAGCATTGTGTTGAGGGTATTTATCCAAGAATTCGTCTTTAAAGTTTTTTCAACAATTTGTGTTATTTCAAAATTATTAGACATATTTATGCTTCATGTTGTACTTTGTTATTAATTTATTATGCATGACAATTTAGTGTTTTACTATTGTTTTGTTATTTTTCTTTTTCGTCAAGCACTTTAATAATTAGATTTCTACATATATACTACATATATATTTTTAATATAGCCATGATACTACAATAAATTGCCTTACAAAAAAAACCCGCTAGGCCCGCGAAGCCCACGAGCCCGGCCCGTTTAGCCCGGGACCACAAGGGCTTAGGCCCGTCACGGGCCGGTTCCACCCATTGAGCCCACGAAGCCCGGGACCGCCAGAGCCCAGGCCCACGAAGCCCGACCCGTTTGGCCCACGAATGCCCGGGCCCGGCCCAGAATACAGTCCTAATCTCGTGCAGGCTTTTACCCAATGTTCTGAGCATTACCAATGGACAATGTTGAGGCTGGACCCTCCGTCAATCAGGATTCTAGTGATGAAATAATTCTCGCACTGCACAGTAATGTGCAACGCCTTGTTGTGACTCAAACCTTCTGGTGGCAACTCATCTTCAGGGAAAGTGATCTTGTGACTCTCTAATACCTACCCCACCATGTTCGCCATCTCTCCTCCAGTGATGTTGTTCGGTACATATGCCTCACTCAACACCTTTAGTAGAGCATTCTTATGTGCATCGGAGCTTTGTAGCAAAGCTAGGATAGAGATCTGAGCTGGCGTTTTGTTCAATTGATCAATGACCGAGTACTCCTTCGCTTGTATCTTTCTCCAGAGATCATCAAGCCTAGTTTCAGTAATGGTTGGCAGACCAGAGGCCTGCTTACTTGACTCAGCTAAGTGTTTCGGAGTATAAACCATGCTGGTTCTTGTCATACCCTGTACTGCAACTGCTTCTCAGAATTTGGCTTTTCCTTTCCTCCTTGCCTCGGTTGTGTAATCCCAAGGGACAGCCTTTGTATGGAATAGTGTTATGGCCAACATTGCTACTGGAATGGATACCCTTGATTTGGAAGGTAACACAGCAACTTCAAATGGTACATGTGCCTTTGGGGACCCAAACTCGACCTCAATCGGCGCTAGTGTCTTTGCAGGAGAAGGTTCTTCGAACACAAGTGGTATGGACATATTCACCTCAACGTCCCCAAAAAGCTGAATCTGGACTACAATCGGATTAAGGGTGACTATTAGCATCTTTGGATCATCGCCTTCTGTGATCAAACCGATCGATCCCTTGGGGTCCCAATCATCCTCTATTTCAATCATGTGAACACCTCCACCCTTGTGGTTTGGCAGAGGGTTATTGCAGACATTTGGAGCTAGTTCCCTTGCCACAATAATTTTGTTGTCAATTAGAGCCTGGATCTTGTCTTTCAGAGAACGACATTCGTCGATGGTGTGTTCATTCATGCTGGAATGGTATGCACAAGATTTGTTTGGGTTAACCCATTGAGAAGGGTTCTCAGGGGTTATAGCAGGGATAGGGGTGACATAACCAGCAACTTTGAGCCTTTCCTACAGCTGGTGACTGGGTTCAGCAATGGCGGTATACTGTTTGGGAGGCCTGCGGTCAAAATTTGATCGAGGTCTAAGAAAGTTTTGAAGAGTGGGGGGTGATTGATAGTGAGAGGGATGAGCATTATAGGTTTTGTATACATGTGCGGGTTGGGAGTATCTAGGTGAAGTGGGATGATATTGGGTGGTGGAGGCGATTGGTAAGGGGGATAGTGCTTGTTAATTTGGGTAGGTTGATATGTAAGTGGAGGTATTGCATAGGTTTGGTATTTGATTGGGGACTTTGTTCTCTGTGCAACCATCACAGCGCTCACGTCCCTTTTCTTAGATGTGCCACCAGACTGTAGAGCCTTGTTGGTAGCCTGCAAAGCTTCAAAGTTAGTGACCATACCACTATTGATACCTTCCTTGATCCTCTCCCCTAGCTTGATGATGTTGGAAATTTTCTGGCTTTCAATCAGCATTAACCTTTCATAGTACTATGGGTCTTGAGCTCGGACGAAAAACCTATTCATTTGTTCTTCTTCTAAAGTCGGTCTGACCTTAGCAGCTTCTGATCTCCAACGAGTAGCATACTCGCGGAATGTCTCTGTGGGTTTCTTCTTCAAGTTCTGGATGTAGAACACATCTGGCGCATTTTCCGTGTTGAACCTGAACCTGCCAATGAAATCCAATGCCTTACTTACCCAATTCGACCACTTTTTCGGGTCTTGGCTGATGTACCAAGACAGAGCATCTCGCTTCAGACTCCTCATGAAGAGTTTCATGTGAATCTTTTCGGCCCTCCCTACTCCGACCAGCTTGTCGCAGTATGATCTCAGATGAACTCTCGAATCCCCTATACCGTCAAACATTTCGAACTTAAGAGGTTTTTACCCCTCGGGCAATTCGACATCAGGTTGAATGCAAAAGTCTTCGTAATTTAGCCCTTCAATCCCCTTACTTCCCTCGATGCCCTGAATTCTGCTAGTCAGCTTCTTGAGTTCTTCCGCCAGATTCCTAATAATTGAGTCCTTATCATCAGACTCGGGCATACTCGAAACGGGTTAAGTTGGATGCGGCACAGTTTCCACATAGATGGGGGTGTTGTGGTGAGGGTGAAAATGGTTATTTGTGGAGTTTACAGGTTTCGGGATGAGCAGTGGAGTATTGTTGCAAGTATTGCAGTAGTGGTGAGGAGCAGAGTGGTTTTGTGGTTTCGGAATGTTTTGTGTAGGTGTGGGGTTTTGAGTGTTTGGGAAACTGACATCTGGGTTGGTGAGGGAAAATGACAAACTTTCCAAGTTCCGAACTTGGTCCAGTTCTTCTTGAAATTTCAACAACTTCTGCTCGAGATGGGAGGCACTTTCCTTGGAAAGCTGAATACCCTGAGGAACCTCTACCTATTCGACTGAGTTCTCTTTCCTGGTGTTGTTCAAATCTTCCATTTTTCCTCTGTTCCTATTTCTGATAGAACTCGGAGGAGGAGTGGGTGGAGAGCCCTTTGATCTTGTGGAATATGATGATGATGCTAGAGTGCACGAACTAACCTTGGGGGGGGGGAATAAATAAACAAAAATAAAAATAAAAAGGTGACAAGTCAGTGAGGATTATGAAAATAAATGTTTTAATATTTATACACATAGTGCGAGAACATAAATTGTGTCCTAATTTGGGGAACCTCTTTGTGCCCGAGGTAGGCCTAGCGACAAGTTTATTTGAGAACATAGGATGCTAAATGCCTCATTTTATTGATAAAATGTAGATGAATCCCAAAATGACGCTAAATAATAGGAAATAAAATGTCACTAGTGGCCATGGGCCTTATTACATTTTATAAAGCGAAAAGATAAACTCATATCTACTTGGTCCCAGAAGGACCTTCCTCAGGTTGAATGCTCTTATTGATCAAATCCTCCAGCTCACTAGTTTCACTAATAAAAATGCCTTTGCCAGGTGTTCTCCTTCGTCTCCCTCAGCGTTCTGGCAGTCAGTGACTCGCTTCCTCACTTTTCCGTCTAATTCCAGCAACTATATTCCAGATATTCCAACTTTTCGCTAACTTTGGCAGCCCTCTCTTTCCACTCATTGATTTGGTCATTTGATGGAAGACTCCTCCACCAGTCTAGCAAGAGTGAGGGTATGCTAACCATACCGAAGTTGGGGACCTCGTTCTTCATTTTTTGCAAAACAAAGGGTTAAGATCCTACCTCCACCAGACTCGACTATTTAACATCAACAATTAGCATGAAGCATTTAGTTCTCCAAATAAATGGACAGAACGTGGTAGTGTCTGTTTGGGTTTCGAGGAAACCTAGTGGACTTTGGATAAGGCTATCTTAAAGAGTCATTATGTGGACAACATAACTGCCTCGGCTAGGTTTGACCATGATGCATGCACAGTTTAACAGAGTAGGGTTGCTATGGGGTATTAGACTGGTACCCTTGAGCGGACAACTCAAAAGGGAAAGGCGCGGAACCGTCGACTACACTGTTGATCGACTGGTTTTACCGCAAATATGCCTTTGCCGGATTTAGGGGTGATAATATCGGAAGGGCACAACCACTCATTATAAGCGTTGCTATGGTATTTGTTTGGCACGAGTGGAATATGATGTTGAAAACAAGCTTATGCAATGATTAAAACAAGTTGTCACGTATTTGAACATTCATAAAGTAATAATTAAAATAATTTAAAACATTAATAAAGGAGTGCAGTAAAGGAAAGCAGTAAAAGAATCAAGGGAAAGAAACAAGAGACGAGTCAGTTTCGTAGTAGAAGAGGAAATAAATACTTAAGGGCATTAAATAAAGACATATAAAGAAGCGTAAAGTCATAAATAGCATGAAATGGTAAAAGCCAAGAAGATAACCCCAACAGAGTCGTCATGTAGTCGCGCCCCCTTTTTCTCGCTAGCGCGAAATCAGGTTTATGACATTTGGGAGAACAACTCATTCCCTTTTGGGAATTGGGTTTGAGTTGAAGAGTCGCCACCTAATGATTAAAGTGCATTAGGACACTATGAAGAATTTGTTTAGAAAAAACCAGAGTTTGGGTAAGGGCTAGAAATTATCCCAAGGGGAAGGTATTAAGCACCCCTCAGGATCCACTAGTGTGGTTCCCGGCTATTCTACAATTGTGACTTTAAGTATAAAGAACAAGTAAACAAATAAAAGTTTCAAATATGAGGGATTATCACATTATGGCTGCAAACAAATTAATGTTTTGAAGAAAAGAAAGTTGAAATTTCGAGGAAATAGTTTGAAAATTCTGAAAATAAGTAAGTAAAGGGAAAGGGTGTCCTAGGTTTACAAATAATATAGATCACATCAATGCAATACCCGGTATCTAATAATGTGACTTTCAGAGACTGGTGCAGTTAGTTAATTACCTTATGGCTTGCCTAGGTGAGACCTATAGGCATGGTATCTAATAATACAGAAATAGACTGATTTTATAGAAGGCTTACTAATTATAGAAAATATAAGTTTTGCAGATATTAAACAACGTTACTACTAATTTTAGACTTGTGAGCGAGATAGGCGATTCAGATTCTGTTAGTTATTCCTATAGGCATGCTTTCTAAACGTTGTTGATTTTAAAACGTTTATAGGAATGCAGAAGTCCTATAGGCATGGTATCTAGAATGCTGATTGTTATTTAAACCTATATACATGTTTGGCCTAGTGATGGATACGTATGTGGATTTCAGGAAGCCCTATGAGCAAGTTATCTATATGATATGCAGTGCAGAACCTATAGGCATGTTTTCTAAAAGTGCAGAAGCCTATAGACATGTTCTCTATCTGATAGGCAGAAATGCAGAATCCTATAGCATGTTCTCTAGATGAGATGCAGAAATGCAAAAACTATTGACATGATATCTATGTATGAAAGGAAGAACTTATAGATATAATTTCTAAAATGCGGAAGTGCAGAACCTAAAGACATGATTTCTAAATAAAAATGCAAAAGTGAAAACAAGACATGATTTGCAGAAGTAAATACCTAATGAACATGATATCCACCCTTATGCATACATGAGTAACCCTCCCCTTTTCACTAAAGCCCAAGAAGTTATTACAAATTATTACAGCCCAAAATGAATAAAGGAAAGTAAAAATAAAATTACATCAGAAAGCTAAAAATCCCAACCAAGGAGAGCCTAATTCAGACCCCGGGTCTGAAATATGAAATAAACCAACTCCAAAGGTCCAATTTCCAAAGCCTTTCTCTTATTTGGGATGTGTCAGAGTTCCCTAAGAGTCTCAGGTGGACTTCGGGCAGTGCTTACTCCCAAATATATTGCAGAATTAAGTTATAGTGTAGTGTGGAAGGGTCAGCCCTCAAATGTCCAAGTTCAGAGGGAGCTCAAGGTCCCAAAGCAAGGCTCATAGGAGGGGGCAGAACTTAGAGTCTAAGAGAGAGTGCAAGTGAATAGAGGAGATTTTGGGGAAGGACAAGACAGGCTGGTGGTCATACCCAGCAATTAGGAGTGTTGGCACATTGTTTGGGAGTTAGGATCCCTTAAAGGATCAAGTCCAGACATGAGCAACAATTTGGATGTTGCCATGCCTGAGCTTTAACTCAAACACATAGAAGGGAATAAGGGTATGGGGAAATTCACAATAGCAACAGATGCAAGGAGAACATCATATTCAATACAGAGCATAAATAGTAAAGTAGACAAGATTGTAGAAACTGTAAAGCAAACACATAGGGATGAGGTTGAAAACGAAATTAGAACATACCAGTTTCAGGGAAACAAGATGAGAAGAGCTCTATCTAAGCCAAATTGCAAGCACCCAGTCAGAAGTTCTCAAAAGAGAGTAGAGTGTTGAGTTGAGAGTGTAAGAGTATTGAAATTGATGGTGTTCAGTAGGTAATGTGTGTTAGAGTATTGAACTCAAGGTGTCTAATAGTGCAGAAAGGTCGTGCCATTTATAATGCAGGAAGCAAGTAGAAAATAGGTAAGAAAATAGTTTTGCAATCAATTACATAAGTTCCCCTTCAATTAAGGGATTCTGATTTCAAACGGGTCGAAGATAATTAAGGAAAATAGTTGATCAAAATCTTTTCCAAAGTAGCACAAGAAGGTTAAATACACAGAAGTCTATTTAAGGCAAAAGTCCAGTGGTACACGGTTTGTGAGAATAAGGAAAGGGAATCAATCAAACAGCCAGTAAAAATCAAAATTGCAGGCTTTGTTCAAATGAACCAAGTCAGGAAAACTGAGGAGAGGGTTTTACTTAAGGAAAGTCAATAACAATCAATCACACCTTATTAAAAGGAATTCCTAATCATTCACAAGTTGACAAAACCTTTTGAAGGAAAAATTCCTCATATATAAAGCATACAGACATATCAAACAAGAAAGAACGGTCATGCTAAAAATCCTAGTATAGAAGAGTTCTGGGTCATAACAAAGAGGCTCAAATCCAGTACATAGACTCAGAATGAGTTTGAGAGAGTCTAGGGTTCAATAATAGAACCCCAGTCCACACACAAGATCAAACTCGCTGAACACCCCTAAACCCTAGGATTTCCAACTCGAATCAGATGCAGAGGCTAGAAGATAAATAACTGAAACACACTCAGAGGTCTCTTTCAGAGACTCATGTGAAAACAAATAGATAAAATAGCAGGTTCAAGGCAAATAGAATGAAGAACTGATTTGAAGCATAGAGAACACATTTTAAGAAAAGCTTGGGACCTAAACAAGTTCAAAAGAGAAAAGAGGTAGTATAAACTTAAGAAAACAGTAGAGGGAACGTGTGTAGAGAGAACTCAAACAAGGTTCAGTAGAAGCAAACAAAAACTTAAGGACTCAGTAGGAGATACATACAGTAGAAGAATACAAAATACTGGAAAAGTATAGCAAAAGAACATATAGGAAAACACAGCGAGATGAACATGTGAGCGTGGTGTAGAAGCACAGTAGAACACAAAGCACGGAAGAATCATGTATAGTAGAAAGAAAGAAGAAGAAAAACACATGCGTGGTAGAAAAGAAAACATATGAACATAGTATAGACAAATACACATAAAGAAAAGAAAAAGAAGAGTTAGAAAATCATTTGCAACTTTTCAGAAACCCTAAATCGAAGAGAAGTAATTTTTGAAAGAAACAATTGGGGGAAAACATTTTAAAAACCCAAACAGAGCGCAGATATAGCATAGATTTAAGAAAAAAATAGAGAAACCTCGAATAGCTGGGGTTTCAGAGAAACCCTAGAATGAGAAAGACTTGGAAAAGTCCGATCTTGAGTCGGAGAGGTTAGAACCAGGCTCGAAATGCTTTGGATATGCCGGATCAAGGCCGGAAAGGTCTCAAAACCACGAATTTTAGAGGATATGAATGGACACCATTGAGGTCAGACCTCAAAGCTTCGAACCCTAAATGTTTGAGAGTGGAGAGAAGTGAGTACAGGCCATCTATGGCCTGAGAAGCCATGGATTCCAGTGAGGTTGTGGTCGGAGAGGATGAGAGAGGCTAGGGTTCCAGGAACTTTCGAGAGAGTTTGAGAGAGGGAGAGTATTCAAAGGCAGCCAACTGATTGAAATGAAGGGATTAGGTTAGGGTTGGGGAATTAAAAAAAGGCAAGGGATGATCGTGGCCGTTGATCAAAATGATCAACGGTCTGGATTAAAAGAAAGGTCGGGTGGGTTAGTGAACAGGTTAAGGGGGTCGGGTTAAAATAAAATTGGGTCGGTCCAATTGGGTGTTAAGAGTGGGTTAATGGAGGCTAAAATTGAAATGTAAATGGGCTACAATTGAAATGAAATGAGGCTAGATTAAATTGCCAGCTTTTCCTTTTTATTTTATAAAAAATAGTAAAAAAATGATTTTAAAATTAAATTAAAAGTACTTAATCAGTAAATAATATAAATATTAATTTAAAAATATTGGAGCCAATTTTATATTTATAAAATGCTATTAAATCAAGGGAGAGAGTCTCTGCCTTCTCTCTAGGAAGAAGACAATGAATAGTGATTCTGTCACTATTCATCGTCCATAATTCTAGTTTTCGGCAAGGTAAGATAGTGAAATTGGTCTTAAAACATCATCCTTCTCATATCAAACAACTTCTTTCTGTTTGTTTCCTAATATCATAACCATCCAGCAGTAGATCTTAATTTGTCTTTACGTTCTACTGTAGCAACCAGTCATCTTCATCGATTCAGCCTAGTTCGTTCGAAAATAGTTAAGCTTCTGCATTTCTATTACGTGGATGTGACTTGTTACAGCACAAGAAAGTCCAGTTGCTTCAACTTCACGAGTTTACAAGGCGATTATTGTAGCATCGCGATTGTTGATCTCCAGGTTCACAGTTGGTAGTTTGAAGCTACAATCAATATGGGATTGTAGCTGCTGCCATGGACGTGCAGCCCTCAGGGAGAGTCGATTCACAATCAAGATGCTGCAATTCGGGATTTTGGAGATGCTGTAGAAAAAAAAACACTGGAGTTTCTGAAATTTCCCAGATTGAATCTGGGCCAAAAATCGCAAATACAAATATATATGCTGGACGACTTACTCAATCAAAATCAACTGGTTTGTTGAATCAAACACAGCTCAAAACAGTAGAATTTGTCCATGGAGAACCAACTTTGGTTTTTGATATGGAGGAATGACAACAGTTTGCAAAAGAGGAAGGCTTGCACCAGGCAATCGTGGTAAAAGTATCAACACGAGCACCAGATTTGAAGGAACTTCGAACTATATTGCCCAAACAACTTGGAGTCAAGGGTCATTGTTTGATTGGCTTATTAGCACCAAGGCAAGTGTTACTAAGGTTTGATCAGTTTGACGATTTTGTAATGTCACTGACGAGATCAGTTACTTATTTTGCGCACAAGGGAGAGGAGCATCAGTGTAGAATCTTCCCATGGTCTATTGGTTTTGATCCCAAGGAAGAAACAACAAAGGCTGTATGGGGTATCAATGCCAAACCTTGCGCCGGATCTATTTGCGAAAAGGGCTCTAAACTATAGCTTCTGAAGTTGGCTACCCTATTGCAATTGATAAGGCTACTCAAACAAGATCAAGACCTAGCACTGCTAGAGTTAAGGTAATTCTTGACCTCAATGATAAGTTGCCGAAGCGGATACGTTTACAGCATGTTGATAACTCAATTGGTAAGATTTTGGAGGTGTTCCAGGAGATTATCTATGATAACTTACCTTCATACTGCAAGGCGTGCAAGCACCAAGGTCATGAAGAAGAGGTTTGTCGTTTGATTTTGAATAAAATTTCAAGAGAAAAACAGATGGAGGCTCCGGAAACTGAATCTATAAGGGAGAAGTTTCAAGGAAACTGTTAAATGAAAAAAGAGGCTTAGTTAATGGTGATCAAAGGGCTGGTGTGTTTAATGGTCAGTTGGACACAACTAAACAGAGGCAACAAGCAGTGGATGTTAAAGGAGTAGACTCATTCAATAATACGTAAGGTGGAAAAAATGATGTCGTAACAGCTCCAGTTCCAGCTATTAATGCAGAGCAGAACATAACTATAGGTGTGGCATCAGGTCATGGAATTGCTGATGAGGTACTGCAGCTGGAGCAGGAACAAGTTAAGGAAACAATTGTAGATGTAATGCAATTGGAGTGTGCAGCTATAGTGACTAATCAACCTCAACTTTCAGCTGGAATGAAGCAAACAACAACAGAGTTTCGGAAACCAACTTCTACTCTGAAAACAACTGTGGATCGAACAACTACTAAGGCTGAAAAATCAAGGGGTAAAGGTACTGCACAGGTACCACACACAACAAGCCAATCGGCAATATCTGAAACTGTGGGTTTGGAGTGTGAAGTTACTGGTGCTGTAACAACATCAGCAGCAGCTGTACCAACTAGTGAAAAACAGGATATTGCAGTCAATGCTCCTTTGCACACAGCTGGGGAGTATGTCACCCAGAGAGGCAAGACGTTAGTGGTGTCAATGTTGAACAGGTTATGCTTTTAGCTTATAAAGCTACTGATGGTAACAAGGAAGGACAGAGCAAAACAAAAACTGGCCAAGGCAGCGAGCTAATGCATAAACAAGCGCACAACTCCAATACTCCAACGCTGCATTTTTCCAGTCCTCATGTGGAAAAAATTATTAAAGATGTGCAGGCCGTAATGGTGTTGAATACTACTATGGCTAGACAACCATTAGTCACCTTGAATACTTTTGTGTTTGAGGTACCTTCACAGTCAATAGAGTCGTTTGGTGAATATGGAGGCGAACCTGGACAGTTGCTATTATCAACAGCAAATACAAATGAAATTGCTCAATCAGCTTCGACAGAGATGGTTAGCAAATCCAAAAAATGGGCTGCCAAATATAATGAACAATTTGAAGGAATTGAAGAGGAGAACGGGGGGATTGCAAATGATCTTGCTGCAATTTCTGTGCACGAACAGCATGAAGCAACACCAACTCCAACCAATGCACACCAGCTCAATACAACAACCTCAACCTCAAAGACAACAACAAAGAAAAAAAGAAGAAGATGCAGCAGACAGCAAAACATTTGCATTGTGAACAATTTGAGGAGCAGATCACAACAAGTCAAGCATGCATAAAGGAGAATGAATTGCTACAGTTTTCCAGCCCTTGCTTGGGAAATATTATCGCGGATCTCATGATCAAGAACCTTTGGTCACTTTTTCAAATTCAATCACCTGCTCAAATTTGAAAAGGGAACAGGAAAATGGTCTTAAACTAAGGTTTCGATTTGCCAGCCATCGTGTGGAAATAGTTATCAAGGATGAACTTCAAATACTATATTTTGAGAATACTTTGACTGGAAAATTAAAGAACAAGTTGGAGGCTCCAGATTTCATTCCAAGTAAGCCTCCTTGTCGCACATGTATTCACCACCTAGATACACCACCAAACACTGTGGAGGACCACATTGGAACAAGAAAAGTAGGTGCTATCTGGATGAAAATTGCAACAAGGTCCGACAAGGAAGCAATTGTTAGGCGACCTCCAATGAGAGCTGCCAAACAAAAGCAGGCTGCCCCAACTTCGTCAACGAGGTCCAACCGGTCAAAAAATAGACGATGATTCTTGAATACTTTTTGAACAAGGTAGATGAAAACGACAAAGAAGTAAAAATTGAAGATTCTACAAGGTTGAAAAAAAAGGGACAACAATCAAATGGATATTACATTTTATTCTACCACTTTATTAGTATCCTTATCTGTAATATCATCACAGAGTATGTTATAAACTCTGTGATGATCATAAAATATTTTGTCCTTTCAAGTTCATATTTTTTACATTCTTGTTAACAGGCGAGGTTGACAAGCCTCAATAGGATTAATACAATAAGGTTAGCCCGGTTTGTGTTATATGGGTAACAATACCGGTGTTATTGTCCCTCTTATTTGTACTTTTCTTAATTGATGTATTTTTCTTTTCAGTTATTAATAAAACACTAGCCCTAGGCACTTGCCTAGTGGATTGCCAAAAAAAAGGTATTAAATCTTAAAATAGGCTTGAATTGCAATTATATGCAATTTAGCTTTTAAAACATCAAATAAATTTGTAAAAATGTATAACAATTACCTTAGCTATATTTTGGTATAAATATGGAAATAAAATAAATTGTTCACCAAAATTGATAATTTTGGGAATAATTATTGATTTTTGTACTGCTAAAATGGACAATAAATTGATTTAAAAAATCTTTAAAACTTGAGAGAAATACTAAAACACTTGGGCATATTTATATATGCATATATATGTTATTTTGAAAGTATTTTGCATATATGAAAAATATATAGGGAAATATTGGGTATCAACAGATGTTATAGACTATGGTTGTTGTACTATCTCTCTTGTACCTCTGATATTAAGGTTGGTCCTGCAATGTTCTCGATCACGATTTCTATAATTTTATAGGTCCAATAATCAGGCTTCTGATTTAATTAGTTGATGTAACTATTTAGTTTCCTCTTCCCTTTGATCAACCTTCGTGTAGGCTTAAGCTATCTTCCGATCTGCTGCTCATGGTGTTAGTTATTACTTTAGTCCTTCATGGACTCTATAGAATATCCATGATATAATCTTCTAACAATTCAATTCTTCGCCTATAACCTAGACTCAATTCTTCCTTTTAACTTATATTGGAGTCTTCTATAGTTGTATGATTGTCAACATATGTATACTCACTCCAAAATCGCAAGTGCATTTATAACGTAACCAACTCTGGATCATTGATCCAATAGTTCCCTTCGTTCCTTCTCAACTTTCTTTAAATGTAATCTATTACTTTTCCTGGTCTTCTACCACATTGTTGCGTGCATACTTAGCTTATCTTTGTTCCCACGCATGCCGGAATTTTCGTGCAACTCATATGATCTCGAATATTACTTTTGATTTTCCTTCCCATTCATTAACCACGGTAGGTGCCACTTTCTTATGGAGTGCATACAATGTTGTAGTGAGACTCTACTTACAAGACCATTTCCTCTTTTAGGTCACTCTGCTTATGTTGAAGCCTTCTTCCTTATTTTCTCAGGTAGTCTTTCACTGTAGTACTTAGGGAGACCTTTTGGCTCTGGTAAAGTTACAAGATTATATATCGCTTACCCGACAGAATTTTTGATCTTCCTACTTACCTATAATTGTCTTTAGTTACTTACCTCCACACTCATGTGCTCGCACAGTTGCTTTCTAAAGAAGTTTTGATCGTCTTCCCAACGGGACTCTCTTTTATTTCCATAACACTCATATGATATCTTTAACTACCCCAACTCCTATCTGAATTACTCAAATATTATAAGGTCATATCTGCAAGACCGAATTCCCTACGTTGGAGTTCACTATGTCTATCTTGCTCAATCTGTTGATTTGTCTGTATCCTCTTGTCTCGCCATAACTAGGCTCTTCTTGAATCAACTACTAACTACTCATTGGCCCGTTCTCATATCAATATTCCGCGTAATATCTCTTCGATTATTTTCTTTGTCTTAACTTACGTCTCGTACTAGCTCCTTATTTATCAATAACATCTCAGGCAAGAACCTTTACTTCCTCTCATTAATGTCGTATTTGTGTAATGTCCTGGAATCGTAGCATATCTGTAGGCCTTGAATAAGTGCAATTTCATCCCTTTTTCATTTTTATCGCATTCCTTCTTTACTATTCCATCGTTACTAGAACAACTTAATTCTGACTTAATATCACGTCACTCCATATTCCCCCCTTTGGGGGAAGTACTAAGATTTAGAGCTGCGATGACCTACCTACAGATGTTTTATCTATTCATCTTTGTCATCCTTTCACATCATCGATGACCCTTACTCGTCTTGCGGTAATCCTTCTGTACCAAGGATAACAAAATTCCTTACTCACGAGGGTGACACTTAGTATAACTGGCACATACAGTCCCTTAAGCTAAACTTTGCTCACATTGCTTGTTTTAGGGAAGTGTCTTCCTAAATGACTGTTCTCTGAATTTCTCATGAATCTTCTTCTGTTGTCCATTCTATTATTGCCGAAAAAAAATCTGAAATTTTTCATGATGTTGACTATTATCAATCACTCAGTCCTTAATTCATATTTAGCTTGTCTTGTTCACCAATCCATACTAGTTTATATTACTCTGGGGTCTAACTTTTCCTTTTGGTAATCGCGTCAGAGTTGCGAACTTATTTCTCGAAATGAGGATATGACTTTATGGCCTATATTCTTTTGTTTTCTCAAGGCTTGTCACCTCTCGTTCTATTTTTCCATCACTTGACTATAAATTCTATAATACTGTCGTCTTTTTGATCTACCGTTGTCATCCATATATCATATCTTACTCATAATGCTTCATTAACTTTCATCTTATTTCCCGCTAACATTATGTCTATCACATTATTCTGAAAACTTAAATAAGACATTCTCTTGATTTTTGCTCCCTTTTACTTCATCCAGTGGTTGTTCGTGTTGCTTAATGTTCTCGCTGTACTAGGGACACGAACCATACCAAGGTACTAGGGATCCACACTAAGATAATAGTTAGCCCTTCCAAGCTTCCAGTGCCTATCTTTGTAGTACTCATATCTAGTTTTACTATTTTAGAGCGCACCATCTAGGTGTCTCACAAGGAGATCTATTAGCACCTTTGTAATATCCTTCGGAAATGTCAACTAACTCAAACAATCCATCCATCATTTTGGGTTACTCTAACCCCAGCCGGATCCTGATATCCGTCCTTCTCTTAAACTACACCTTTTAGCCCCCAATGGGGCATAACTGAGATGGGTGTGGTCAATTATACATATCTCTATTACTATTGAAGGTAACTCACAATGATTTTTTTTCTGCCTGGGTTGAAAATACCGATAGTCTTTATTAACTAGGGTACCCCGTACCCTTATCATCTTGCTCCTCTGACTTGTTGAAGCTTGTATCTACCTTCTGAATCTCTCATTTCCTTTCACCATAGGTGGATAGATATTTTGCCTCAAGGGTACTTATCGAGAGGCTTACACGTCTTAGTATACACATGATCTACTGAAGACCTTACATTTACTCATTATAAGCATCATGCGAAATCGAGTTCCTCTAACTCAACACTTCCATAGATATATCTCTTACCGACCTTCTCTCTGAATGTAGGCATCGTCTTATTATGAATAAAATAGAAGTTCAGAATTTGAATTCTTATAAGTGAGCTCTACCACACAATCTAGAGTAAGAAAAAAGAGTGACAGTCCTAAATGCCTTATAGCCTCCTACTTATAAGTGTGGTGCACAACACACCTATAAACAAGACTCTACGAGACACAGCGTGTAGACTCCCTAGTACAGAGGTGCTCTGATACCACTTTTGTCATGCCCCAAACCTGGGGACGAGATCGGCACCCGGTGCCTCACCTATCCTTGCATACCAACTTGCGACCAAGGAACTCTGAATGTCCGATGTCATGCTTTGGCCATGGCCCACCTTGCAAGACAACGGCAAATGCTAACTAGATATCTGCCTCTACTAGTGGATATACTGTGATCAGAAAAGGTCCCCGACCTACTCATAACATATATACATATATACACAAGATGTACATAAAGCTCTAGACCTGGCAACTCCGAAGAGCATGGAGCTTACCGATCAAGCTGAACTCGGGCAACACCTAATGAGGAGATCTAACCGCCTATCCGTCTGAACCTGCACGCATGAAATGCAGCCCCCAGAAAAGGGACGTCAGTACGAAATAATGTACCGAGTATGTAAGGAAATATACGGAAAGCTGAAACTGAACTGATAATATAATAAGTGAAAGTAACCGGGAGTCAAAGATAATAAATACATATGCTCTCCTGCTGATACTGACTCAACTCTCTCAATATAGTAAGTAAAATAGTAGTCTGCATTATAAGGCTCGGTATATATATAATTGCTCTACCGTAGTAGGCTTTCTCATAAGCGCTCGGCCATACTAGGCTCTGTATCTCGACCATGTTGGGCTCGCTCATAGGCGCTCGGCCATAGTAGGCTCAGTATATAACTTACCATCTGATCAGAGGTTGCCCAATAGGGGCCTGCCCATCCATTATAGCTCGATGGTAATGAAAATACTTTAATACTGTATATATAAACTCCCTGCTCTCTTGACTGGAAGAAGGAAATACTCAATTAAAAATGAAATCCCGATAAGAAGAATATTGTAGCTTACAAAACTAGGAAAATATACATAAATTTTGGGACACGAATTTTTCTTTATGCCTCGTTATCAAACTTGTGTAATTACGAGATCATGAAAAATGAAGGAAGGTCTTAGACTTAACAAACCTGAGCCGATTCTCTTGATAATCCCTCTAATATACATCAATTGCAACAATTCACGTAACGCAAGATCGGAGTAGGGAAAAATCCATATGATATTTTTGCGAAAGATTACACCGTACTCCTTAAGAATTGCAAAATCCCGTTACTATAATATTACGTAGTCTCGTCTGAATTTTGTTCTAAGAAAATATCGTACTTCTATTCAAGTGCTTGGATGAATTTCTTGAAGCAATGATTCAAATATTTGCATGGATTTACTGAAGCACTTCACATTGCTTATGGAATATCACATTACTACCCCTTAGCTAATGACTAAGCCCCAAGATTCTCTTAGTATGCCAACTTGCAATGTGACATTATGAGCCACTTAATTGATCCTTATATGGTTGCCACGTTAGGGGGGTCAAATCTTGTCCAATAATTATCCACTCAATCCTTTAATTAATTTGTTAATCCCCATTAACCAATAATTATCCAATTACCCACATAATTAAGAATTATCTCAAATTATTTAAAATACTAATCGTTTTTAACACACCTTATACACCTTACTATCATGTCCATGTAGTACCCTGTATGGTACTAGTCCATAAATACCGGGTATTTTAGCTCGCCGTATTTTATCCCAAAATGATCAATTTCGACGAAATTCATTTTCTTCGATTTTCTTACCCTCTCATCTTCACAAATTCACTCATCACTTGTTTGAAATAGCATGATGCTTATAATCTCAAAATAATCTCATTCCCGAACTTACATCTATTAACTTACGATGAAACTTTAACATATGAAAATGCGGGATGTAACAGATTTAATCACAAAATAGTTGCCTATATGTCAAGGACAGTACTAAAGTATTTGTAAGAGCTATATGTTATGATACTGATAAGAGCATCAGTCAACATTCGTGGACGAATGTTCCAAAGGAGGGAATGATGTTACACCCTATATTTTCGTACATGAGAGTATGTCGTAAGTCAATTGATATAAGCTTAGAAATGAGATAATCTTTGAAAGTACATAAAGTAAGTTAATTATGTTAACTTGGAGGTTACAAATATTTAAGATCATGAATTGCAAGTACTAAGAGGGTCGGAAGACTTAAAAGCTAGACGAATTGAAGAAAATAAGTTTCGTCGAAAGTCGACAAGTTGGGCATGTTATAACATGTACTTTTGGGGTAAGACTAAGGTGATCAAAATGATAAGGAGGTTATGGTATGAGTTATGTTAGTCGTATGACAGTCGTGTATTATATTTTGAAGTCAATCTAGTCGTGGAGCAAAAGTTGGCAAAGGTCATCACAAGTTACATTCATAAATGTGCTAGAATTTAGGCCAAATGTATCTGAGCTTATTTACCAGTATACTTGGAATTACGGAATGATCCACCTACCAAATTGAAGATCTACGAGTACAGTTTCTAATGCATTAAACCTTTTGTTAATATGATATCTGAATAAAGAGATATTTGTGTTTTTGCAAGACTGCACAGACTACATAGGTGACAAGTAGGTGTGTCACCTACTTGCTTAAATGAAAGGACGAAACATGTCCACAAAGGAGCTAGCTTTTGTAGGCCAAAGAGACTTTTTAAAGGCTGAGTTCCTTCAAATATTACACTCATAATATAGCAAAAAATCAGAGGTTCACCCCAGAAAAATTCTTCCAAAAATTCAACACAAAACCCTAAATGATTTTCTCTTCTTGTCAAGTTCTAATTGGAGAAAAGCCTAAGGATTTAAGAACCAAGATAAGAGTTGAGATATTCACCAAATAAGGTAAGTATACTTCACTCTTTAATCCATTTTCTCTGCTGTAAAGGTATAGAATTTGTTCAATAATTGAAAGAACTCACGGGACGGTGATCGGAAGCCGTGAGTTCGATTTGTTCAACTTGTAGTGGACTGTTTTGTGGGATATTTCATGTTGTTGTTGGGTTTTCTCTTTTTCTACTATTTTTGCTGAGTTTTGGAGGACAAAGGGTGTGGAGACATACCACATAATGGCTGGGTGGTTAGCTGGTCGTTCGTCGTTACATTTTCGAGTTATTTGACACTACTAGGGTTGTTGTTTTGTGTATGGACTAATTGGGGTATGTGGACTATTTTGTGGTATTTTGTGATGGATATAAGGTTGGAAAATGATGTATACATCTTTTTATTGTTGTGTTATTTTTTTGTTGGTGTTATGTCGAATTGAGACGAAGTAAAGATTATAGGGGAGATGTTGTCCGTTTTATTACAAAATAAGCTTGTCATTCGTTGTGTGATAGTCGTACCTTCCGAAACATAATGATAGTGTTATTATTATTGTTGTAGATTAAGGTGCAATGAGACGGGTTCAACATGGTTATTGGATAGATTATGATTAGGTATGTTAACGTTAAACCTTTCCTTTATTTTGGCATGATACCGTAACTACATGCGTTTGATAACGAGGCATAAAGAGAAGTTCTTATTCCTGAATTTATGTACATTATTCTAGTCTCATAAGCTACAGTATTCTCCTTTATCGGGACTTCATATTCAGCTTAGTTTTGTCTCCTTTCAGCCAAGAGAGCAGAGAGTCTATATATGTATATACAGTATTACAGTATTCTCACCACCATCGAGCTATAATCGATGGACAGGCCCCTATTGGGCAATCTCTAATCAGATGGTAAGTTATATACCGAGCCTAGTGTGGTCGAACGCCTACGAGCGAGCTCAAAATTGCTGAGATACAGAGCCTAGTATAGTCGAGCGCCTATGAGCGAGCCTACTACGGCAGAGCAGTTACACATACCGAGCCTTATAGGTCCAGACAACTATTTTACTTACTATATTGAGAGAGATGAGTCAGTATCAGTAGGTAAGTATATTTTCAAATTATATTTGAATCCCAGATACTTTTAGTTATTATATTATTAGTTCAGTTTCAGCTTTTAGTTATATTGTTGCCTTACATACTCGATACATTATTTCGTACTGACATCCTTTTTGCTGGAGATGCTGTATTTCATGCCTGCAGGTCCTGATAGACAGCTGGATAGACCTTCCTAGTAGACAAGTCAAACATCAGCTTGGTTGGTAAGCTCCAATTTCTTGGAGTTACCAGGTCTATACCTTGGAGTCCATTTTATATATACAGATTTGATGGGTAGGTCGAGGCCCTGTCCTGGCCATGATACAGTTCAGTTATCCCTAGAGGCTTGTAGACGAATCTTGTACATTTTTTATATCAGTATTGTGGCTTTACCAGCCCTATATGGATGTTTAGCTTGGTATTTCTAGTTGTAGACATTATTTTTAGATTATTCAGAATATGGACTCATCGGCCTAAGTTGAGGGTTATCCTCCAGAGTTCACAATTATAGAGTGGTACGCTCAGGCCGAGTATGGCATCGGGTGCCGGCCATGCCTCTTCAGGTTCGGGTTGTGACATCTACATCGCCAAAGATCGGGTAAGGGCTCAAATTACCTCAAAGAGAAGAGGTCAGACACTCTTCGAGGTCCATAACCATGGGTCCCGATCGAATTTTATGTTATGCGATTATTGAATTACTCTATGTGGTTATATAAGTTAAAGAAGAGTAGGGAATCTAGATTTACAAGACAAAACTATAGGAAAAGAAAGTGAATTATACGTTGATGCAATCTTTGAAGATTACAAGATATGGCCTAAATTAATCTAAGTTCAAACAAGTGTACAAACAATAGCTGTGGAGGGTTCTATATTTTTTAGCCTAAAGGATCATCCCTTGCAACATAAATTATACTTCGAAACTCCCTTAAAAGTAAGGGTTGCTCATATTATTTAGCAGGCACAGACTATCATCTCCTACTTCCCAATTACTATCTTAAAGTCATTTACCTAAAGGCGTTCTAGTCCAATTCTAAACCACGTCCTATGTGTGCTTTACCCGTCTCATGCCTATGATCCAGGAGGCTTTAGACCTACTACTTTTGTAGTTCTAGACTTCCCTTTGGATGCTCAAAAATAATAAAACTAGGCGTACAATCAAAATAGTTAGGACTGCACATAGTTAACAATTAAGGGCTCATATTGGCCTCCTCACATAGACACGAATGCAAGCAAACGTTTATAAGATCATGCTAATAGTGTTCCAAAATTCTAAGTAAACGGTTGTAGATGGGCAGATTTGAAATCGGAGTATATGGAACGGCGCAAGATGTATAAATATGATTCCTATCTGATTAATCGATTCAAAAGTTGACATAGAATCTTACAAACTACTGATTTTAATACATGGCTTATTAAGACCCTATAGGCATGATCTCCAGGTGACGTGCGACTGGGGAGCAAGAACATCGAAAGCGCATAGTTATTCATCTTTGATCATATAGCCATGATTTCTAAATGAGTAGTAACATCTTATAAGCATGATATCTAGACAATAATAACTAGACAACAAAGTAGTGTACGATACACACTTGTTTATTTTATCCTTATAGGCATGTTATCTAGGCAGCAATATAATAAGAATAGTAGTAGCAGCAATTTGAATTAACAACATTGTGATCTTATAGGCATGGTATCTAGGTGTGAAAATGAGTAGTCAACGAGTCTTTTTTTAATTCTATAGGCATGTTTTCCACGTTGCAAGTCATTACATTAACCTTAAGCCATGCTTTCTAGGTGAATAAACAAATAAATCAGCATATGACGCAGATAAATAGCAAATAAATAAATTAAGGTCCTACATGCATATTTTCTACCTTTTCATGCAATGAAAAGAATATCCCCGCTCCCCGATTTCACTAATTGCCCAATTATTTGTTTACAATTTATTACAGGCCCAAAATAAAAGAGTACAGGTTCAAAAAAGGGGATTTGCATCTATACACACTTTTTGTGTCACGTTTTAACTTGTTCCCACTTTACAAAAAAAATTGTAAGCGTACCCGCCTTTTTGCATAACTTCAGCATACGGGGCTGAAGTAGCAAAGGCAATCGCGCAAAACTTCAGCATTCTAGTAGTCGGGCCTGAAGTTCAGCTCTAGAGCTGAAGTTTTTGTTTTGTAACTGTCAAACTTCAACTCTAAAGCTGAAGTTTTTGTTTGTAACTGGCGAAGTTTTTGTTTGTAAGCTTCAGCTCTGTCACACCTCCTTTTTGTCTACACACCGTAAAGGTATAAAAGGGAGTTTTTCCAATTAAAGGACAATCGAAACGGGATTTATTGTTAAAAGATTCAGAGTCTCCACTTGGGAGATTTATGGTGTCCCAAGTCACCGGTTGAATCCCGAATCGAGGAAAACTTGACTCTATTTAACAGTCCGCGAACCAGAAATCTGAGTAAGGAATTCTGTTAACCCGGAAGAAGGTGTTAGGCACCCCGAGTTCCGTGGTTCTAGCACGATCGCTTTGATCATACTTGGCTTACTAAATGTCTAATTACTGATTTTAGAACCTATGTGCATTTGCCTCTTCTAATTAAGAAATTATCTTGAAATGGGTCACGCGTACGTGTACCCATTTGTTTGGCGTGTCAAAAATTATGTCACGCGAACGTGTCCACAACTAATAACACTTTATTAAGAAAAGTTTGGCCAAAGTTGCGCGAACGCATACTCCGATTTGTTTTTAGAACCATAATCATGTCGTGCGAATGTGTCCACAATCATAATAATATATTAAATGTGCCTACAGCAAACTACGATAATTGGTTATTTGTTATATCTAAATTATGAAATTAACACGAGGGCCATGAGCGATTTAATTATGGATGGCACACCTCAATCAATTTCCTCCCTTAACAAAACTATGTTACGCGAACGTGTCCACAATCACGACGATATATTAAACGCGCCTAAAGCAAGCTACGAATATTCATTAGAAACCATAATTATGTCACGTGAATGTGTACATAATCACGGTAATAAATTCAAAACGTGCCTAAAGGTTCGCCTACCCGAGTGTGATCGTCCTAAACATGCTACTAGCAGGCAATTAAATAAAGAAGAACGCGAGCATGAATAGTTTTTAAGCTTAATATAGTAAAGTTCTATCAATCATTACAAGTCAAGTTTCGTGACCCAACACTCCAACAGAAAGACGTAAACTTTAATTTATTTCCATTAACCTTTTAGTTACTTGAAGTAATCTAAACCCAACTACCATTAATTCCATTCGCTGTTGTGGCTCACTTTGTGAATTATAGCCCAAAATTATTGAACCAAGCAGATTATGTGTTCATCACTCTAAAGAAAAACTAGACAAATTCACCTCTGTTTCCAAATAATGCGTCAAATGTAAGCTGACACAAAATAATTCAAACCAAGAAAATTTTACAACAAACTACGAGCAGAGCAATCATTCAGCATTCTTAATCATCAAAGATCGATCACAAAACACAAATATAAAGCTTAAAATCAAAGTAAGAGATGGACCTTAAAGTGATATCCGTTCCGACTGCAGTAGCAATGCGTGAATAGGAACCAGGACCAGCGCTTGACCGGAAAACCACTAACGGTATGCCTCATCGACGACCTCGCGAACTCTCATCGGACTGAACTCAACTTAAGAGAACAAACAACAATTAATGACAGTGGAGCTGCCGTGTCTCATAGGGAAAGAAATCTGGCCGGTGATTTAAGGTGAAGCATTGTAAAGTAGATGGTTTAAGGTGGAATCATTGGTGTTTTGCTGGAAATATGGAAGCTATGAAAATTATCTATGTAGAAGAAAGTTGCGGCTCAAGTTTTCTCCTAAAAGAAGAGAAGAACGATGGAGGGTATGTTCTAATGAAAACGGCGCTGATTCTCCAAGTATGTCAGCTTTTTTTATGTGTTCTTCTCCTAGATTTTTAGGTCCCCCTTTTTTATATTGTAGATTGTAGGGTTTTTTAGGTTAAGGAGTATGGGCCTAGGAATTATGGGCTTGGCAATTATGGGCTAGATCCAAAATTAGGCCTAAAGATGGGTTGCTCGAGCCCAAGTTCTATTCTTTCCCTGCAAACGAGATTAAAAATACGGTTCCATTTATTAATTAATCCTACTATTCAAATAATTAATAAAACTAACCATTAAAACAAACCTATTTTGGCATTTTCAAATATCATATTAAAAATACGATACTATTTTTATATATTCTTTTAAGATTAAAAATGACTACAAAATATTAATGAACCTATTTTTGTGATTTTTGTTTTCTTGTAATAAAATAAAGTAAAAGAGCTAAAATTACTTGAAACATCTATATTATGCCTAAACTAAATATTTTACGCTAATATATAAAAAAATCTTGGGGAGGGTTAAAAATCACATGTCTACAGCTGCCCCTCTTTGACTGGAAACGTACAGAGTTTTCCGACAAAGACTGACTAGACAGGTTTTTGACCCGATCCTTATTTGGAGAGACTAAAACTAAGAGAAAAGGGGAATGTGACCGAGCCCTGGTATCTGGGCTGCCTACATATCCTTAGCTATAAAGGAATCAGGCCACGTGTAGTTCAGAGATGAGTGAGATGATGGAGTATGTCGAGATGAATATCCGGTCGAGGTGTCGTTCCGCCGAGGTTCCGGTCCGCAGTCCCTGTTATTACATCAAAAATCAAATGAAAAAGACTAACTAAACCTTTCAACTACGAGTTACAAGGTCTCTATCTATAAGTCTTCTGAAGCTTGATCTTGAGTCTTGAATGGTTCTTCATGCAGACTATAGATTTGAACCTTGACACTTGTTAGCTGCAGGTGCTAGCTTGTTCTTCTATAGCTTTTGGATCAAAACCGGACATATAGTGCTTGTGACTTCCACCATGTCTTAAGCAGTTCACATCTTTCATCAACTTCTGTATTTGGATTCACTTCTTGCTTTTCTCTCTTTTTCTTTATTGTGACTAACTTCTGTTGATCACCTCGGACTGTTGACTCTCATTCTTGTCGTGACTTTCTTTGGTTGCTGACTTGAATTGCAATCTGAGATGCTTTTCCTTTTCTTCAGGTGGACGCCTGACAGTTGAACTCGAACCGTCTTCTCTTGTTACTTGACACTGTTTTCCCTTGCACCTTGAACCATTTTCCCCTGAAACTTTAACTGTCTTCCTTCGAAACTGCTTTCCCTAGAAACTTGAGTTGTTTCCCCTTGTTCTCCAGGTGGGCGCCTGATTGCAACAAAATATACAAAACAAAGAAATTTTTCTGCCCCAGTTTGCACTATGAAGATTTGTGAGTTGTTAGCAAAATTGTAAACCACTTGTACTATTGATGCAATGATGAAATTAAACTAAATAATAGACTAGGAAAATTATAAACTAAACTTGACTAAAGTAAAAACTGACCCTATTCTCCAGGAGGGGCTCCCTGACTGCTAACTTGAAATGTATTCCCTGCTCTCCAGGTGGGCTCCTGACTTCTAAACTTGAAATGTATTCCCTACTCTCCAGGCGGGCTCCTGACTTCTAAACTTGAAGGTATTCCCTTGCTCTCCAGGCGGGCTCCTGAGTTCAACAAACTAGACAAAAACAAAGGATATTTTCTGCCCCAGTTTGGTAGCTGAGCACATACGTAAGTGTAAAACGGATCATATTACCAAATATCAATAAGAACTTGAAAGCTAAAACTTGAATTGTACTTCCTTGTTCTCCAGGCGGGCTCCTGACTGTTGCGCTTGAAAGTATTCCCTGCTCTCCAGGCGGGCTCCTGACTTCAACTTGAAATGTATTTCCTGCTCTCCAAGCGGTCTCCTGACTTCAACATAGACAAAACAAAGAATTTGAAAGATAAAATTTAAATTGTACTCCCTTTTTCTCCAAGCGGGATCCTGACTGCTGCGCTTGAAAGTATTCCCTGCTCTCCAAGCGGGCTCCTGACTTCAAGATAGACAAAACAAAGAATTTGAAAGCTAAAACTTAAATTGTACTCCCTTGTTCTTCAGGCGGGCTCCTGACTATTGCGCTTGAAAGTATTCCCTACTCTCCAGGCGGGCTCCTGACTGCTGCATTTGAAAGTATTCCCTGCTCTCCAGGCAGGCTCCTGACTGCTCCATTTGAAAGTATTCCCTGCTCTCCAGGCGGGCTCCTGACTTCAAGATAGACAAAACAAAGAATTTGAAAGCTAAAACTTAAATTGTACTCCCTTGTTCTCCAGGCGAGCTCCTGACTGCTGCGCTTGAAAGTATTCCCTGCTCTCCAGGCAGGCTCCTGACTGTTGCATTTGAATGTCTTCTCCCTGTTCTCCAAACGGGTACCTGATTTCAACAAAATAGACAAAAACAAAGAAAAATTTTCTATCCCAGTTTGGTAACTGGTCACATATCTGAGTTTTAAACTGAATCATATTACCAAATATTACTAAGAATTTGAAAGCTAGGTCCCATTATGTAGGGGGGTCCTGACAACTCTTAACTAAATGATAATTTTAAATCTAAGTTATATCTTCTACAGGTGTGACTTCTGCTATATCTTGATATCTAAGAGAATCTTTAAACTACTCCCCATTATCCAGGAGGGTCCTGAAAATCAAAGGTAAAATTTTATCTTAAAGGTGACAACTTTCATGGCTGAATTATACTACCCTACAGCAGAATTTACGCTAAATGTTGTTATCTAATCGAAATCTTAAAGCTAAGTCCCATTATTCAGGAGGGTCCTGAAAACTCCTAATTGAATCCTATCTCGAACATGCAAACTTCTAAGCCAACTTATATTCTTTTGGGATACATTTATGCTAGATTATGATATTTCTGAACTTTAAACTAGGTCCCATTTTCCAGGAGGGTCCTGAAAATCAAAAATCAAACCTGTTTGGTGACTGCCTTTCTCCACGGAGGGTTTCTCCGAAACAACCAAAATTTCCTGCCCCTGTTATAATCAAAGAAAAATTTTGTCAGTTTAAAATGTGGTGGTTGGTTTGTGGCCTTGACTTTGAGGGCGATTGCTCCTTCACTTCCCATGATAACTGATTTCCACTCGAGGACCTTGCTTGCTTATGGACTAACCACTTTATCTGTCATCCTAATCACAGAAAATACCACTTCTCCGTTTAGACCCAATTCCATTTATCTGTTGCATTGCTCATGAACTGACATTTACCAACCTTTGTGTTTCACCGAAAATACCTTTGATTCGTTCACCTAACATCCTCCATCTGTTGCATCGTGCTCTTGTGTTGACATGTACTGCACCTTTGTGTTTCTCATGAATTCCAAAGCGCGTTAATTTCCATCCGCTCAGTATGCATGCTATTGTTTCCTAATTTAAATCACTGGCCTTGGCCTTTAGGTCTATTACTCCCTCACTTGTCACGATAACTTTGATTTCTGCTTGAAAGACCTCGCCTGTCACTGGTTAACCACTTTCTTTGTTGATCTCATCGCAGAGAATACCTTTGACCCGTCACCTAACATTCTCTATCTGTTACACTGTTCACGAATTGAAATATACCAAACTTTTGTATTTTTGATGGACCCCAAAGCATGTTGATTGTTACCAACTTAGTGCGCTCGTTGTTCTTTCCCGACTTATGACACTGATGTGCTGTCCAGTTCCCGTTTTGTGCAATTGGAAAGCTGGTGGCAACTTTTGAAGTCATTTCTCACTTATTTTGACCAAACAGACTCAAGAAGAGGAAGTAAACAAGACAAAAGGAACAGAGTAAAGGACAAAGGAAAGAGATGATTCCTAACGAGAAGACTACAAAGTAGAAACCTATCAGATGTGGATCCCAACTATAATGACCATGACATGCACCTGTGGTCTATTCTGTTAAACAAGTCTGATGTTCAACTCTTGTTATACCCCTAAACCGTGAAACTGGGCTTCAATGCTCCGATCATCCAATCTGATTCACAATCCTTATTCGACTTGTAATGCCCGAAGGGTTTTCACCATCAAGCCTCTCTCATTTTGTTCTTTCTCTCAACTTACTGTCGCCTTACGGTGCCCGCGAGGGTTTTCACCAATAAGACTCTCTCAATTTTTATTTCTCTCAGCTCCCGTCGCCTTACAGTGCCCGTGAAGGTTTTCACCAATAAGACCCTCTCATTTTTTATTTTTTCTGCTTGAATTAGAGTGTTGCCCCTAACATGAATTACTTTTACCTGCTTGACTTGGCATTTCTCAAAGACTGATCAAAAGGTCTTTCTTTGGACCGTAATGTGGGCTTTTGGACAGGGTTAGAAAGAAAGGATATAAAAGGCCCAAAACAATTCAAATGGGTTAGAATTACAACTTTCGGAATCAGATTGCTCACAACAACCACAACTTCTGCCCCAGTTTCTTGCTTGGGGGGTTTTGGATTTTTGTTTTGATGGAACCGAATCGTGAGGCTGCCTACGTATCCTTAAAAGGAATCAAGTCGAATGTAGTTAATGACATAGGAATTGCTTCGTTTTTGTACTTTTCTCTCTCTCTTTTTTTCTTTTTTTTCTCTTTTTTCTCTTGTTTTTTCTTTTATTTTCTTTTCTTTACTCTTTTTCTCTTTTTGTTGTTTTGTTGTTTTTTTCTTTCTTCTTTTTCCTCTTTTTTCTTCTTTTTTTTCAATTTTTATCTTTTCTTTTCTCTCTTTTCCTTTACTTATCTTTCGCGCTTGCGTTTCTGATCTTTGCTACTGATTCCAAAAGAGGGGTATGAAATAAAATAAATAAGGCTCAAAGGGGTAACGAAGGATAAAGTGTTTAGATAGCAGAACAAAATGCCTTCGTCATTCCAATCTCCAAAACATGCCAAGTACAAACAACACAATTAAACAGACCAAGGAAAACGCTTGTAACATCTTTTGATTATACTAGACTTGATGACCATATCCACACATTCGCCTTTTACATCTGTTAATTGCCAAGCCCTATTGGACAACACTCTCACTCTCATTACCACGAACAGCCACTGTTAATTTGGCAAACTTGCCTTTAGCTTCCACCCGATGCGGCATGATCCATTTCAGTAGGGTTTCTTTATGTTCTATCTGCCCCAGTTTCACATGGTTCGGGCTTCAAGTGATCTCAAAATGCCTTTACTCATTTCCTTCAAATATCCCTATCATCTTCAAAATTGTTTCATTCAATGCTTTATGACTAAACTGACTTTTAAGACCAGGCCGAGAATTATGCATACATGTCATGTCACTAGAGTCAATCAGGAAAAGAACTATAAAAAGAAAAAAAGAATTAAATGAAATGACTAGAAATTACATAAAACAGAAAATTGCATTAGACAAATGGTGAAAGGGTTTGAAAAATAAAACAAACAAACGAAACTAGGGATACAAACCTAGAACAAACCTAGACGACGCTAGATGGGCTACTATGACTAAACAAACTAGGCAAGATAAAAGGATAGAAGGGTTTGATCCACAAGACAATGTCTGGATTACAACCCTGAAATAACACGGACAACAGAAATGACAACAAAATAAACCACCAAAACTCCTCCCTGGCTAACCAAGAAAGGAGCATCTTTCCAATTGCCAAGCTCGGCATCTTAGCCACTGAATTCCGCATCAACATTACTAGGACCTTCACAAATTTCCATCACATTGTTCTTAACAAATTGCTTTTGGGTTCTCTTTGCTGGATCATTCTTAAGATCAACCTCTGATAGCACTGAAAACTTTGCAGCGCGTGGACCTTCAAGGATCTCAGAAGAATTCTCATATTTCTTTTCAAAACAAATCATACTCACCATATGCGTCTCACTACGAACAGGCGATAGGCTTTGGCTAGTGTCTGCCGCATCTGGGTTTTGCACGACAACGTCACCTGCATCAATAAGCTTTTAAATTGCTTTCTTCAGATTCCAACACTTTTATATGTCATGCCCGGGGGCATCTGAGCAATATTCTCACCTTTGAGAAAAATCAAACTTCTTTGACAGAGGGTTTGGTATTTTTATATAAATCGGCTTCAACATGTCCAATTGCTTCAACTTTTGGAACAAACTGGCATATGACACTCCCAATGAGGTGAAAGCGTTTTCTTTTTCAGCAACCTCTCATTCTTAAATGCTTGATTGGTCCGAAAACCTGATCCAGGGAGTTTTCGGTAGGCTCGTGGGGGTGGATAGGCATTTTGTGGAGCTAGGTACTGGGAGAGTGATGTACGATTTTTGGAGTTTCGTGGAGAGAAATGGCATTGGGGAGGATCATATGGCGCCCAAGGATATCCACGGGGATGATGTCGAGGCTGGAAGTGTTGATCGGGAAAGCCCATCGGATCATCTTTTCTATTTCTCTTTCTTCCACCCAAGCTTACTGGGATGTTCTGAATGTCTTTCGAACAACTCATGATTTTGCCTGACTTGATTCTCTCTTCTACTAGCTCCCCCATTTTTAACACATCTTTAAAAGGCTTTCCCAAGGCCGGGATCAAATGACTGAAGTAGGTGGGCCCCTGGGCTTTTAGGAAGAGCTCAACCATTTCTTCTTCCCCAATCGGGGTATTGACTCGACCAGCCTGCTCCCTCCATCTAAGTCTAAACTCCCTAAAGCTTTCCTCCGGCTTCTTTTCCATTTTAGATATGGAGGAGCGGTCTGGGGTAACACCTGATCTGTATTAAAAGCATCGAACAAAATCTTGAGCCATGTCACCCAATGTATGCCACTTACCAACATCTTGACAATTATGCCATTCCAAAGCTGCCCTAGTCAGGCTCTCACTGAAATACGCCATCAACAACTCATCTTTCTCGCCAACACTTCTCATTTCACTGCAATAATCCCTCAAATGGGCTATCGAATCTCCACACCCATCATACAAGTTAAACTTTGGCACTTTAAACCCCGCAGGCAGACTAACGTCGGGGGACATAGACAATTCTTTGTAGGACATGCTGCCCTGGTCTCCCATTCCTTGCTTGTTCTTTAAGGACTGTTCTATGCCTTTCAGCCTCCTGGGTATCCCATCTCGCCCTTCTTTTCCTGTGACCTTTTCATTTTCAACATAAGGCTCATCCCGTAGGCCCTGTTTGTATGAGTTGGGAACCTTGTAGGCAACCTCTGAGGGGTAATATTGGGCATCGTGAGCTTTGAGTGGGTGTTCATTGTTGGGGATGGCGGATAAGACAGGAGGACAATTTTTGGGAAAGGTAATTGGAAGATGAGTGACGGAGCTACTAGGGTGGTTGGGAAAGCCATGGTAAGCGGGTGAATCTGGAGAGTATGGGGGATCATCTGGCACTGTGACCGGTGTTTGGGTAAGGGTAGTATTTAGGAAGCTAGGTGGTGGCGGGGGTGGTGCCTTCCCAGTTATCCCAGCCTGATACATGTCCGCCATGTGTTGTCTTAACATCCTCACCTCTTCAACCAACCCATTATCCTGTTCAACCAATTGCTTTTGAGCACCTGTATCAACCAACTCAGTTTTGTTGTTGTCTGCCATTGCCTTTGACTTTATGTTGTAGAGATGAGTTACCCCTTTAAAACCACAAATCAACCACCCTTCTGCTATGAATATAACAAAACAAATGAAGCCATCATGTTAGCGTTAGGGCATTTAACGACAAAAATATCACATTGCGTGCAATGCACCTAGCAACAATTAATGGTTCTAGAATGACTTCGAGGGTCATAAGGTCACTTGGCATCATCCCAATTTGTTCATTTCAACCTCTCTTTTCTTTGTTTTTTTAGCACTTCTTAGCTCGCTCATTTTCCTTCCCCTTTTTCTTTCTGATTATCGCTCTTTTCTTCCTTCTCATTTCTCACATCCGATGACTTTACCTCTTTTTTTCTCTTTTTTCCTTTTCCCCTTTTTTCCTTTCTTTTAACAATAAAAAAAATGATTTGATCAAACTCTATGTAGGTTGCCTACGTATCATGACCCCGCATGAATCAGATCTTTGCGTAGTTCTGGAAGATCGGGAATAAAGTAAACAAACTAACATTTCCATTTTTCTTTTCTTTTCTTTCTTTTTTTCCTTTCTTTTTTTAAAAACAGGTACTCTATGAGAAATTATCAAGGAAAACCCTTAAAAGAGAAAAATATTTTTTTGGTTCTTTTTTTTTTAAGGATTCTAAGGAATAAACCATAGAAAGACATTTTGGATTCTCATTTGATATCCTGATGCAAGATCTCGAAGCAAGCAATGAAAAAGATAAAACAGAATGTTTTTGGATTTCAATTTCGATTGCCTAAAGGAAAAATTCCAATGATAAACAAAATATAAAGTATGCTTTTTTTTCTATGTACAATATCCTAAAGTTCTAATAAAAATAAAAAGAATTTTTTTTTCATTTTTCACTAATTTCCCAAAGAAACACCTCAAAAGAAAATCTTTTTGGATTTTGGAATTAATACCTTAAAGAAAGATTTTAAAGAAGTACAAAAAGAAAACTCTCTTCTTTTTTTTGAATTTTGGTCCTAGTATAGTAGAGGAAATATAAAAATAATTTTTATTTTGATATTAATTGCCTAAAGGAAAACAATCTCAAAGGAGAATTTGTTTTTTTATTTCTTATAACAAAAACGCAAAATTCTTCTTTTTTTTGGATTTTCGACTTGTAACACATTTCCACATACAAAATAAGAAATACCATAACAAAAAACTCGACAAACTTAACTTGACTATTACTAAATCTAACATCACCTAAAAGACTGGATACTACCATACAAGACTAGAAAATAAAACATGAACCATTGAATCAAAAACATAAAATGGCTCCTCGAGCAGCTCCTGAATGCAGTCATCTTGGGTATCTGTCATGCCCAAACTCCAGTATGTAAATCCACACCTGTATAAGAAAACTTAAACCAACACTATGTGAGACAATAACGTTCCCTACTAGACACATGCAAGACATGGTTGTGACTATTTTTGCAAAATGGCTTATTTGGCCAAAAGGTGGCTAGAAGTGCAAAATTTGGCTAGGACCCCGCAAAGCCAAGAACCTAAGATTTACTAGGAAGACCGGACCCTATGTGGGTTGCCTACGTATCACGCCCCGAAAGACGAGAATCAGGTATGCATAGTTCGGGCAATTTTGGATATGGGCAAGAATAATAAAAAAAACAACTAATCTAGACCAAATATATATATATTTTTTTGTCTTTTTTAAAACATGACGAAACTTGTAAACTCTTTTTTGGATTTTCTTTTCCCCCTTCTTTTGATTTTCAGAAAATGATGAAAAAGTGCAAAATCTTTTTGAATTTTTCGTGTGTTTTTTTTCTTAACGAAAATGTGACAGAAACATAATTGAGCCCTACTTGCTTGATTTTCACACTTAAACCTCTTTTTTCGTTTTCTTTTTCTTCTTCTTTTTTTCTTTTCATTTGCCCTCAATTATCATTGGTCTGCCAAATGACCCTTTTACCCATGAAGGAATGCAACATGTATCACATAGGATGCATCAAGATGGTCTGTTAATTTGGGGACACATGTCCTAGACGGACCCAACCCCTGTGTTGAGTCCCCTAAGTCAAATGCACGTGATGCAAACAAACGTTCCTACTAGGGATCCGGCATGAGGCTGTGTTTTTCTAGGTTTAAATCCTGGGGTTTTGGTCTAGACTTGGGGTACCCGAGCGGACAACTGGGGCCGAAGAAGGGGCGACGTAGCGGGAGCACTAAAGTCTACCCAGCCTTGTTGTTTGCCCAGCCTCGTTCTATTTGGTATAGTTTCTACAGAAAAAGCGGGCCACGCGAATGTGTGCACCATTTTTAGAAGACTCAGAGGGGTGGCGTAAGAAGACAGTTATATACAATTCAAACAATATCAAAGCGGTAAACAGATAGCAATTAGCATAAAGATTCACAGAATACAGTATTATGAACAATAAATAAAGCCAAGTAAAAATCATGAAACAAGCTCGAATTCTTGAACCCTAAACCAGAGATTCTGGGTACTTGTCCCCAGCAGAGTCATCAGAGCTGTCACACCTCCTTTTTGTCTACACCCCGTAAAGGTATAAAAGGAAATTTTTCCAATTAAAGGACAATCGAAACAGGATTTATTGTTAAAAGATTCAGAGTCGCCACTTGGGAGATTTATGGTGTCCCAAGTCACCGGTTGAATCCCGAATCGAGGAAAACTTGACTCTGTTTAACAGTCCGCGAACTAGAAATCCGATTAAGGAATTCTGTTAACCCGAGAGAAGGTGTTAGGCACTCCCGAGTTACGTGGTTCTAGCACAGTCGCTTTGATCATACTTGACTTACTAAAATGTCTAATTACTGATTTTAGAACCTATGTGCATTTGCCTCTTCTAATTAAGAAATTATCTTGAAATGGGTCACGCCTATGTGTACCCATTTGTTTGGCGTGTCAAAATTCATGTCACGCAAACGTGTCCACAACTAATAACACTTTATTAAGAAAAGTTTGGCCAAAGTTGCGCGAACGCATACTCCGGTTTATTTTTAGAACCATAATCATGTCACGCGAACGTGTCCACAATCATAATAATATATTAAATGTGCCTACAGCAAACATTTTTATTTTTTATTTTTTAGTATCTAAGTTATAAAATTAATGTGAAGGCCATGAGCGATTTAGTTATGGATGACACACCTCAATCTATCCTTAAGGAATCGTAATTATGTCACACGAACGTGTCCACAATCACGACGATATATTAAACGCGCCTAAAGCAAGCTACGAATATTCATTTAGAAACCATAATTATATCACGCGAACGTGTACATAATCACGGTAATAAATTCAAAACATGCCTAAAGGTTCGCCTACCCAAGTGTGATCGGCCTAAACATGCTACTAGCAGGCAATTAAATAAAGAAGAACGCGAGCATGAACAGTTTTTAAGCTTAATATAGTAAAGTTCTATCAAACATTCCAAGTCAAGTTTCGTGACCCAACACTCCAACAGAAAGACGTAAACTTTAATTTATTTCCATTAACCTTTTAGTTACATGAATTAATCTAAACCCAACTACCATTAATTCCATTCGCTGTTGTGGCTCACTTTGTGAATTATAGCCCAAAATTATTGAACCAAGTAGATTATGTGTTCATCACTCTAAAGAAAAACTAGACAAATTCACCTCTGTTTCCAAATAATACGTCAAATGTAAGCTGACACAAAATAATTCAAACCAAGAAAATTTTAAAACAAACCACGAGCAGAGCAATCATTCAGCATTCTTAATCATCAAAGATCGATCACAAAACACAAATATAAAGCTTAAAATCAAAGTAAGAGATGGACCTTAAAGTGATATCCGCTCCGACTGCAGTAGCAATGCGTGAATAGGAACCAGGACCAGCGCTTGACCGGAAAACCACTAACGGGATGCCTCGTCGACGACCTCGTAAACTCTCACCGGACTGAACTCAACTTAATAGAACAAACAACAATTAATGACAGTGGAGCTGCCGTGTCTCATAGGGAAAGAAATCTGGCCGGTGATTTAAGGTGAAGCATTGTAAAGTAGATGGTTTAAGGTGGAATCATTGGTGTTTTGCTGGAAATATGGAAGCTATGAAAATTGTCTATATAGAAGAAAGTTGTGGCTCAGGTTTTCTCCTAGAAGAAGAGAAGAACGATGGAGGGTCTGTTCTAATGAAAACGGCGCTGATTCTCCAAGTATGTCAGCTTTTTTTTAGGCATTCTTCTCCTAGATTTTTAGGTCCCCCCTTTTTTTATATTGTAGATTGTAGGGTTTTTTAGGTTAAGGGGTATGGGCCTAGGAATTATGGGCTTGGCAATTGTGGGCTAGGTCCAAAATTAGGCCTAAAGATGGGTTGCTCGAGTCCAATTTCTATTCTTTCCCTGCAAGCGAGATTAAAAATATGGTCTCATTTATTAATTAATCCTACTATTCAAATAATTAATAAAACTAACCATTAAAACAAACCTATTTTGGCATTTTCAAATATCATATTAAAAATACGATACTATTTTTATATTTTTTTTTTAAGATTTTTTTTTTTAAGATTAAAATTGACTATAAAACATTAATGAACCTATTTTTGTGATTTTTGTTTTCTTGTAATAAAATAAAGTAAAAGAGCTAAAATTACTTGAAATATCTATATTATGCCTAAACTAAATATTTTACGCTAATATATAAAATAATCTTGGGGAGGGTCAAAAATCATATGTCTACAAGGCCAAGGGCCTATGTTGTGAGGAAACACTAATCTTGATTTGAGGCCGAGGGCCTGAGATATGTATGTCACAAGGTGCAGCTCTAGAGCTGAAGTTTTTATTTTTTTAACTATCAAGCTTCAGCTCTAGAGCTGAAGTTTTTGTTTGTAAGCTTCAGCTCTAGAGCTGAAGTTTTTGTTTTTTAACTATCCAACTTCAGCTCTAGAGCTGAAGTTTTTTCTGGAAAAATAAGTTTTTATGTTATCGTCCACTTTAAATATCTGAAACTGGAGTCTACCGGATACTTGAAAGTGTATGAGTGGCAACGTCAGTGGAAAGAGGTGGATGATCTCCTGACAGGTACAAGGTACAGGATAAGGCCTTGGTCTAGAAATAGCAGAGTTTTATGTTCTACTGTAGAGTGTCGCTGAACCATAGAAAAGCTACATAGCATAATCTTCAATCTCCTTCGTCTCATATCCAACTAACACAACTACTGCAAAAATCTCGTGTATCATTCTCTAGCTAGAAATGATGCAACCACAGTGTTAGAACATTGTATATCAACTCGGATCTTCGTTGCTATCTTTTAGTCCTTTTTATTAAGGATTATCTATAACCTCATGCGATCTGTTTGATACCTTACTTTTGCAGAAAAGGGAGAAGGAGAAGTTTGAGAAAGAAGAGACGGATATAACTTTGAGGAGGAGAAGGAGGAGAAATGGGGCTGAAGTTGTTTAAAAAGTAGGTACAAGTTAAAAGTTTTAAAAAAATAGGTATAGATTAAATGGAGGCGACCAAAAAAGGCGCCTCGTGCAATTTTTACGTTCAAATACTACAAACTAAAATGAATTTAGGCCCAATAAACAGAGCAAGCCCAAAGAAAAATAACCTAGTGACGCCTAGGCCTTCAGCATGCTCTTTCTTCATAGAAATAGAAGACCCAAATCCAAGCACACTCGAAAAATTTGAGTATATCAAATTGCACGGCTCTAACTCATATATGGACTCGTATTAGTCCCAAAAAGAGGAATCACTTGCCCAGTAATTGCATATTAACAAATTAACCACACAAGTTAAGGAATCACACATGGCAATCAATTAAATAGCTCTGACCCCTACTAACAACAATTCCCCATAGGGACAGGATTACATGACATATTGGCAGGATGCACATAAAGCATATTGGCTCTTGTATTTTAGAAGCCAGGGTGACAGTATTAGTAAAACAAAGGGCTTGAGCATGAAAACTATGAGAATCAGTAGAGCTCAGTTTCAACATGATAAGTTTGACATGGAAAACTAACAACATAGGTTCATGATTGAGCAATTATTCAACAAGGCAAAGAGTCTAGCATGCTAAACATAAACACAATATTAGGAGAGTTGAGGAGGCATGTCACTTGGGTTAACAGGGTAAGCATACAAGACATATACAAGATAAGCATGCTAAGTTTTTGAGAAAAATAAATCCAAAGTAAAGCATGATCCAGAATTAGTCAAAAAGGGACTTTAGACCTAAGAGTCCTAATCATGAAAGTTTGATACAGTCATAGTCAGGAGAATAGCAATTTTCACATGAGATCCTAATACACATAACAAATAGGCTAGTAGGCATGATCTACAACAGTCAACAAGTAGCCGAACATGCTGAGTATAACACAAAGATTCCCAAATCAAAAGAACTCATGGTAGGGAAACATATCAACTTAAGGCTAATAGAACAGACAGAGCCCAGGGCTTATGCCAGTTGACTCTACCCAATAGAAGAAGCTAAGTATATTGAAATTCAACTAGAATTTTTAGGCAATACTAAAGAGTGCATGATTGAACAAACACAACATTAGAGTTCTCAACAATAGAGCAACATGTTTGGCTAAACATTGAGACAGTAATTGGCATATAAGTTTCAAGTAGGGATAAAGCAGGGAAAACAGTAGATCATACATAAAGGACTCATCAGAAAGAAGTTCACTCAAGCAAGTTCTGGGAAGGAGATAGTCCCCTAAGAGTTTTAGTACAAGAATCTATGGTAAGGCATGAGAAGGAACTCATAACAAACAATAGGTGATCAAAATAGCAGAGCAGGCATAAAGCAGTCAGAAATCATTCAAATTGCACATATATAATGGGTATGAAGCAAAGGGGTACAGAATAATTCCAAAGCAAACAGGAATACAAACATAGGCAAACAGTAGAATATTGGTTCATAAAGGCTTAAATGACATGAACATACAAAGCATGAACACAAGTAAGAGAGGATGAAATTGCGAGAGACACAACACTTATCAGTTTGCAGAATTAATGAGAAAATAATGTAGAAAACAAAATGCCAGCAGCAACTTGCTTATCAGTAGCAAAGAGAGAGCAGCAGAAACTTTACTAGTGGGTCAGATTTCCCAATTGTCTCAGATGAACCCCCGACAGTGCTCACATTGAGAGTGGTCAAACAGTCAAATTCAGGTGGCCTTAGCTTTCAGTCGGCCAAGAGCCCAACTTTCAAAATAGTGTAGAGTGAGTGAGAGTGAGAGAATAATAGTAGTTAGGTACGTTTTTAGGGATTTAGTGGAGGGGTTTATACAATAGTTAGATTTAAACAAGAAAATAAGGAAAACAGTCAATCAAACAAAAAAAAGGAAAGAATATTTCCCATGCACATCTGAATCAGTAAAAAAGGTAAGAATTTTAAACCCTAGTTAGAATCGAATATAGGGAAAATCATCCACAAGCCCTAATCATGAAGGAATCAACGGAGATATGCCATAATCAAGAGGAAATTTCCTCTTTTTGAGTGTATAAAGCTACAATCGTACCTAGATTCATAGGGTCAAAGTTATATCTAAAAGAATAAGCCTTGCCATTAGTGGCATGGTAATAAAAATTACATATAACTGAGCAAGAAGAACAAAGAACGTAAGTAGTATCCACGTATGAACGCGCATAAGGAAAAGAAGATGGAGGATCTCCCATGTCGATAGGGTTTTGTAGAGAGAGGGGGAAAGGTTGAGAGTGTTTGGAGGGGCGGTTTAGGGGAAATGGGTAGGGATTTCGAGGGTTTGGTTAATTAAAAGTAGTGGGGTGATTGTGAGCCGTTGATCTTGAGAGATCAACGGCCAAGACCAAAGAATAAGTGGGGGCGGGTAGTTTAATGGGTTCCAACCGGGCCATCAGTAAGGGGTCGTTTGATTTGGGCTTCTGAGGGGTGAATTGGGATGGGCCTATTCATTTGGATCTTAAATTAGTCCGAAAATTATCCTTATATTGGGCTATAATTTAAAATACATGAAAGTCTTTAAAATAAATTATTAAAATATCCATTAAATAAATAAAAATATTATTTAAGATATTAAATACTTAAGCACAATAACTCAGGGTTATATGTAGTTACTATGCGAATATAGGCTATTATTGCATATATAGTAAAAAAACAAAAAGGCAAATATACTTAGGTAAAATGGAGTAAAATATTATAAAATACATGTGGGTACAAATAGTAAATTTGAATGATTAACTCACCCCAAATAATGTGAAGGGATAGTTAATAAATAATTGAATAATTTAAACAAGAAAACCAATTTTAAAGTCTTAAAAATTATAAAAAAAATACACATATAACCCCTATAAATTGGGTAATAATGCAAAATGATATTTTGAAAGTATATAAAAAACTTTAGAAGAATTAACTCAAATAGTCGTCCACCTAACCACTTAAACTAAAAATAGTTGGTTGAAGTATCATTTATGCATAATTTATGTATTGTATGTGTATAATTGTGTATAATCAATCTATAATCTATATATATGGTTAGAAAAAGTAAAGAATTAATATAATCGATGTCTTAGATAAGGTGAAGTTGATCTAGGATCGTCTTCGGACAGCACAGAGTAGGTAGAAGAGTTATGCAGACAAGAATGTCCGTGATATGATTTATATGGAGGGTGAGAAGGTACTTTTGAATATTTTGCCTACGAAGGGAGTGATGAGATTTAGGAAGAAGGTCAAGTTCAGCCCGAGGTTTATTGGCCCATTTAAGATATTTGAGAGAGTTGTAGAGGTTGCTTATAGGCTTGCATTGCCTCCCAGCCTAGCAGGGGTACATTTGATATTTCACGTTTCTATGCTTCGAAATTATCATAAGACAAGTCTCATATATTGGACTTCCCCACAAGTTTTAAATTCGCCGCTGGGGAATTCACATGAAAAGGAACGAGGAATTCTCAATGCAAAAAGTGCTCTATGAACCAAACGTGAAAGTAGTTTTCCATCAGACACTTGATGAGAATCTGACTTATGAAGAAGAGCTGGTAACTATTATAGATCGGCAGGTTCGAAAGTTGAGATCTAAGGATGTTTTTTTCCCTAATATTTCTTTGGAAAGGTCAGCCGACTGAGGAAGCTACTTGAGAGTCCGAGACCGATATGAGGACTAGATAATCGTATCTCTTTCCAATTCAGGTACATTTCTATGTTCGTTTGAGGTTGAACGTTTCTTTTAGAGAGGGAAAATATAACGACCCGATAGGTAGTTTGAGTTCTAACTTCCCATTTCATGATTTGAGACCTTATATAGAATTATATGATGATTTATGACTTGCGTACACGGTCTAATTTGATTCCAGAAAGTTTAAATGTGATTTTTCAAAGAAATTTTAATTTTTGAACTTTAAAATGGTTAGAGTTGACCATGGTCAAAATTATTGGTAAACGACCTCGGTCGGTATTTTGATGATTTCGATAGGTTCGTATGATGATTTTAGACTTGTACGCATATTTGGTTTAGGTCCCGAGTAACTCAAGGTCATTTTGGCACTTATTTTAAAAGTCAAAAAGTTGAACTTAAGAACTTTGAAATCTTTGAATTTTGACATGTGATTCTTGATTCTAGATGTTAATTTGATGTTTTGAACTTAAGAGAGAGTTTGTGTGAGGTTTATATACTTGTTTGGATGCTTGGAGTGAGCCCTGGGAGATTCGAGTGAGTTTCGAAGTAGTTTTGGATCAGTTTTTGCCTTGATGAGATAGCTGATCTTCTAGGGTTTCATACTGCTTTGCGATCGCAGAGATTGTATGGGGTCGGGGCAGGTTATTATTAATGATCTTTTAACTAGTACCGTTATTGCGTAGATTCTTCTGATGCTGGAGGAAATGCTCTCCGTGATCACGATGGTGGTCAAGCAATCGCATAGAAGGAGTTGTGGCGAGGAGACATTTGTTTTCTGGGAGCGCGACTGTTGTATCGCAAATGCGTAGGGTGTGCTGCGAACATGAAGGCTTGGATTGGAGTTGCCTTAGGTGGATGCGGTGTTCACTGACCACTGGTCTTCACCAATGGGGGGTCCCGTTGCGAACAGAAGAAAGTTCGTCGAGGTATAAATAGTGTTAAAAATAAGGATTGAGCCATTTTTCACCATTTTAGAGACCTAGACCATGGATTTGGGAGATTTTTGAGAAGATTTTCAACCCAACTTCTAAGGTTAGTAATTTTTATCTAGTTTTGACTTATTCACATGAATTTTCATAGATTTTTATCCCTAAATCTAGTACTCTAATGTGTAGAAATTGGAGTTTTGGGGGAAAAACCTATGAGGGATAACTTTGGGGTTTTGGACCTCTATTTGAGGTCCAATTTTTATACAAATTGCATACTTGGACTCAGGGGAGAATGGGTAAATGAGAATTAGTCTTAATGTTGGATTTCGACCATGTAATAGCCCAGCGCGCTAGAGATATTTTTTGCTTTGGGTCTAGGCTCTCGCGGCTTTAAAACACATCACTAGGGTCTAAGGCTTGTTAACTTATATACCGAGCGTCCCTCTTGTGTTTTGCCGATGTGAGACTTTATCTAAAGTCTGGGGTGTACATACACCCCCTCTTTTGGACTCATCGTCCTGAGGTTTTCCCCATCGCATGGGATTCACCTAGACTCAGTACTAAGGTTTGCCTAGCCTAAATGGAATTTGCCTAAACTCAGTTGAACTCTGACCCACCATTGGCAAGGCTGGCAAACGAGTGGCTCTGATACCATCTGTAACAGCCCAGCCAGCTAGTGATATTGTCCGCTCTAGGCCTAGGCCCCCACGGGTTTAAAACACGTCACTAGGGTCTAAGACTTGTTAACTTATATACCCAACATCCCTCTTGTGATTTGCCTATGTTGGACTTTGTCTAAAGTATGGGGTGTTACAGACCATGTGGGCACGGGTTGACTATTTGTTGACTTTTCCAAATGTGATAACGATCGAACCTTTTTGATACTATGGTAGTTTCTAACACTTGTTTTGACTTATTTGAGTATTAATTAGCTAGATTTGAGTGGTTTGGAGTCTTGTCTAGCAGGTGGTATTAAGCTCCATCACGACCTCTTGGTTGGGAATTAGGGTCATGACATGTAGTATGAGTACAACCGACCTAATGTATTCCATAACTGTGAAGCCTAATACCGATGAGGTAGTGACGAGGGGTCGAAAAGACACCTACATATAAACCTGTGCAGTAAGTAACGGAAAACTAACAAGAGATATAATAGTTAAGAAAACAAGAAAAGTAGCAAGTTAAATAACAAGTGTAGTTGCAAGAAGAATTAATATCGGGAATAATGAATGGAGTAACTAAGGGATATAATGACTATAACCGCAAAATAATACCAAACTACCTTTCACAACAATTCAAGTCCAAGTAATTGGAAACACAACTATGAAACAACATAGCCTAGCTCTCAATCCGTATAGCAAAACCAAGGAATAAGAGATAACAATTAAATGTCCCGACATCACCCTTCGTGATTTTACTCCCATCCTCACAAACACAGAAACACCCTTTGTGCATGTTCACTCTTCCTTACAAGCATGAAAATACCCTTCGTGTAATAGTAATAACCTAAAAAAGCACAAAACACCCTTTGTGTGCAATCAGTCTTCCTCACAAGTATGAAAACACCATTCGTGTAATTCCCTCTTCTTCACCAAGCATAAACATGTAAAGTTGTACCAAGCAAGGTGGAAAGCACAAACAATATCAAGAAGAGTGATGGAAGTTAACTTGCTATATGGAAATAGTCATCACTTTGCACTAATAGCTAAAATAACATTTCAATAGCCTTACTACCCAATATCACAACAAGATCAACACGATTATTAACATGAATAATAATAGTCAAGGCATTATACAATCTAACTAAAGCATGAAAAACATAATAAATGAAGCAACAAGATGTAAATAAGCTAGTTTTACCTGCATGCTTGAACTATAGAAAATGCATATACACTCGTCACCATGCATATACGCCTCCCCAACATATAATTCATAGCAAATAGACACAATTACATCCTTTTTCCCTCAAATAAATGTTAAACAAGACACTTACCTCTTTTTGATACAATTCAACCCTCCAAAACCATCTGTCCTTTAGCACAAGCCTCCAAACGACTCGAATCTAGTCAATCAACACTTAAATAAGTCAAAACAAGCTTTAGAAACTATCCTAGAATAAAAAGGGTTCGATCTTTGACATATTTGGAAAAATCAATAAAATGTTAGCCCAGGCCCCCACGATCGATATCCGAAATTAAGACCAATTCCTATTTATCAATTCTCCCTCGAATCCAAATATATAATTTGCATCAAGATTGGACCTCAAATCGAGGTACAATCCTAAAAATTAGCCCTCATAAGTGTTTCCTCAAAACTCCAATTTCTAATCTTTAAAGTACTAGATTTAGGGATAAAAATCTAAAAAAATTCATGAGAACAAATTAAGACTAGATAAAAATTACTAACCTTAGAAGTTGGGATGAAAATACTCTCAAAATTCTCCCCAATCCATGATTTAGGTCTCAAAACTAGTGAAAATTGGATAAATCCCAATTTTCAGCCCTTTTTATACCTGGGCGTCAGGTGTTCTTCACATTCGTGAATTACCTATTGTCTTCACGAAGGTCAGTGGCTAACTGGCCATCGCATTCATGAAGGATATCGCCTCCAAATCCTTCATGTCCGTGATCCTGTTGTTGCATTCGCGATGAAGAATGGTTACCAGCCCCCCAAATGCCTAGAGCCTACGCGCGTTCGCGATGAAGAACGGTTAAAATACTGAACTATTTTAAAGTTCAAAAATCATATTTTTCTTTGAAAGATCACATTTAAACTTGCTGGAAATCAAAACGGACCATGCACTTAAGTCATAAATCATCAAATTAGGCTATTCAAAGTCTTATAGCATGAAGGAAAAGCTACAACTTAAAATGACCTATCGGTCATTACAATGGAAAAATTAGAGGGTTCTTCAAAGGCTCGTGAAAAAAAAGATCAAGAGGAGACAAGAAATGTCGCTGGAGCAAATTCTTAAAAATCGGGCATTCTTTAAGGATTATGGAAGTGAAAAGAGTTATCAAGTATGAAGAAGTACTGGTAAAAACTTTAACAAATGAATTTAAAATCTCCCAAATATTCAGAGGTTATGGTCGTGGACAAAGAGGAGGAAGAGGACGTGGCTACTACCAAAAAAATAATGGACAAAGAATGACAAATCAAAAATTGAGTGCTATAATTTTCATAAATTTGTCCATTACTCTTGGGAATGTCGTAACAATGTTGAAGAGAAAGCTAATCTTATTGACGACAACAAAGATGAAGATGAGTCAACATTGTTGCATGCACTCAAGGAAGAAGACATGGATGATTGTAGCTCGTTGTATTTGGATAATGGAGAAAGTAATCATATGTGTGGATGCCAAGATAAGAGATAAATAAAATGGTGAGAGGTAATATGTCATTTGGAGATACCTCAAAGATTCAAATCGAAGGGATAGGTACGATTCGAATCTCTTGTAAAGATGGTGGACACAAGTTAATTAAGATGGTTATTATGTGCCAAAATTAAAAGTAATACTCTTGAGTTTGGGCCAATTTCTTGAAAAGGAATATGATATCCACATGAAAAATATGCATCTTTGGCTTAGTGATTAAAGTAGAATTCTAATTCCTAAAGTGCATGTAGCAAAGAATAGATTATTTTCTCTGAATGATAAGACAGTTCATGCTAAGTGTTTGAAGACTAATGTGCAAGATGAATTATGGTGTTGGCACATGCAATTTGGGCACTTGAATTTTAAAGCACTTAAATCAATGGAAGAAAAGAACATGGTGCATGGGATGCCATAAATTAATCATCGCAATCAATTGTGTGAAGCTTGTCTTCTCGGAAAACATGCAAGGAAGAATTTTCCGAAGGAGGCCGCGTCAAAAGCAACCAAGCCACTCTAGCTTGTTAAGGATGTTTGTAGGCTAATCAATCCAACTTCCATTGGTAAAAGTAAATACTCTCATCTCTTCATTGATGCCTTTAGCAGAAAGACTTGAGCTTATTTCTTGAACCAAAAATCTGAAGTGTTTGTTGCTTTTAAAAATTCCAAAGCACATGTGGAAAGAAAAGAGGATATAAAATAAAAGGCTTTAATGTCACAACCAAAAATCATGATGGCGTCTAACTCACTTACTAGGCAAGCCAATCATAAATCAATAGCGAAACATAATAAAAATTTAGAATAAATAAATTTGAAAGTCTAATAAACATAGACAGAAACCAAGTCAATACAACAAATTCCCAGAAACTGATAGCACCGAGTCATGAGCTCTTAACATGAAGACAAATTTGCTAATATAGTATACTATTTGAAGCAGTAACAGAAATAAAAGATAGAAAAAGATGCCAGGGACTGCGATCGAGAACGCATCTCTACCTCGGGTCTCAACAGCAATAGCGACAGCTCTCCACACTCAGCTGGGTCCCACACCTAGATCTGCACAATTAAGTGTGAAGTATTAGTATCAGTACAACTGATCCCATTTACTCAGTAAGTATCATGACTAACCCCGGTGAGGTAGTGGCAAGTATGTCCAATGATACTCACTAATCAAACTTGTACAGTTCATGAATTATATATACATACATATATATATATATATATATATATATATATATATATATATATATATATATATATATATATATATATATATATATATATACATATACTCAGTAAGTATCATGACTCACCTCGGTAAGGTAGTGGCAAGTATGTCCAATGATACTCACTAATCAAACTTGTACAGTTCATGAATATATATATACAAAGCAATAGTATCGAAGTCTAGGCATAGTGTATATATATATATTATATATTATATGTATATATATATATATTATATATTATATATATATATATATATATATATATATATATATATATATATATATATATAACAGTATCAGAATCTAAGCATAAAGTACAGGTAAGGCCAATGGTGCACATAGAGAAGATATGAACAAGCATCGTAAACAACTAACAACTCAACATATAGAGGAAGTTATTCATACATAAACCAGTCAAGTTACATAGGCCAGCATATGGAGAAGATATGCGGTAAAATCATATATATATCCAAGGAGTTTTCACATAGATAAGATACACAAAATCTCAAAAACTAATCAGTTTTCATTATCCATATGTACATAATCGAAAGAGAAACAAGAGAGGACGATCCTATGAGGATGGATCCTTATCCACACGCTACATGGACAACTCACGTGCCATAATCTTAACAACCGCATGGATAACTCACGTTTTATAATAACTCAACCCGCACAAACCGTTCACGTGTTGTCAAACCAGTACATATCATAGAAATCATATACAAGAATACTTGTATACGAACAACAAATATCAATTCACATACTCATGGACGGAGGCAAATATCATGCTAAGGTGTATGCATGTGTGAAGTATACAACTACAACTTATATTAGGCGGGTAATCCATATTATAATGAGTATCATGCTCACACGGGAAATCGAAACCTACACATGGTCTCTAGAAAGATTCAAGAAGTTCACGTAGTCATACAAATGATTAAATATGAATCATAAAAAACATAGAGTCCGAACAAGACATAACAAAATCCTAAAGTCTAATCCGATCAAATCATACATAGCACCCGCATAAACATGCGTCACCTCATATATACGTCACTTTTCTCCCATCTCAATTGGATAGGTCATATCATAAGGGTTATTTCCTTACAACAAGATTAGGCAAGATATTTACCTCAAACAAGTAAAATCAATACTCTAAGAATGCATTCCCTCGCAAATCAGACTTCGAACGGCTCGAATCTTGTCAACTACAACTCAGTAATGTCAAAAAAAGCCATATGAATCAACTCAACATAATAAAGATTCAATCTTCAATCAAATCCCCAAAAGTCAACAAAAGTCAACCAGGGCTCGCATGGTCGAAACCTTAGTCAAGGCGTAGATCCCGACTATCCATAACCCGCGAGTCCAAATTTGTGTTTGGTTTTCAAATCCAAGTCCAAATCATTGCTTAAAACCTTAATTTCCCCTCTCTTACCCCCCTCAAAAAAAACTTTACCTCAAATTTTTATGCTTTAGGTGTTAATAATCCATGAAGATCCTTGAAATAATACCGTAAATGGGTAAAAACCACTTATCCCAAAGTCTTGTATGAAACTCTCCAAAAACATTGTCTCTCTCCAAGTCTAGGGTTACAATATGAGAGAATGAGTAAATATCCCGAAGTCCTCACTTAAATGTACTGCCCAAGGATATTCTTTGCAAATACGATACATGACTCGCATTCATAAAGCACAAAATACCTCTACCTAAATTACCTCTTCGCGAATGTGAAGCTCCTTCCATGAATGCGATGCTTTCCTGCTAGAAACCTACACGAATGCGACTCAGCCCTCGCAAACAAGAAGGCCAAAGCTCTCAGCTTCCATCTCCTATTTGCAAACGCAATCCCCTCAATGTGAATGCAAAGTACACTGTTACAAACCTTCACGAACCCATTCCTCAAGTGCGAACGTCAAGAAAACATTCCTCCCCTGCCCCAAATCCTTCATCGTGAACATGATGCTCCTCTCGCAAAGCGATAAACATTAGACACCAACATATCAGCCAACTCCAAACATGCTCTAAGTGGTCCGAAACTCACCCGAGACACCTAGGACCCTATCCAAATATACCAAAAACTCCATAAAAACTACTCAAACCTATCCAAATCTCTCAAACACATAGGAAGTCATCATAACTACAAATCAAGTATCAAACCACAAGATGAACTTCTATGTTTAAGAACTTCCAAACTTCCAACCAAGCGTCTAAGTCAATCTTAAATAATCTGTATCACAATCAAACTTTGAACACAAGTTTTCAAACAACAAAATCAACCTTTCCCAATTTTTTGAACAACAATCAGAGTCTTATATCATCAAAGTCAACTATCGGTCAAACTTAACAACTCCCAAATACTTCAAATTGTCAACTTTCGGCAAATAAGCACAATATCTTCTAGGAACCTAATAAAATCTGAATATATGCTTAAGTCTAAAATCTCCATAAGAACCTGTTGGAACCATCAAATCACCAATCTAAAGTCATTTAAACAAAAGTCAAACCGTGGATCAATTCTTCCAACTTAAGGTTTCCAAAACAAAACTAAGTGTTCCAATTCACTTCCGAATCCCATGAAAGCCAAACCACCTATCCCAACAAGTCATAAATCATCAAATACACCCACGAAAAATATCAAATAGGGTAATGGAGTTCAAATACTCAAAACAGACAATCCAGACATTACATTTAAGGTCCGATAAAGGAGGCGAATTAACTATAAAGGAATTTAATTAGTTTTGTCAGTTTTATGGAAATCGTCATCCTCAAAAAGCATGGAGTGGGATTAAGCCAAGTGTCAAACACTTAATAATATTTGGTGTCATAGCCTATGCTCATGTGTCACAGTAAGGGAGAGCGAAGCTTGATGATCGAAGTATCAAGCATGTATTTGTTGGCTATGATTAGTGGCGGATGTACATGGATACTTATGGGTGCTTGAGCACCCATTACTTTTAACCGGATTTAGTAAATTTACCTAGGCAATTATTAAAAATAGTTAGATAAATATTGAATGAGCACCCATAACTAAACTTTTTTTTCCTCTTCTTTCGAATTTTTTATCGGCGAGCACCCGTCACTTTAAAATTCTGGATTCGTCACTGGCTATGACAGCACCTCAAAAGGCGACAAGCTATATAACCCAAGCAGTTTTTGCAAGGTGGTGGTGAGTCATGATGTTGAATTTGATAAAGAAGTGGCATAGAATTGGGAACCTAAGGAAGAAAAGTCATATGATTTTCTTCCATACAATAGAGATGAAGAAGAACAAGAGAGCATGGTACTTGTGCAGGATACAACTCCACATTCTTTTCCAACCTATGTTGCATCTCCTTCCTCTCAAGAAAGTTCAAATGAAAGCCTCACAGGATGAGGAATATTCAAGAGCTCAATGATGGCATCGAAGAAGTTACTAGTTTTGATTTTTTTTATATTGACTCTTTGCTGATAGTGAACCAATAAACTTTGATGAAGATGTTACAGACAAAAAGTGAAGAAAAGCCATGGATGAGGAGATCGAGTCAATATAGAAGAACAACACTTGGGAGTTAACAACTCTTCCCAAGGTTCATCGAACAGCTGGAGTGAAACGGATATACAAGACAAAGAAGAATGCTAATGGAGAGGTAGAGAGATACAAAGTACCAAATGTGGCTAAAGGCTACAAGAAAAAGCAATGCATTGACTATGAAGAAGTTTATGCACTTGTTACCCACATGGAGATGAATCATTTGTTGATCTCTTTGGTTGCACAAATAAAGTGGAAGATTCATTAACTAGATGTCAAGTCAGCCTTCTTGAATAGTTATTTTGAAGAAGAAATCTATGTTGAACAACCATTGGGCTTCGTGGTCAATAATCATGAAGATAAAGTGTTGAGGTTGAAAAAAGCTTTATACGGATTGAAGCAAGTCCCACAAGCATGGAATAGTCATATCGACAAGCATTTTCAAGATAATGTGTTTACTCGTTGCCTCCATGAATATGCTCTAGCTTATAGTTCATACTTGTGGAGATATGTTGCTTGTTTGTCTTTATGTTAATGATTTTATTTTTACAAGTAGTAACCCAAGTTTGTTTGAAGCTTTTAAGAAAGATATGTCTCATGAGTTCGAGATTATAAACATAGGGCTCATGTCAGACTACTTGGGCCTAGAAGTGAAGTAGATGGAGGATGGAATTTTCATCTTTCTAGAAATCTATACGAAGGAGATCTTAAAGAAATTCAACATGCTCGATTGCAACCCCGTGAATACACCGATGGAGAGTGGGATAAAATTGTCCAAGTTTGATGAAGGAGAAAAAGTGGATCTCACATTTTTCAAAAGTCTTATGGGAAGTTTGAGGTACTTGACTTGTACCAGGCCATATATACTCTTTGCTATTAGAGTAGTAAGCCGATTCATGGAAGCTCCTACCTCTACTCACTTGAAGATAGCTAGAAGAATTCATTACCTAAAAGGTACGATTAACTCTGCGTTATTTTATTCTTCTTCTAGTGATTTTACTCTTGTGGGATTTTGTGATAATGACTATGCAGGAGACATTGATGATAGGAAAAACATAACTGGTTTTGTATTTTTCTTGGATGATTCTGTTATTTCTTGGAGTTCAAAGAAATGATTAAGTGTTACTCTCTCGACTTGTGAAGCTGAATATCTAGCAGCAATGTCCTGTACATGTCATGTTATTTGGCTAAGAAGATTATTGAAGGAGCTTAATTTGCCATAAATTGAAGCTACAGAGATTTGTATTGACAACAAATTTACATAGGCATTTGCCAAGAATCCGGTATATCATGATCGAAGCAAGCATATAAATACAAAGCATCACTTCATGAGATAATGCATTACCAAGAAGGAAGTAGAGTTTGCAAGTATGTCAAATCTCATGATCAAGTTGCAGACATCATTACAAAACTTCTTAAGTTTGAAAATTTTCAGAGATTGTGATCAAAATTTGGAATAAAGAAGAAAAATCAAAATTAAGGGGGAGATTTGTGGAACCCATTTAAATAAATAAAAAAAGAAAAGAAAAGAAAAATAAAAAAAAATTATGACAGCAAGTTACAATGGGCGGCTGAAACAATATGCAAAACCACGGGTGCAACTGGTTTTACAATGTAACGAGACTTGCAATTTACCAGTTGTAAATTGCAAGTTGCATAACCAAGCAATCTAATTGGTTTAATATATGGCAAGATCCTATAAATAGAAGGGTGAGATGGAGAGGCATAATCCAAACGGTGCATTTTCCTATTCACACCTAAAAAAACCCTACAAGTGCGTTACATAGTTTATCTAATCTTGTCTTTGTGTTCGGGTAGGGATTTCTCAATTTGAATGATCAAAATAAGATCCCTCCCACGCAGCTCATTTTCATGAAAATGTTGCAGGAAAATTGACACAGTTGGAAATATTCCTTTTTGTCAATGTGATTAGACAAACAAGGGTTTTTTTTTTTTTTTTTTATTAAGGAACAAGCTTGCAATTTTATTTCCATGACAAAAAGAAGTAAATAGGGTACAACCATGGTCAGAAAATAAAGAAGAAGATAAAAAGGACACAGTTCTTTTGATGTGTACCATCTAAAGAATCTTTATTGCAAGAGAACACCGACTTGACTTAAACGTTGAACTTGCAAACATCACTTTAAAAGCATGAACGAAGTACAAAGAAGTTTCCTTGTTTCATGATAAAAGTGGTCATACTTTTGCACAGATTTATTTCCTTGCCCAAGAATAGGCAGATCGCTCTTCAAGGACACTATCTGTATCGTAGCCAGACCATTTAGTAGATGAAGAACATGTTGTCTCAGAGATTTCGGTGAGGTTAATTGGGCAGTCAATGAAGTCCGAACCAGATTTATCAACACATATGTGAACCCTGTAAAACTGGCTGTCCGCAGTTAAACCAAGATTGCATTCTATAGCGATCACATGTCCAATAGCTAATTTTATGGCTGCATTGATGTGACGCCAGTGGTAAAATTGTCCATTTGGTTCGAGTCCTGACAATATTTTACCTCAATTGAAAACCAAGCTGAAAATACTACTCCCTCTTGCATCCCAAATTAGGTGTAACATTCCGCTTCTCGAGATTCAAAATATATGAACTTTGACCAATATTATAAAATGTATTGGTTTCTCCATTTCAATTTAGATGAGATAGTTTGACTCGACACAAAATTTAAGAAGGAAAAAAAGATTTTTGAAACTTGTAGTATTAAAAGCTTAAGGGGAAAAAGCTTTGTGTGATCATGACATTTGTACGGTTATAAAAACTTCTCATTAAGGGTAAAATGGGTAAAATAAAAAATTTAAAGTTGAATTATTTCCAATTGTAGAAATGTGTCATTCTTTTTGGAACGTACTAATAAGGAAAGTGTGTCATCTAAATTGAAACAGAGGGAGTAGATTACTCCCTACGTTTCAATTTAGATGAGGTAGTTTGACTCGGCACGGAGTTTAAGAAGAAAAAAAGACTTTTGAAATATGTGGTCTTAAAAGCTTTAGGGATAAAAGTTTTGTGGGGCCATGAAATTTGTATGGTTATAAAAGCTTTTCATCAAGGGTAAAATGGGTAAAATGAAGAGTTTAAAAACGAAAAATAACATTTATTTTGGGACGATGGAGAGAGTTGTACTAAATTCGTCGAAACATTACATTATATATATATATATATATATATATATATATATATATAGTAATAATAATTGCATATGCACATGTGTAAGATCTGTACCGTAACGCTTAACATCTTGAATCAGGTTCAGCTTTTCCTTAAGATCAAGAGCTGTTTCGAAATAAGAATGCATGTTGAGCCTAGAACAAGTACCACGTTCCTTCCATTCCTTAGCCCACAGACTAGTTCCATTGTTTGATGGACAAGATATTTTGGGCCAATTCTTTTGCATACTACTCAGCAAGTCCGAGATCTGTATTTTATCAAATGTACATAAGCTCAGAGGCAGAGCCACAGTGTTGGCTACGGGTTCGGCCGAACTCAGTAGCTTTGGTTCAAATCAAGTATTTGTCTTAAAATTTTATTAAATGCACAAATTACTAATTTAGATCCCAGTAATTTAAAAGAATTATTAGGATCTCGAACCCATAAGCTTGAAGTCTTGGCTTCGCCTCTGTATAATTAAACTTACTTGCGTTTCATCATAAGGGCCTGCCTTATTACAGTTTTCTGGATATGTGAGATTGTTGTAAGATGGCCATAGTCCAGCAATACCAAAATCTTCTGCTGGTCTTCCCGTGGTTGTGTTACAGCATTTACCTATAATCCTATTGTAGCATGCTGCTGGATTCCACTGAGAATATATACATATATATAGCCACAACGTTTTAATTAATTAATCAAGAAACGATACGAATGAAGAATATATAATCACATAAATTGGGACAGAGTGAGTACTAATTAATTCTCTAAGTGATTACATACCTGTAGGGTAAGGCGGTAGAAATCTAAGTCCTTAGCATGTACTAATAACGTTATACATTGAAAGATAACGAGCTTGACCAAGACAAACTTGATGGATCTCATATTTACTTATTCTGTGTTAATTTGTGCTAGAGAAGACTTAATAAAGATCGATGATGAAACCACAATTAAGTTTGATGGTTTATATAGAGACCAACTGTTCCATTATTTAGCTATTCTTCCTGTTTGTTCGCACGTCGCAAAATATATACAAATAAAATACTGGGTGCGTGGCCAATATATTAGTTCAAGTTCAAACAATATATACTTTGAATTATCCGAGTAATAAAAAAATCTTCTCTCTTTTAGTGGGTCGGAGTTATTCAATAATATACATAGCGGCTGCACGTCATTGATAATAGCTTAGATTAATTCTAACGTCAAATCTTTCTCTTTATAAATTTAATTTATACTTAAGTAGAAGTGCACGCATTCATTATTTTGGCAAAAGAAAATGATGCATAATCACTTCAAATCATTCATTACAATGGAGAGTTGACTAAGACAATATTGTTGACTTAATCCTTTAAACTGGATAATGACTAGTTTGTTGGAACTACATATTCCCTCCATTTCAAAAAAATTTACACTATTTTTTTGTTAGTCTATTTCGAAAAAATTGATACCTTTCAATATTTCCTAAATAAAAAGTATTTATAGCCATATAAATGCTATGACATGTTTCAGATCACAAATTTCAAAAGTTTTATAGCTATAAAAATGATATGACTATTTAAAACCACATATCTCAATTTTTTTTATTTTTTTATTAAAATTTATGTCAAATCAAACTAACACTATCTTTTTAAAACGAAAGGTATATATTGAAATGGTACTAAATGGTTAGCTGGGTTGCAAGCAAAACTTTTGGCTCATGATTCTATATCTGAATCGCGCTAATTATAAAACTAGGAACAATAATCCAAGTTCCTCGCGGCAATTGATAATTATCTCTCACGTTGCCAGCGAGCTTTCATGATGCCGATGCACAAAATGAAAAACGAAAAGAGAAAAAGATCGCATTCAAACAAAAGCAACTTCTAATATTGTGAAAAAAAGAAAAGAAAAAAAGTTCACGTCAAACAGAAATTGAGAAGAACGACCCTAAAAACTAATCCTGAATTTATGGCCATTGATTATTTAGTTTCTGGACACTACAAATTTGGTTCTTGTTTAAGCTAATAAAAGGTGCATAAACTGGAAGTACTTTTCCTAATTCAATTCACCTAAAATTTGGGCTGAAATATAGCCCAAATTGATCCATGAGAAATTTTAATATAATATGTTTAATTTTTTGTTATTTGATATGTTATATAGCCTTAACAAAAGGGAAAAAGTTTTATCTGGTAGTTAAATAAATTGTAAGAAAACAAACAAACAAATTAAAAGTTAATAAGAGTTGTGTGGATCGGAAGTTATCTACAAAGAAATTAAACTGCAACCACAATATAAATATGAATGTATACGGTCAAAATCATAGGCCTCCGATTTTGTAGGTTCGAGGGGTCGCCTTAAACCCGAGTTCTGGCAAGGTCGACTTCGAGCTCGATGGACAAGACTCGAAGCTCGAAATACAATGCCCGAGGATCGAAGTACGATGAGTATCGAAGTCGAGTATGACCGACTCCGAGACAGTGTCGTTATGAGTTTGTTACAGAAGGACAAGATTCTCGCCACGTCCCCAAGATCATGGCGTAAATTCCGGAATAGATTTGTACGAATTAGTACAAATTCGTACTAGGCGGTTATGCAGCTATCCCAATAAGATTCCTTACTGTAAATAGAAATGTACCTTATTTAGGGTTCCTCTATTATGTAAAGGGGACCACAATCATTTGTAGAGATCATCTAATCATGTGACAAAGAATATCATTGTTCATTAGAATTGTCCTTTAGCTTTATTACTATTGCTTTATTGTTCTTGACCAATCTCGAGGTCACTTGGGGTCGAGGTCGAGACTGACTCATCTACTGGTTTGGTCTTACTTATTTCTTTCATCTATATTTCAGATTCTTGATTACTAATTAGTATTGAACTAAATCACGTATCTTTAAAATCACACATCAAATTTTATTGTTACTCGTATTTTCGAGATAAACAGTTTGGCGCCCACCATGGGGTTAAAGATAATAATGATTATTTCATTACTCATTCTCATAACACATGTTATTTTACACTTTTTCTTGTCAAGAATTTTTTGATTCTCAGGATTAAACATGTCGAACTCGCAAAACGCACATGTTCATGAAAACGAAGGTCTTGGATTTCATGGAGAAAACAATAATGTAGGGGTCGGTGTACCACCGATAAACCCCGGGGAAGTGCCAAATGTGGAACCAGTTGATGTTAGTTCATACATTGATTTGAATGCAGATTTAGGCGCAGACCCCAGAGAAAGTGTACGCAAGGAAGCCCATTCTGGGGGCCAAGGAACACAAGGTATAGGAGAGGGGGGAGTCAGCCTCCAAGTGATATTCGAAATGTTGTAAGCCTAACAGATTGCCATCGCTCGACTTCAGAGTCAGAATAAAACTCCGAGTATAGCTGAACCGAAAAACACTCGAGTACTGAGCTGGTTCCAGAAAGATCAAACGAGAATGGCTCGGGGACTGACCCCACAATTATGAAGATGCTCGAGGAACTCACCAAGAGGATTGAGTCCGGGGAAAAGAAGATTAAGGATAATGACAAAAAGGTGGAGACCTATAACTCCCGTGTTTGATCAAATACCGGGGGCACCCCCGGTCTTAAAAGGATTGGACGCCAAAAAATTCATACAAAAGTTGTTTCCTCCGAGCGCGGCTCCGATGCCCATCCTCAAGAAGTTCCGTATGCCCGATATACCTAAATACAATGGAACAACCAATCCCAACGGACATATTACCTCGTATACTTGCGGGATTAAAGGAAACAACTTGAATGTTGATGAGGTCGAATTGGTTTTGTTGAAAAAGTTTGGAGAAACCTTGTCTAAGGGAGCCATGATTTGGTATCACAACTTGTCCCCAAACTCTATTGATTCATTTGCTATGTTAGCATACGCCTTCGTAAAAGCATACGTCGGGGCCATAAAGGTGGCGACAAGGAAATCAGATGTCTTTAAGATAAAATAGAGGAACAACGAGATGTTAAGGGAGTTCGTGTCTAGGTTTCAGATGGAGCGAATGGAATTACCACCGGTCTCGGATGACTGCACAGTACAAGCTTTTATGCAGGGTTTGAATGAAAGGAGTTTGATCGTGTCTCGACAATTAAAGCAGAATCTGATCGAGTATCCAGCTGTGACGTGGTCAGATGTGCATAATTGTTACCAATCAAAGATTAGGGTCGAGGACGACTAGTTGGGATCCCCCTTGGGTTCAGTTCATCCTAACACATTGGCAGCTAAGACCCCGAGGGATACAGACAGGGAATCAAGATCTAACAAGGAGCGATATCGGTCATATGTCGATTGGAGAAACAATGGCTTGGGTCGTAACGCTCCTCGAAATGATCGGAGAAACGATCGAGGTCAAAGCTCTCGGGGACTCATAAGTAAGAACGGGTTTTATAATCATACAGACCCCGCGGATGCACCTCGATTGTCGGAGTATAATTTTAGTGTAGATACATCAGGGATTGTGTCGGCTATTGGAAGAATCAAAGATACCAGGTGGCCCGGGCCTATACAAACCGATCCCTCTCAAATGAATCCAAACATGTTGTGTAAGTATCATGGCACACATGTCCATAGAACTGAAGACTGCATGCAGCTAAGGGAGGAGGTAGCTCGATTGTTCAACGAGGGTCACCTTCGAGAATTTCTCAGTGATCGAGCTAAGAATCACTTCAGGGAGAAAGATGCAAGCAGAAAAAAGAGCAGGAAGAACTACAACATGTAATCCACATGATCGTTGGTGGTGTCGATGTCCCACAAAGACCTACATTCAAATGCACCAAGGTGTCGATCACCAGAGAAAAACGGACTCGGAGCTATGTGCCCGAGGACGCCCTGTAATTCTATGGTAAAGAAGCACAAGGCATATCTCAGTCGCACAATGACACCCTGGTAATTTCTATTCTCTTAAATAAGATTCAAGTTAAACATGTTCTAGTGGATCCAGGTAGCTCAGCAAACATAATCAGGTCGAGGGTCATAGAACAGCTCGGCCTACAGGATCAGATTGTACCTGCATCCCAGGTTCTAAATGGCTTCAACATGGCAAGCAAAACTACAAAGGGGGAGATCATCCTTCCACTAAACGTAGCCGGGACCATACAAGATACAAAATTACATGTCATCGAAGGCGACATGAGGTATAATGCACTCCTCGGGAGACCTTGGACACACAACATGATGGCAGAACCTTCAACTCTTCATCAGATGATGAAGTTCCCAACAGAGGATGGTGTGAAAACGGTTTACGGAGAGCAACACACTACAAAGGAAATGTTTGCAATTGATAAGTGACGCCGATACTAGAGCCCTCGACCTTGGAAAAGTCAAACACCAAAGCTAAGCAGGAAGCCAAATAGCAATCACTGATCCCAGTCCTAATTGAGCCGGAAGAACAGGTAATCAAAGAAGAAGAAGAGGATTTCTTTACTCCTTGAACCTTTGTTGTTCCCGAAGAATCAGACGCAACCAAATCAACAGTCGAGGAACTGGAGTAGGTCATATTGATCGAATATAAGCCCGAGAGAAAGGTATACCTAGGAACGGGATTAATCCCCAAACTCAGGAAAAAACTCATTCAATTTCTTATTGATAATATGGATTGCTTTGCTTGGTCCCATTTAGATATGACACGGATTCCACCAAAAATAACAACAAACCGGCTAAGCCTCGACCCCAAGTTCAAACCGGTAAAGCAAAAAAGGAATCCCCAGTCCGAGGTGAAACATGCATTCATAAAGGACGAGGTAACCAAACTTCTTAAAATAGGGTCAATTCGGGTGGTAAAATACCCCGAATGGTTAGCCAACGTAGTTGTAGTTCCTAAAAAAGTAAATAAACTTAGAATGTGTGTAGACTACAAGGATTTAAACAAAGCATGCCCCAAAGACTCTTTCCCAATTCCCAACATCGATCATATAATCGATGCCACAGCTGGCCACGAGATCCTAACTTTTCTCGACGCCTACTCTGGGTACAATCAAATTCAGATGAACCCGGAGGACCAGGAAAAGACCTCATTTATCACTAAGTTTGCAATGTACTGTTACAATGTAATGCCCTTCATGGTAAAAAATGTTGGAGCTACACACCAACGCTTAGTTAACAAGATGTTCGAGGAATAGATAGGTAAAACGATGGAAGTTTACATTGATGATATGTTGGTTAAGTCCCTGCGCACAGAGGACCATTTAACTCATTTGCAGGAAACATTCAAAATCTTGAGGAAGTACAACATGAAACTTAACCTGGAAAAATGTGCCTTTGGGGTTGGCTCGGGTAAGTTCCTCGGCTTCATGATATCGAATCAGGGTATCTAAATCAACCCCGAAAAGATCAAGGCCATTGATGATATCACAATCATGGATAGTGTGAAGGCTGTGCAAAGGTTAACAAGACGAATAGCCGCCTTGGGTCAATTCATTTTGAGGTCATCAGATTGGAGTTATAGGTTCTTTTTCTTGCTCAAAAAGAAAAAGGATTTCGCATGGACCCCGGAATGCCAACAAGCCTTAGAAGAATTGAAGTGGTACTTATCGAGCTCGCTTTTGCTTCACACCCCGAAGGTAGATGAAAAGCTTTACTTATATTTGGTAGTATTCTAGATAACGATAAGTGGAGTACTAGTTCGAGAAGATCAAAGTACGCAATTCCCTGTTTACTATGTAAATCGAACTCTAAGAGATGCTGAAACTAGATACCCTCACTTAGAAAAATTAGCACTTGCATTGATAAGCGCATCTAGGAAGCTAAAGCCATATTTTCAGTGTCATCCCATATGTGTATTAACCACCTACCCTCTTCGAAATGTTTTGCATAAGCCCGAACTATCGGGTTGGTTGGCCAAATGGTCCATTGAGCTTAGCGGGTACGATATCGAATATCAACCTCGAATGTCCATCAAGTCTCAAATCCTATCTGACTTCATGGCTAATTTTACGCCGACCCTCATACCCGAAGCGGAGAAAGAACTCCTGCTAGGATCGGGTACATCATCGGGGGTATGGACCCTTTTTACGGACGGTGCCTCAAATGTGAAGGGGTTCGGGCTTGACATTGTCTTGAAACCACCTACAGGTAGTACTATTAGACAATCTATTAAAACTTCTAGGTTGACTAATAAGGAGGCCGATTATGAGGCCATGATTTTAGGTCTCGATCTAGATAAGAGCTTGGGGGCAGAAGTCATTGAAGCCAAGTGCGATTCACTGTTGGTGGTAAACCAAGTAAAGAAAAGTTTTGAAGTTCGAAAGGATAGGATGCAACGGTACTTGGATAAGCTACAGGTCACTTTGCACCGCTTCAAAGAGTGGACTCTTGATCATATACCTCGAGAACAAAATAGCGAGGCCGATGCACTTGCTAATTTAGGATCCTCGGATGGAGAAGATGATATCGTCCCGAGGACTGTCGTCCAGTTATCGAGGTCCGTGGTCGAGGAAGGTCATGCCGAAATAAATTCTACGAGCTTGACTTGGGATTGGAGAAATAAGTATATCGATTATTTGAAAGATGGAAAGCTCCCATCGAATAATAAAGAATCGAGAGCTTTACATACCAAGGCCGCTATGTTCACATTTGATGGAGATGGAACATTGTACGGGAGGACTTTCGATGGACCATTGGCGGTGTGTTTTGGGGTCGGGGGACACCGATTATATTCTACGAGAAATCCACGAAGGTACTTGTGGGAATCACTCTGGTGCCGAGTCTTTGATTCGCAAAACTATTAGAGCAAGGTATTACTAGGACAGCATGGAAAAAGACACTAAGGAGTTTGTCAAAAAATATGATAAGTGCCAACAGTTTGTACCGATGATCCATCAGCCCGGAGAACAACTCCACTCGGTCCTATCCTCGTGGCCTTTCATGAAATGGGGAATGGACATAGTCGGCCCTCTACCTACAGTCCTAGGTAAAGCTAAATTTATTTTGTTTATGACTGATTATTTTTCTAAATGGGCGGAAGCACAGGCCTTCGAGAAGGTCAAAGAAAAGGAAGTTATTGACTTCATCTGGGACCACATCATATGTCGGTTCGGGATGCCTGCCGAGATTGTATGTGACAATGGAAAACAATTCGTCGGTAGCAAGGTGACGGAGTTCCTCGAAGCATATAAAATAAAATGGATCTTATCAACACCGTACCACCCAACTAGAAATGGACAAGCCGAGTCAACAAACAAAACTATCATTCAAAACCTAAAGAAAAGGTTGGACGATGCAAAGGGAAAATGGAGAGAAGTTCTACCCGAGGTCCTTTGGGCATATCGAACAACATCGAAGTCTAGCACGGGGCTACTCCGTTCTCTTTAGTATATGGCTTCGAGGCCCTTATCTCTGTCGAGGTCGGAGAACCTAGTGCCAGGTTTTGACATGCATCGGATGAGTCAAATCACGAGGCCATGAATACTAGCCTCGAGCTATTAGATGAAAAACGAGAGGCGTCACTTGTTCGTATGGCCGTGCAGAAGCAAAGAATCGAGAGATACTACAATAGAAGGACCAACCTTCGACACTTTGGAATCGGGGACTTAGTTCTACAGAAAGTCACCCTCAATACTCGAGACCCGAATGAAGGGAAACTAGGCCCGAATTGGGAGAACTCAACAGTATCCAAGGCTTCTTTTCAATCAACCTCGAATACTGGGGGTCACCACCCTCGGAGGATATATTTTCGAGGAAAATACTTCACGCCAAAGAGGGCCTCAATAGGAGAACTTTGTAATGGGCCAAACGGTCGGATGAACCATGTCCATATAGAATAGTCAAGCCCCGACGACAAAACATGTATATCAATTATTCAAAGAAGCATTCTTTCTATATCAAAACACTTTGTGTCTCAAAGAAGTATACTATTATACGAGCCTTACACTTATAATTCTATGAGAAATGGCCCAAGGACCAAAACGCAAATACACCCCGAATACTCGAGGACTGTCATCGACAGTTGACACATCCGGGTCATCAAAAACTCAAATTCATAAGACCTTAAAGGGGAATCACCTTGATATAAAGGCTAAGGCCACCATAATCGGGGACTAACCTTTCGAACAAGTTCAAAAGGTTATCAGGAAACAAGTCCAAGAGATATACCTGAAGGCTGCAGTCCTATAAGAAGGCTACGGCCGAAATAATGCAGCTCGGAGACGTCTGACTTCTGCCATAAAATAAAGACCTTCGAACACTTTGAAAAAATCGGTTAAATCAGGCTACCCTCGGTAAAATCAAATGATGAAGGGCTTCGATAAAATCAGCCCTCAAATAATATAAAGGCTTCAACAACATCAGCCTTCGAATGATCTTCCGAGATGCCTTAATAATGAGAAATTGGCCCTACTAATTTCTCCGTATACAGATAGTCCCCACGTTTCTTAGAGAAAGGCGACAAGAAATGATTTTGACATCCAACTCTTTGGACTTCGCACAATGGCGCCATACTGATGACACAAGTTTCTGTGATTACCGAAACATCCCATGGACTCGTCTTTTCAACATTATTCAATGCGCTGCCTTTTCCCATTTTCCAAAGTGACAGTACTGCTATCGATCTGGCTTCTAATAACACATTGATTACGCATGTCGATCCGTCCACCAAAGGTATTGATGGCGTTGTTAGCCATGTTGTCACCCCTATAAATGGGGCCTTTCAGTATTATCTTTTTATCCAAGTGCTATTCAATATCTTTCCATCCCTTTCTTCCCATTATCCTCCTCAATTGCCACCTACCATGTTTGGGGTCCATGACCTTTTGCCTTGGCTTTCCTTTGTTAAGCGAGATTATACTGTCTCGTCGTTGTTGTCGTTATTGTTATGGTTGTCACTGCTATTGTTGTTGGCTCGAGATGGTGAGATAAGGAGGCTGATCTCTTCCGTCTTGGGAAGGTATTTGGACTATACACCGATGCTCACGAAGGTGCTCAGATTATACACCGCTGCTCACCTTCATACACCGGTTTGGTGTGGCACTTCGCCCCCGATCGGTAGCTTTCACGGCTTAATGTCCCAAGAAGTAGACTCAAAGTAGTCGTGTAAGTAAGGTCGACGCTCACCAAGTCTCTTACTGGTCCGAGGTTCTCTTGGCCGATGAGGGTCCTCGTCCTTAGGAAGGCTATGGCATTTTTTCATCCCCTCCTGCTTCTCCACTTTCCTCCTCTTCATCTTCTCCATTGAAGACACTACTTTGCAATACCGAGATGAGCCCCCCGAGGCGGTGGTGGTAGAAGATATTGCCGCTTAGGACGCATACCCAAGGGGATGACACTCAAGAATTGATTAGACTCTAGGCTTCTCTTGCATATGTACCTTCTTTGCTTTTTTGCTTCTGCATAAGGACCCTTTGTGGGCTTTTGTAATCATATGTAAGGACCCCTTCTGGGCTTCTGTAATTGAACTTTTATGAATATGAAAATGTTTCCTTAATTTTGTCTTTGACGCTTGTTGTATTCCCTTTTATTTACGTTTATGGAGATTTCGAGCGTATGACTCTACCAGTCAGTGCCAATATCGAGCCCAGATGTGAATGTTCTTTCCTGATTTTTGATTGATTAGTACGGCTTCTCGTGGAATCCTTCACCATTCCTTGGATCGAGCCTGGATCGGGCCGATAAACTTGGGTCGTCGGGACGTTTACTTCGAGTAGAACGAAAGTAATGCTTTGGGCCTTGAAACCATTATTTATCACTTAGGCTCCGTGGTAACCTTTGAGAAGAAATTTGCTCGGAGGCCCGTGGACAAGGACTGCCTTTGATCTTTCAAGGGAAGTCCCCGAGTGGAGGTTCGTTCAAATCCGGACCACCTGGAAACTTTCTTTGAGCTTAGTGTAAATAGCCTTAAGGCATTGTAGATAGATCTTAAAGGAGGGTTTGTCCGATCTCAAACGGTGCCCCAAGGGCAAGCCCATACGGGTGGAGCCTAGGTGTTTATTTCCTTGGAGCCTAACTTCTTTTTGATGGAGGCTCTCGAGGTCGGGTACCACCTCGGGACTGGTGATGACATTGTTGTCCTTTTAGAGCCTGACTTCTCGCTGATGAAGGTTTTCGAGGTCGGGCACCTCCTCGGGACTAGCGAAGGTATTATTGGCTTTCTGGTGCCTAACCTTTTTTTGATGGAGGTCCTCGAGGTCGGGTACCACCTCAGGACTGGCGAAGGTGTTATTGGCTTCCTGGACCTATCCTTTTTCTGATGGAGATCCTCGAGGTCGGGTACCACCTCAGAACTGTCGAATATGCTGGAGCCTAACCTTCCCTTTAATGGAGATCCTCGAGGTCGAGTACCACCTCGGGACTGTTGAAGGTGTTATTGGTTTCTTGGAGCCTAACCTTCCCTTTGATGGAGATCCTTGAGGTCGGGTACCACCCCGGGACTGTCGAAGGTGTTATTGGCTTCGTGGAGCCTAACCCTCCCTTTGATGGAGGTCCTCGAGGTCGGATACCACCTCGGGACTGGCGATGATGACATCGGTCAGTATTTCTACTCGGCTTTGAGACAGGCGGATCATCGTTGTTTATTCCATGTATAAATAGGATTGTTTCTGCTCTTTTAGAGATCTCACTGTTTTAAGCAGTTGCCTTTCTCTTCCTGCATCAAACCTTTTATTATTTTAGCATCAACGCACTTGCATAGATTCCTACTTTAGTTCTCTAATCTCTCCATAGCCATGACTGTTATATCAGGGTCTGTCTAGTAGAGAGGGGAGAGTTTTACCCCTGATACTCAGCATTAACGAGAGTTTACCTTGAAGATTACTTCTTCGATAGGAGAGGAGCACCTTGAGCTAGTGAGAAAACACTTGGCGCAGATCCACCCGTTGTTTTGGCGAACAGTGTTGATGATGAGATTTTTCGCGAAGAAAGCGGGGATTGAACTTACATTCAATCATCTGGTTAGGATGTATCGACCCTTTCACCATCGAGGTCTTCTAACCTTGGGATGTCAATCGACCACGCCCTTCGTTGTTGATGATGAGGAAGTTGGAGACCGGGAGTGGATGAGTTGCTTCGTCCGAGTGCGGACTACTGACATCATCCCCGTAGAGCTTATGTCATTCCTTGAGGAGTGGAACTATACACATAAGCGGAGCATTTTCTGCCTTCTTAGTTTAGTCCATGGCAAAAGCCGACTCCGTAACCATGTCTTCTCTTCTTTTACGCAGCGGTTTCATGGGCGTCGGGCGATGTTCCTGATTTGCTGGACTGGGTTCGGAAGTTGGCAACCCACTCGACCTATGATGAGCACAAGTGTCGAGCCCTTTCCCGGGGCAGCTGGGAAGGGAAACATCATGGTGCGTGTTGCGCTATTTTTTCCTTTCCCTTTCTTTACATGGAGAGGCATTTTCCCTTTATGCTTATTAATCTTTCTGTTGTAGGCATCAGAGAGTCATTCGAGGCAAGGCCGCGCTCCTCTGGAGAGCGAAAAGGGTTGCCAGTTTCCAGGTTAAAGAACGACAATAATAAGCGAGAGGTGCTTTTACAGGGCGATAGCATTCAAAGCAAGGCAAAATGGGACCGGGGCTTTAGAGCGGAAGCATCGTCCGAGCCTGTCGCTTCTGCGGTTCTTGGTTCTGGAGAGAGGGTTTCTCCATTGTTGTCACCTTCCTTTTCCGTCGACGGTACTTCGGGAGATACTAGAAACCCAGGGTCGCATACACCGAGCGATCGCGCTTCAATCGGAGTCGACTTTTTCGGGGACGGAGGAACCGGATTGGCAGGTGTGCGCTCGGCCTTCGAGGAAGCCCAGCGGCTTCAATTTATGGTGAGTTTTTTTCATAGGCCTTCCGGGCTTCGTGCCTTCCCTTCCTTAATAGGTTTTCTTTTGCAGGCCTTCGACAAGCTTAAGTTCGAGTTGTTTCGTCATGAAGCCAGGCTGCGGAAAGCTCTAGATGAAGAGAGATCCCTTAGGCTCCTTTGTGATGAAAAGGAGGTCGAGTTGGTGTACTTGCGGTATAAGGTAGGCCAAAGCTTGAATTATGAGAGCTACTTGAAGGAGCAGGTAATTTTCTGTTCCCTGTGAGCGTGCATTCCACCTTTTAGTTTTCGAAGCTAAGACTTTGTTTATTTCAGTTGCAGAAAAAGATGGAGGCCCTGGAGCACCTTCGGGATGAATTTGGCCTGGCCAGGCATGAGCTTGATGAGCTAAAAGCTCGGGCGGAGGCTCAGGCTTTAGAGGGGAAGAATGCTCTTGCTAAAGTTCCTGCTTTTGAAGCTCAACTTCGCTTAGTTCGTGATAATGCTTTGGTTGAGACAAAAATGATTGCGAAGCTCGAGTCCGAGCTTTCGAAGGTCAGGGCTGAGATCGTTGATGCCCGGGCAGAAGCTACAATGAGCCGAACTAAGGCCGACCATGAGATGGCGGCCTACTCAAAGGATGCTGCCAATGCTCAAGCTGAGCTAAGAAGGATCCTTGACCGCGAAAAGAGGGTTGAAGAATACGCTCGCTGCAAATCTCGAAGAAGACCCTCAATGAGATTCGTTCTAGGGGTTCTGCCCTCTCGGAATAGTTAGCGCGAGCGAGGGCGGACAAGCGTGACACTCGGTTACTTTTGCCCGATGCTGAAGAAAGCGAAGATAAGGCCGGCAAGCCATAGTCCCTCGGGGGGGACGCACAGATTCTGCCATCTGTATGTAGCATTTTCATAGCATGTTTGTAGACGGAGATTGTTTTTCGCATATATGTATAAAAGAAAACTTTGTGGCTTTATTTCTTTTGTATCCCTTCCTGTCTTGAATTTGGCTAGGTGAACTGGTTTTTGTGTTGGTAGGAATCCTTTAGAGTCGTGATATGGCCCTAGGGCTCATTAGGATGGCCCGTAGGCTCTTACGCACTTGGTCGATGTGACCTTTTATGTCGTCTGGCAACGATGGCTCTTACGCCCTGTGCTAATGTGGCCTTTTATGTGGGTTGGCGAGGATGGTTCTTACGCCTTGGGCCGATGCAGCCTTTCATGCGGACTGGCGACAATGGCTCTTACACCTTGCTCTTAGGCATATTTAGTTATCTATTTTAGGTTCAGTCTCCAAATCGGGTTACGACTCGAGCTCATTTGACCCTCAAGTTTTGCATTTGTGTGGGTTGACAATAGTGGCTCTTACGCCTTGGGTCGAAGCGACCTTTTGTGTGTGTGTCCCTGAGGCTCATTAGGCTGGCAATAATGGCTCTTACGCTTTGGTCGATGCAACTATTTATGTGGGCTTTATTTTTCCCTCGATAAGGATAAATAGTATTTGCCTGACTCTTCGACGGCTTAATAAAAAACCTCGATTATGAGTCGTTATATGGCGATGATCGAGCACCTTTGGGAGGTTTTGGCTCGATGGCTGAGTATCCCAAAGCCGATGTTTAGGAGCTAATATGGTCGAAGCTCTTTTGCCTATATCGAGGGTATCCTGTTTAACCGGTTCTTTTCAAAGTAGATTCGAAGTAATTGAAGGCCTGTAATTTTGTAGCGACGGTAGGGCATCCTCGAGTCGCATTAGTTTGGCTGGTGCAACCTTGTGACCGGAGTCATTTGTGTTCGGCCGGAGCCTTTGAGTCCCGAGTGAGATAGTTTCGGCATCAATATCAAGGGTATGCCTTTTTAGGGGTCTTACAAGTATATAACCGAAACTTTGAGATCGGGTTTATGCCTTTAGTAAGGTCTTACAAATGTTACATGCCTTTGAGGTCTTACAGTTTTGGATACTTGGTACAAGTATTGTTCATGCCTTGCTTAAGGTCTTACAGATATTGTCACTTGGTACAAGTGTGGTTCATGCCTTGCTTGAGGTCTTACAGATATAGTTGATGCCTTTTGTAGGTCTTACGAGACCGAGTCTGCCCGCTCGAGGTCTTATGGCCTCAGGTTTTTTAATGAATGGCGATTGGCAACAGTCCCCGAGTCATCGAGGGTACCTTGGCTCGGAAGTCGTTACTTGTAAATTTTGTATTGCCTCATTGAGGGCTTGCAATTTCGGAGATCCCGACCCTGAGGTCATGCATTTTTCGAGATTTTGATGCCAGTCCCCGAGTATTCGGGGCACTTTCGGCCTTGGAGATGTTTTGTGATTTTCATGTTGCCTCATTGAAGGCTTATGAGCTTGGAGTCCCGACTCGGAGGTCATACAGGTGTTGAATTGTTGACGCCAGTCCCCGAGTGTTCCGGATGTTTTCGGTGGAGAAGTCATTTTTGCGGAGGTGTCGAGCTTCTTTTGGAGTGTGAGGTGCTTTGATAAAAGATATCCTTCAATTATTTGGTACAAGTGTACATGTTTTCGTCGTCTGGGGCCCGGCTATACGGACATAGTTCCTTCAACCATTTGGCCTGATACATCATTTTCCTATTGGGACCCCATTTGGCATTTCTTGGCTTTTCCGAGCGGATGGTCTTCTGGGGGGATGCCCCCAGTGTTCGAGATTGATTGCAAAAGAAGCCTCGAATACTTGTTGAGTCTTCCTTAGGTAGCACGCAGGTGTTGCCTCGTTAAAAACCTTGCCGATAAAACCCTTCCTAGGATAAAAATTCGGTCGAAGGAAAAGAGTGCAATGGATGCTTTAAAACCTTAAGGTCTTCGAGCTGGATTAGTGCTTTGATTGCTTCTGTCGGGCGCCTTCATAAGGGTTAGCATGAAATATGAAATAAAAAGGAGATGGTTATACCTTAGTGTGGGATGTGTCAGCGATGTTACGAGGACCGATATGTCTTGGTTACTCGAGATGAGGGTGCGGTACGGTCCTTTACTTTGTTTAATCAGTATTAATCGAAGTTGTGGCTTGATTGCCCTTCGACTCTTTTGTGAGCGGAGGTATTGGTGTTGGTGCCACATTGTTCCCCGTAGACGGTTGTTGTTCCCCGTAGACGTTGTTTCCCTCGCCGTATGTTGTTCCCCGTAGACGGTTTCAATCCCATCCTTTGTCGAAAATTTCATCATTTGGTGTAGAGTGGACGGTACTGCTCTCATTCAGTGTATCCACGGTTGTCCAAACAAGGCGTTGTACCTCATGTCTCCTTCGATGACATGGAATTTGGCATTTTGGGTTGTGCCGGCCACGGTGCCTGGGAGGGTGATTTTTGCTTTCGTTGTTTCACTTTCCATGTTGAATCCATTGAGGACTCGAGTGGCGGGCGCGATTTGGTCAAGCAGTCCAAGTTGCTCTATCACCCTCGACCTGATAATGTTGGTCGAGCTACCTGGATCCACGAGTACACGTTTTATTTGAAAAGAATTTACAAGGAAAGAGATTACCAGTGCGTCATTGTGAGGTTGAGACAAGGTCTCGGTGTCCTCTTCGCTGAATGTGAGGGCATCCTCGGGTATATACCCCCGAGTTCGCTTTTCTCTAGTGATGGATATTTTTGTCCTTCTCATTACGGGTTCTAGCAGGGCATCGACGCCTCCCACGATCATGTGGATGACATGTTGTGGCTCATTTGTTTCGTTCTTTTTTGCCGCCTCTCCTTCTCGAAACTGATTTTTGGCTCGGTCCTTGAGGAATTCCCAGAGGTGACCTTTTGTTAAGTAGTCGAGCTACCTCTTCTCGGAGTTGGTGGCAATCCTTGGTCCGGTGGTCGTGCGTGTTGTGAAACTCGCACACTAAGTTATGACTCCTTTGTGAAGGATCTGATTGTACAGGCTTGGGCCACCTGGCATCTCTGATTTTACTTAAGGCGAACATGATGTCCAATACATCGACATTGAAGTTGTATTCTGATAAGTGAGGTGCCCCCGTTGGACCTGCGTTCCTATCGAATCTGGCTCTGTTGATGAGTCCCCGAGGATCCTGTCCTTGGTCTATCCTTCGATCATTGCGAGGTAGGTTGTGTCTCGGGGCGTTCCTCCTGTCTTCGGTATATGGTTGATATCTTTCTTTGTTTAGATTTGGTTCCTTTGTCGGAAGCCTGTTTGGGTATACTGAACCCGAGGGGGCTCCCAGATGGTCGTCTTCGACCCACATTTTTGACTAGTATCGGTTATGGACGTCCGACCAGGTCACAGCAATGTACTCGACCAAATTCTGTTTCAACTGTTTTGAAGCCACCGAGAATCGTTCATTCAGTCCTTGAGTGAAGGCTTGCACTGCCCAATCGTCGGAGACTAGCGGTAGCTCCATCCATTCCATTTGGAAATGAGATATGAATTCTCGCAGCATTTTGTTCTCTCTCTGCTTGATTTTGAACACGTCATACTTCCTTGTTGCTACTTTGATGGCACCGGCATGTGCCTTTATGAAGGAATTTGCCAGCATGGCAAATGAGCCAATAGAGTTGGGAGATAGGTTGTGATACCACATCATTGCTCCCTTCGAGAGTGTTTCCCCAAACTTCTTCAGTAAGACGGACTCGATCTTGTCGTCCTTTATGTCGTTGCCCTTTACTGCGCAAGTGTAAGCAGTAACATGCTCATTGGAGTCTAAGGTCCCGTTGTATTTTGGGAGTTCTGGCATTCCGAACTTCTTTGGAATGGGTTTCGGGGCCGCTTCCTCTAGGAACGGCCTTTGTATGAACTTTTTTGAATTCACACCTTTCAGGACCGGGGGTGCACCCAGAATTTGGTCGACCCTGGTGTTGTAGGTCTCGACCTTCTTGTCGTTGGATTCTATCATCTTCTCACCTGATTCGATCATCTTGGTGAGGTCCTCGAGCATTTTTACGATGATGGGATCGGTCATCGACCCGTTATTGCGCGATCTCTCCAGTACCTGTTCGGCCGGGGGAGCTGTCCCCGGTGCTACCGTGCTAGGAGTTTTCTAGTGACTTTGCAGCCGAGCAATAGCCAGTTGTTGTGCCTGCAACATTTCCAAAATAACATGAAGGCTAACCTCACGCTCTTCCCTGGTCGGGGTTTTCTGAGCTTCTTGTGGATCCCCTTGGTGCACGCTCCTGTCAGTGTGGGAGCTTATGTCGATGCGTTGGGCGTCGCGTGAGACCACATCCACGGGGATTAGTTCTGGCGCATTCCCAGGGTTTTGTGGTGGCACACCAATACCTGGAACATCCACATCGTTCTCTCCGTGGTCCTATTGATTGTTGTTTTCGCCTCCATTCACTGAGTTAGACATTTTGACCTGAAATCGAAGATCTTGGACAAGAAAAATTGTGAAAAATATCTTGTGTTGTGTGATGAAACCAACAAGAAAATAATCCCTATTATTTTAGCCTCACGGTGGGTGCCAAACTGTTTACTGTGAAAATGGTAATAACAATTAAATTTGATTATGGGATTCTAAAAATACATGATCTATTTTTATGCTAGTTGTTAAGCAGTTGATGCTATGTGTGTGAGACTTGGAAACGAAATAAGAGTTAAAGATAGGGGATAACCGAACCGATGGGTCAATAATTGAGGCCTTGATCTTGTTGATTCGGGGCCTCGAGGTTGATTCCGAAGCTCGGTAGGGAGCTATCGAGGGGGGTCGAAGTACGACTAACAGTTATAGATAAATCAATGAAGGCTCTCTATGGCCAATGATGAGCAATAAATGATGAACAAATATGAAGATAATAAATGAAAGCAATAATATCAAGAGAATATGTTAGAGAGAAAATAGAATGTTCTTGTATATTTTGTGTAGAGAAATTGAAGCAAAAGTCCCTTACAAGGTGACAAGGATCCCCTTTATATAGGAGAGGAATCGCATCATAGTACAACAAGCATTAATTGCAAAGATACAGATATATGACAACTAAATGACACCCTGATTCGGGTCTTAGAGTAGTCCACTATGCTCTGTCAGTCCTAGCTGTGCGCCTAGGAAGCTTCCCATTTCTACCATTATCGAGATTGTCGTTATCCTAAGTTCGAATGTCAACAATCCTCAAGTGAGGGTATTTGATCCGTGGTCCTGAGCCTTCGAGGTGATCTTCTGAGATGCCTTAACAACGAGAAATTGGCCCCTCTGATTTCGCCGTATACAAGTACAAACTTCTCTTTAGGTCTCGTTATCAAACGCATGCAGTTACGAGATTATGCCAAAAGAAAGAAAGGGTTTATCCCTACCATACCTTAACCTTGTTGAGTCCTTAATACCCTCCAAGCAACTCTTCAAACAACTCAACTCAATTTACCAACATAAGGAGATTCAAAATCAGTGTTAAGTAAAGGGTAAGTCCGTAACTTAAGCTAGTAGCTTGTTTACGTAAATTCGGGCAGCATCTCCCCTATAACAAGGTCCTCCTATAATATCATATAACAAACAACAACAACCAGAGGAATACAATAAGAACAACATCAACAGTAGGGTACAAAATATTTCAATAACTAATCATCAACATATCATGAAGAGCGGCAAGCTAGGATTGAATCCCTTTAGCGCCCTTCAACCCCATTATCACACATTATTTAACTTAACAACATGTCCAAAATGATACGAAGCACAATCAGAGGACTTCTAACCTCCTATTAATGACCTAATCTACACTCAAACAATCCGACAACAACAAGTACAAATTTCTATTGTTATATTGTCCTTTATCTTCCTATTCACAATACCAATAGCAAGTTCGACATGTAGAAATATATTCATTAGCATAAACAAGTCATTTTCCAAGGTTTCCAACCATTTAAAGTTCATGGAACAACCTTCCCAAAATAGTCCATTAAGAACAATAATATCTCAAAATATTTCAAGTCTTCTCTTGTAGTATCTTGCTCAAATAATGAAACAAACATACAAGAAACTTTAAGAATATGTAATAGAGTATTGTACATACCTAAATCAAAAGCAACCACTTGAAATTTCATCCAGACACAGCCCACAATTGTCCTCAATGACAACACAACCTCAAAGAGGTGTTGTTCTTTACTAGAATTAACTTTAGATGTTGAAATATAGTGTAATCACTTGGATTCCCCTTCAAACCCTTATGGTACCTGCTTAGGAGGGTTAGGAGGAGTTTGGAGACAAAGTTGAGTAAAAAATGAGCAAAAATTAGGTGTCCAAATCGTTATTAAATTGAAGTAGGTCGACCACCGCCTAAGTAGGTCCCACTGGGAGCTGCTTGCGCGGTCTTGCGAAAATGCAAATAACTCTCTACTCTAATGTTATATAGACAAACATTTAATGTGTTAGAAACTAGACTCGTAGATTTTCTAGATGAACCATCTCGTAATTCCACATATATTGAGCATATTTATGAATGTAACTTGTGATGACATTTCCCATCCTTTATTCCACAACTTGCTTGACTTCAAAACATAACACCCGACTATCATATGACTAAAATAACTCATAAAATAACCTCCTTGTCATGTTAAGCACCCTAGTATAACCCCAAAAGTACATGTTATAACATTCTCAATTTGTCGACTTTCGACGAAACGTATCTTCTTCAAGTTGTTTAGCTTCTAAGCCTTACAACCCTCTTAGTACTTGTTATCCATGTTCTTAAATATTTGTAACCTCCAAGGTAACATTATCAACTTACTTTATGTACTTTCAAAGACGATCTCATTTCTGAGCTTACATAAATTGACTTATGACGTACTTTTGCATATGAAAACATGGGGTGCAACACTAGCCTCAAGTCCTCCAGACTGGCCCATCACTAGAACACAGAAAACACATCTCGCACCTCATCCATGAAATCACAAGTCGTTGATGCACAACTGATACTGAGCACTCACATACATATGAGTGAGTGGAAGGAATTTAATAGAAACGCTTCAAGCTGAATCAATGCCACACGATAAGGAAAGAAATATTGGAAAATTTTCCTACATGCCCTGTAGCCTCTCGAAGATAGGTATGGACGTCATCATACCGATTCGCAAGACTCCACTAGACACTTGCTCATGACTCATAGAACCTATGAACCTAGAGCTTTGATACCAACTTGTCACGACCCAAAATCCATCTAGTCATGATGGAACCTAACCCAACCCGCTAGGTAATCCAAATAACAATCAACACAACTCAAATGAGAATAATAAGGGCCAGTGATTAAAATAACTGTCTATACGAAATCCCAATAAATTGTTAGTACAAATCACGAGCCACTATGACTAGATTTACAAAACTGATATGAAGTAAATACAACCTCTGTTTGAAATGTACATAAATAGAATTCGAATCTAAAACTACCAAGGATGAGTAGTAGCTATATCCAAAAGGCAGGTACATCTTTAGTGCCAGCTTCTGTCATACATAGCATCACAACTCTGAGATCTGCACGCAAGGTGCAAAAGTTTAGTATGAGTACAACCGATCTCATGTACTAAGCAAGTATCACACTACCACAAAAAAGGCTTTTAGCGGAAATTATATAATGGCAATAACATACTTGCCGCTAATTTATTATGTAAAGGCCAATGTTACCGGCAATTGATTATTTGCCGAGAATATATAAATTTTCCCGGCAATTGACTTATAATGGCCACCAAGCCTTATGCATTTTACTGAACTCTTAATAAGTCCAAGAGCAGGACATTTTTTTACACTTCCTCCAAATTATTTTTCATTTCCCTCCTTAATATTCATAATCAATTAGTCATAATTAAGCTCGGAGAGATAATTAACCTCGGAGAGATAATAGAAGCAAGAATTATAAATGATACTCGTTATCACCTGTACAGTTCGTTATTTCAACAAGTATAGAACCGTAATATGATCAAATCATGAAATCACCGATAAAATTACCTTAGTGCACATACTTTTCTTAACGTACTCTACTCAGTCAGTAACCCACCATATAAGGAAGATATGCAAATAAATTAGGTAAACAACCACGGAAAATTTCAAGTAAAGATGAAATGCTATAACAAAATATCAAACAATCTGTTGCGGCGTGCAACCTAATCCAAATAGAAATCGCATCATGGCTCTAAGGCCCACATCAAAATCTCAATAACCAAACCAAACAAAAACCACCAGAAACCCATCGATTTGTCGCAATCCGTGTGTACACCATCAAGAAGACACATGAGAGGTTGACCCTAGGCGGATGGATCCGAATCCACATGTATCTGGACAACTCATGTGCTATCATAATCTGCCCGGCGTGGTCACAAGCTCAATATCACAATCCGCCTGGTGTGGTCACGGGCTTAATATTTGGATCCACCCGGTGTGGTTACATGCTCAATAACACAATCCGCTCGGCATGGTCACAGGCTCAATATCATAATCCGCCCAGCTTGGTCACAGGTTATATATCACAATCTGTCTGGCGCGGTCACATGCTATATATCACAATCTACCAAGTGTGGTCACAAGCTATATGTCACAATCCTCTAGGTGCATTCCCATGCTATATATCACATTTCGCCCGATGTGGTCACGGGCTACCAGTCCATTCAATATCAAAAATAAAGCAGATGTGCAAGAATACATGTACATGATCAAAAAACATAAAATTTCATACTTCTGGAATGATATAAGTGACATGCTAAGGTATATGCATGTGTAAGTGTGATATCATTGCTCTAATCAGGTAACTACATCACAAAATAGCAATTATCAGGTTTAATAAGGAGATTAACCTCTATGTAACCTCAAACTTGGCTCAAATAGCTCACAATTGGGGTACAAATAAGAGAAACCTCTTAGCATGAAGCTTATCAATTAATTCAAGGCATATCATAGCCTAAACACTACCCTGAGCATGGATAATACCCTTGTTCACGCACATGGGCTTATCCCCACACATATACACCACTCATAGCACGTAGCTATAGCAAAAAACTCAGGAAATTATGTCTCAACCAAGTTTAGGTAAGATAATTATATCAATCAAGCCAAAATAATACTCTGAAAATACCATCCCGCGCAAATCAACCTCCGAACTACTCGAAACTAGCCAAAAGTAACTCAAAAACATCAAATAGTGCCTTAGGAATCTAACCCAAACAATAAAGGTTGAATCTTTAATCAAATACTCAAAGTCAACCAAAAGTTCAACCCGGGCCACACCCTTGAACCCGACAAAACTTACAAATTCTGACAACTCATTCGGATATGAGTACAACCATACTAATTTCACTCAAATCCGACTCCGAATCGATGTTGAAAACCCAATTATTCACATTAGAATGTTTTGACAAATTTCCCCAATTTTTCTTTTAAATTCACTAATCAAATGTCGAAATCAAAGATATAATCGTGTAAAATAATCAAATCCGAGTAAAAAATACTTACCATAATCCGTGTGGTGAAAATACCCTCAAAAAAATCTCAAATCCGAGTTCCCTAACTCAAAATATAATAAAATAACAAAAACCTTCGAAATAGAGTACTTTATAATACTACTTTAGGAATACCCATCGCGATCGCGGGAAAAGCTTTGTGACCGCGAAAAATAAACAACATTGCCACAAAAATTCCCTATGCATTATATACTACTGCGACACAAACACGATGCCCACAAAGTCAAAAGCTACGCGAACGCGAAGAAGAGTTCTCCAGCTCCCAGAATACCAACACGATCGTGACCTTAGTATGCGAACGCGATGCTCAAGTCCCACAGCATTTGCGAACGCGACGCTACTTACACAAACACCAATAAAAATAGCAAAGCTCCAATATTACCTACGTGATCGCAACTACATCTTCGCGATCGCGAAGAACAACTGAGGCATCAGAAATCAGCAGATCAGCAATGAAATCATCCTCCAAAATGATCTAAAACTACCTCGAAACTCACCTGAGCCCCTTGGTACCTTATCAGAACATACCAAGTCCCAAAATATAAAATGGACCTACTCGAGGGCTCAAATCCCATAAAATAATATCAAAATAATGAATCGCACCTCAATTCAAGCTTAATGAACTATTCAAATTTCTAAACTTCAAACTTCGAACCATGCGTCTGATTCAAGCTTAACTAATCCGGAATCAAGCTAAAATTTACAAACAAGTTCCAAATGACAAAACGAACATATTATAACTTTCGAAACAACAATCCAAACAGAAAGAAGAAGGCCCTCTAACAGATCAACAGCCTATCAAAGACTCATAAGAAAGTTATTATATTTAACAGTAACAAGGCCAACCATTGCCATTGGAGTTTAGACATTGCCTTTGGAAGCAGCCTTAAGAATTGTCAGATATGTAAAAAATCAACCAGGGTGGGGCATCCTATTATCTAGTAATTACAGCAACAACATTACTACATATTGTGATGCAGATTGGGCAGTCTGCCCACTCACAAGGAAATCTGTTACTGGTTTCCTAATTAAAGTAGGGGACTCTATAGTATCATGGAAATCTAATAAGCAAACTACAGTTTCTAGGAGCTCTGCAGAAGCTGAATATAGGAGCCTTGCAACAACTGTAGCAGAACTGGTTTGGCTTCTAGGTGTGCGAAAGGAGGTAGACACATAATTTAAAGCTCTAGTTAACATTTATACAGACAGTAAGGCAGTTATACAAATAGTTGCAAATCTAGTTTATCATGAGAGAACCGAATATATAGAAATTGATTGTCATTTCGTAAGAGAAAAAATACAACAAGGACTTATCACCACCAACTACATCACTAGAAAAGATCAACCTGCTAATATTCTCACCAAAGGTCTTAATCGAGTTCAACATGAGCATCTCAACTCACTACTAGAAATTCGGACAAAAGCGACCACAAAAAGCGACCAAATTTGGTCGCTTATGGCATAAAAAGCGACCAAAAAGCGACCAAACATGCCTGGTAGCTATATTGATGGTCCCTTTTATTTAGGGACCAAAGTTGGTCGCTATTTAGCGACCAACTTTGGTCTCTAAGCTAAAAGGGCCAAATATTCTGATTTTGACGTTAGTGACCAACTTTGGTCGCTATATTAATTTAATAATATAAATTTAGCGACCAAAGTTGGTCTCTACATATGAAATACGTTGTTTTTAATTTATCATTAATCATTAGAAAGCGACCAACTTTGGTCTCTAATCCAAATATTATATTTTAAAATCTGGACAATAGAGACCAAAGTTGGTCGCTAAATTCAAGAATTTAATTTTTTTTTTTAAAGATAAGCGACTAACATTGGTCGCTATATTTCCAGAAATTGTATTTTTTTTAATACAAATCTGGGCAGGTAGCGACCAAGATTGGTCGCTATTGCCCAGAAAAATATTTTTTTTATAGTGAAATGCGACCAAATAGAGACCAAAGTTGGTCGCTTTTCTTGGTATATTTTTGGCAGAAACTACCTGTTTTGGCAGCTACACCACCTGCCAGCTTACCAAACATCCTAAACAGGCATTTTATGCCAGCAACAACAACAACAACAATTAAAAGCAACAATTAATAGAACTAACACATTAAGCTAACAAAACTAAGTTAACGCTTATTACAAGCTCATTCGAACTAAAAAGAACTAACACAATAGAACTAAGTTTTTTTGTCTAGTTCAAAGTATATAAAGTACTCAAGGAGTGTTCTTTCAGCATCCTCGTCCGAAAGTTGGATTGCCTCGCCCGATTCATTAGGTGGTTGACTGCGTATGAATTCCCCCACGTCAGCTGCATGTGAAGCGAACCTATATGAAAAATTATATATATTGAATTAGTATTTCAAAATTTATATAAAAGTAAATCAAAATACTTAATGAAAAGTAAAAAACTTACATGTATATAGTCGAGGCTCGACCCTCCTTTCTGAATCAGTCTCTTTCTTCTTCTTTACAATACGAGTTTCATTGAATAGCTCATCTTGCTTCATTGGCATCATAAAGTTGTCTGGTGGCTTTGGTGATTATCCTCGTGGTACTATTACTCGAGATGAACTTGGATACAGAGAATAACTTGGATACAGTACCTGATAGGGTGTGTCTTTGATCAATTATTGATCTCTATAGCTACAATGATAATGAGAAGGCAACGACATGTATTTCAAAATAGTGATGGTAAAGGTAGGATTTAACATTTCCTAAGTAGATAAAAGAGGTTATAGAGGAATTCTCTACTTCACTTTCCAAGAGGAAAAAAAGTTTGATTGATAGTGACAACGTTGATGAAGACGGAATGTTTTCCGTTGGTCATGGTAGTTCCCATAAAGTGAGGATCATAAGACTCTATGATGACAAAGATTATAGGAAGTTTTGTTCTAAACTTTCTTCCAAGTCTGATCCGTACAAGCTTAATATGATATTGGTGATATTTCTTCGGATTCAGACAATGATTTGACCGACAAAAGTATGGAAATGCTCTTAAAAAGAATTAAAGGTAAAACATTTTTCTTGGTAGAGAAGGATGCTGAAAAGATTTTACCTTTAATTCTTTTTAAGAGCATTTCCATACTTTTGTCGGTCAAATCATTGTCTGAATCCGAAGAAATATCACCAATATCACATTAAGCTTGTACGGATCAGACTTGAAAGAAAATTTAGAACAAAACTTCCTATAATCTCTGTCATCATAGAGTCTTATGATCCCCATTCTATGGGAACTGCCATGACCAACGGAATACATTCCGTCTTCATCAACCTTGTCACTCTCAATTAAACTTCTTTTCCTCATGGAAAATGAAGTACAGAATTACTCTATAAGCTCTTCTTTTATCTACTTAGGAAATACTAAATTCCTACCTACACCATCACTATTTGAAACACATGCCATTGCCTTCTCATCATCATTGTCGCTAATGAGAAGAACAATTAAAGGCACACTTTGCCAGGTACTGTGTCTTAGTTATTCTTGGTGGAAGTTCTATTGCATGTCTAATAACATCATCAACCTCTTCTAATAATCGTCCGGCAATCTAAAATTCTAAAACATAAACTAAAAGTTCAATTCATATCCTAAACCTTCAATTCATATCCACAAAAGTTCAACTCATATCCTAAAAGTTTCAACTCATATCGTAAAAAGTTCAAGTCATACATAAAAGCTTCAATTTATATCGTACAAGTTCAATTCACAAGAACAAAATCTAAAAACTAAAAGTTCATCAATTCTTATCCTACGAGTTTAAACATAAACTAAAAGTTCAATTTATATCCTAAAGGTTCAATTCATATCCACAAAACTTCAAGTCATATCCTAAAATTTCTATTTATATCCTAAAAATTCAACTCATATCCTAAAAGTTTCAATTTATATCCTACAAGTTCAATTCACAAGGACAAAACCTAAAAACTTAAAGTTATATTCATATTCTATGAGTTTAAACATAAACTAAAAGTTCAAGTCATATCCTAAAGGTTCAATTTATTTCCTAAAAGTTCAACTCATATCCTAAAAGTTTCAACTCATATCGTAAAAAGTTCAAGTCATATCCTAAAAGCTTCAACTCATACCTAAAAGGTTCAATTCATATCCTAAAAATTCAACTCGTATCCTAAAAGGTTCAATTCATATCCACAAAAATTCAAGTCATATCCTAAAGGTTCAACTTATACATAAATGCTTCAATTTATATCCTAAAGCTTCAACTCATACCTAAAAGGCTCAAGTCATATCCTAAAAGTTCAACTCATATCTTAAAAGCTTCAAGTCATATCCTAAAATTTCTATTTATAACTAAACTATCAAGACAATACAAAGATTCAAGGTTCAATTTATATCCTAAAAGTTATATTCATATCCTACGAGTTTAAACTTAAACTAAAAGTTCAATTTATATCCTAAAAGCTTCAACTCATACCTAAAAGGTTTAATTTATATCCTAAAGCTTCAACTCATACCTAAAAGGCTCAAGTCATATCCTAAAAGTTCAACTCATATCCAAAAAGCTTCAAGTCATATCCTAAAATTTCTATTTATAACTAAGCTAGTTTTATCCTAAAAGTTTAACTCATTGTTATTTCAAGCATTATTACACGGCTAATGTTAGTTATCCTCTATGTGGGTGACTCGTTGTACTCAAACAAGAGCCACGCAACGATTCGCTTAAGGCGTTAAACATTAACATTGTCTTGAACTTTAAGAGAAAATCCAAATATATATACTATCATGTGTCTATATTAAATATCTACCTATAAACTAATCAAGATTAAACTAAAAGTTCAATTTATACCCTAAAAAGTTCGATTCACAAGAAAAAATCATAAACCCTAAAAGTTTAGGGTTTCTTCTCTTCAAACTATTTCTTGCCCAAATTAATAGGTAAAACCAAATATTTTAGCTACTAAAAATTATCATAGATTTAATTTAGCTAAGAACAATTAATTTTTAGGGTTCAAACTAGAAGGAATTAAACAAATTAAAATAAGTCTATTTCGAAAAAACATAAATAAAGGAGAGAGAAACCTACCAGCTGGGCAGTGGAGGACACCGACGGAGCTGCTGCCGCCGCCGGCGGGCGTCGGTGGCACCGCTACTGGAGGGAGACGGAGGGGGGGTGTTTGAATGTGAGAGAGAGAAGAGAGGGTTTGGGGAATTTTTTGAAGAAAATAAGAGAATGGGAGGGGAAACCCGTTTTTAACTCTGTTTTTACAAAAAGCGAACAACCTTGGTCGCTATTTTTGGTACCAAATATGTGTTGACTATTTTGACCAAAATAGCGACCAACGTTGGTCGCTAATTTTATATTATATATATTTATATTTTATAGTTTTTTCAAAATAATAATATAATTATTAAAATTTTGTAAGCGGATCCCACTTTAGTGACCAATATTGGTCGCTAATCTCAGTAAACGTTTGACCAAGCAAGTCTGACCAATCTAGTCAACATTTTGACTACTTTAGCGACCAACCTTGGTCGCTATTTGGTTTCCACAATTTATTTTATTATTTTTGCTAGTTTAGCGACCAACTTTGGTCGCTTTTTCCCATAGACCAAATTTGGTCGCTATTTTGGTCGCTTTTTACAGGAATTCTAGTAGTGACTCCAAGCTAGGTGTACTTAAAATCTTTACTACACCTAGCTTGAGGAGGAGTGTTAACAAAGTCATTTCATAAGCATTAAGTATTATTAGTTGTATAATCCGGTAGTTAGTTATAAGTAGTTATAAATAGTAGCCTTGTGTACGAAAGGGGGTGCAGTTGATTGAATAAGCAATCAAGTCTTTCTTCTTCTCTCTATCATTTGCTTCTCCTCTCTAACAGTCTACTTCTTGTTCTTGATCAAGAGTTCTTGACTAATAATAGGATCCGCCACTGACAGCAACTCCCAAGTCTTGTGGAGTGTCGATTTGCAATTCTCATCACTTGCCATCGAATGTGATATATAAGAACACACTATAGGACAATCACCGCCCTACTATTTGCTTGACATTTGGTTTTCTTGGAATCTCATGGCACTGTGAGGAAAAAAAAAGGTTATTTTAATGGATTTGCTGTTTATTTAGTTGACTTCAATTTTGTATTAATTACTATACATGATTATGCCCTTCTTTTATTTCTCGTTAGAAGGTTTTTCCGATGTCGTATTCTTTTCAGTAGGTTTCTTTTGTGCCTTGAGTGCGATAGGAGATTCCAGAAGATTAGGCAAGATTTAAGAAAGATAGAGAATGTTAAATTGAGAAGAGAAAATCTTTTATGATATAGTTTAGCCCTTTGTTGTTTGTTTGGGGAGAGAAACAAATTCTGCACCACTTTAGTTTTACTGAGCATTAGCAATTCTATATTAACTTCTGTAAATATTATATAGGTTTAATTTGTAATAGTATGCAGTTGATGTGTTTATATGAATCTTAGATTGTTTGTAAACGAGACATGATGTTTGAGCATTATCCAAGGGAATTTTTTTTTACTGTCGTGGAGATGGAAATAATTGTTATTTTAAAATTTTAATTAAAAACTATACTAAAAGGGAAAATAGTTCGATCATAATTTCTTATGTTATGATAAATATGTTAAAAAAATTGTTACACAAAATATTAAATAAGGAAGGTATAATATCGTAAACCGCGAGAAAGTTAGTGTGATGGAGCGAAACGGAGGAAAAGTCTCTAAAATTATCTCTTTTCATTTGTATGTTTGAAATGTAAAAGATCAAGAATTCGTAAGGCTTATGGGCGTATGCCTTTGGTTTGGCTAAATTCTTACTCTTTGTTGATAAAACAGAAAACCATTCTTTTATAGCATCAAGGCCCATTAGCTCAGTTGGTTAGAGCGTCGTGCTAATAACGCGAAGGTCGCAGGTTCGAGACCTGCATGGGCCATTTTCTCTTTTTTCTCTTTTTTCTCTTTTTTCTCTTTTTTCTCTCTCATGAGAGAAGTATCTGTGATTCAATTCCGTATGGTATATTAACGTGAGAAAACTGAAGTTTTGTTGATTAGTTCCTATTAGGACAAGCATGTTGGAGCCTTAGCTTGTCCCTTTTCTTTCTCCACCACTTGCAATTTCTTTCCAATAAACCTATCTTTTTACCAATGAAGACGAACTTAACTGATATTTTAAGAATCTCCATTGAAGATTTAGTTCAAGAAATAATTGAAGAAAATTATTATAGTTATAACAATTGTTCTCCTTTCTTTTTATATAGTGGACAAACCCATACTTCCTCATGTTCAAGAAATGTGGAAGTAGATTAATTAGTTCAGTAAATCTATTTACTTTCTTGTGCTTCAGATTATTTAATTAACTCTCGTACGTATGAATAGTACCGTACGTATGAATAGTACTCTAACCAAAGCTCTGATGCCACTTGTTAGGACCCGGTGGCACTAAACACTACTGCACAGCGGAATAAAATAAATGATCAACGAAACCAAAAATAAATGACACAATATTTAACGTGGTTCACCTAAAACGTTTAGGCTACGTCCACAAATCCGACACCAATTTCCACTAAAACATTTAGCAGGCATACAAAGAGAGACTTCCCCAATAATTTGGAGGTACAACAATTCCTGAGCTTTACCCAAAATAGTGGCGCACACAAAAGTGTTTCCCGAAAAATACCCGACTAGTATTCTACTCACTATTTTGTCACTCCCCTGTTAGGAAACATTCCTAAAGGAACTATATCTCTCTCCCTCTCAAACTCTTTCTTCTTGAGTTTTTTTTGGTGTGTTATACAATGAAATGGAAGGGGGTATTTATAGTTTTGAGATAGGGACCAAAAGTGCAAATCTCACCTACCAAGAAGGATCAATTTGCAATACTACCATCTCACCTACCACTCATTGCATCATTGCTTATCTCACTAAGGAGAGTTGCATCATTGCTTACCTCTCTCATACATCACCATAATTGTTGGAAAAACTAACAATTCTCCCCCTTCCAACTATATGGTGGATCCACTATCCCTGCAGCTTCTCTACAGAACTCAAACTTCCCTTTCGGTAAAGTCTTGGTCAACATGTCCGATCCATTTTCGTCTGTATGGATCTTTTCAAGCCGCAACATCCTCTTCTCCAACACATCCCTGATCCAATTATATCTCACATTAATATGTTTGGATCTGGAATGGAATGAGGCATTCTTCGCAAGGTGGATAGCACTTTGACTATCACAAAATAACTGATAACCGTCTTGCGAAAATCCAAGTTCAGTTAAGAACTTCTTCATCCATATCAATTCTTTGCAAGCCTCCGTTGCTGCGATGAATTCAGCTTCAGTAGTTGATAATGCAACACATTTTTGCAACTTTGATTGCCATGACACAGCTCCCCCTGAAAAGTTAATCAAGTATCCTGAAGTTGATTTTCTAGAATCAACATCTCCAGCCATATCTGCATCAGTATAGCCAACCAATACAGGGTTGTCTTCTCCAAAACATAAGCATAGTTTGGAGGTTCCTCGAAGATACCTGAGAATCCACTTAACAGCATCCCAATGTTCCTTTCCTGGATTAGAAAGAAATCTACTTACCACTCCTACAGCGTGAGCGATATCTGGCCGTGTACAAACCATGGCATACATCAAACTTCCTACTGCTGAAGCATATGGAATCCGCTCCATCTTTCTTCTCTCATCATCTGTTGACGGGCTTTGCTTGGTGCTCAATCTAAAGTGGTTAGCAAGAGGACAGCTAACTGCTTTAGTTTTCTCCATGTTGAACCGTTGAAGTACCTTCTCGATGTACTTCTCCTGAGACAACCATAACTTCTTGGCTTCTCGGTCTCGCATAATCCTCATCCCAAGGATCTGTTTTGCTGGCCCCAAGTCTTTCATGGCGAAGAACTTGCTTAGCTGTTCTTTTAAGCTATTAATTCTGGAAACATTCCGGCCAACAATCAACATATCATCCACATAGAGCAATAGGATGATGAAATCATCGTCAGAAAACTTCTGAGCGAACACACAATGGTCTGAAGTTGTCTTCTTGTAGCCGTGTTGCCCCATCACCGACTCGAACTTCTTGTACCACTGCCTTGGTGCCTGTTTTAAGCCATAGAGGCTTTTCCTCAATCTACAAATGCAGTCCTCTTTCCCCTTTTGCTGGAAACCGTCTGGTTGCTCCATGTATATCTCCTCTTCCAAATCACCATGTAGGAAGGCGGTTTTTACATCCATCTGCTCAACCTCCAGGTTGAGGCTTGCTGTTAATCCCAGCACCGTGCGTATTGAGGTCATTTTCACAACTGGTGAGAATATTTCATCAAAGTCAATGCCTTTCCTTTGATTGAAACCTTTGACGACCAATCTTGCTTTGAATCTCGGAAGGGAATTGTGTTCATCATGCTTCATCTTGAACACCCACTTATTCTTCAAAGCTCTCTTGCCTTTCGGCAACTTCACCAGCTCAAACGTCTTGTTCTCATGCAAGGATTTCATCTCGTCTTGCATGGCTTCTATCCACTTCTCCTTATGTTCATCATCAATAGCTTCTTCAAAGCTGTCGGGTTCTCCCCCGTCAGTGAGTAACACATACTCATGTGGAGAATATCTGGTAGACTGTTGCACAACTCTTCCAGATCTTGTGTGATAAGGAGGGTTATTGAGGATTGGTGGTTGAGGTTGATCCTCCTCGTCTGCATCATCATCACCATTGTCCTCGTTACCTTCAGTATCTGCTGGTTCATCTTAATTAGGAAGATCAGGGGCTTCAGGTTGATTATCCTGAACATCATCTCCAACTTGTCTCGGCACCACTGTTGGAGGCAACTCAAACTCAGCAGAATCATCAGTGGACTTCTCTACTTTGTCAATGTCTTCAATTGTTTGGTCCTCAACGAACACGACATCTCGACTCCTGACGAGATTCTTCTGCACCGGATCATAGAACTTATAGCCAAGCATGTCTTGACCATAGCCGATGAATACACACTCCCTTGTCTTGACATCAAGTTTGCTCCTTTCATCTTTCGGAACATGGACATAGGCTTTGCAGCCAAATACCCGTAATTGATCATAAGAGATATCTCTTCCTGACCAAATCTTTTCTGGAGCCTCGTACTGAAGAGGGACACAGGGTGAATGGTTCAGCACATAGGCTGCTGTAACTAGAGCTTCACCCCAGAAAGCCTTTGGTAACTTTGAATGAGAGAGTAAACATCTGGTTCTCTCGATCAAAGTTCTGTTCATCCTCTCAGCCAAGCCATTCAACTGGGGAGTTTTAGGAGGTGTGAACTGATGTCGAATACCATGCTCTTTACAGTAAGCATCAAATTGACCCTGGTATTCACCGCCATTGTCTGTCCGGATGCACTTCAACTTCTTACCAGTCTCTCTTTCCACCAAGGTCAGAAACTGTTTGAAAACTTGAAACACTTGATCCTTGGTCTTCAGCGTGTATACCCATGTCTTTCGTGAATGATCATCAATAAAGGTCACGAAATATCGGGCACCACCGAGGGACTTCTTGAAAGGCCCACATACATTTGAGTGTACCAGATCCAACACATTTTGCCTTCTGGAAGGAGAGAATCTTTTGAACGAAACTCTGTTTTGTTTCCCAGCTAAACATTCAACACATTTCTTCAACTGGATCTGGTTTAGACCTGGTAAGGCGTTCTTCTTTACCAAACGCGCCATTGACTTCTCACTCATGTGGCCAAGACGTCTATGCCACAACTTGATATTGCTATCATTCTCCGCAACATTTATAACTTGTTGGGAGATGCTCGCCTGGGTCACGTACAACTTTGACTGCTTCGTGCCCCGCGCCACCACCAATGAGCCCTTCGTGAGCTTCCATTGGCCATTATGGAAGGTATTGCAGTAACCTTCCTCATCGAGCTTGTCTACGGAGATCAGATTCAGGCGCATATCTGGAACATGCCTAACATCTCTTAAAAGTAGCTTCATCCCATTCATGGTCTCTAGGCAAACATCACATTTGCCTACAACTGTTGAGAAATTGGCATTTCCCATCTTTACACGACCAAAGTCTCCAGGTGTGTAAGATGAGAAGAGTTCTCTCCGTGGCGTCGCATGAATGGTAGCCCCACTATCAATCACCCAGGTCATCTCTTGGGTTGTCAGATTGATAATGTCGTCATCGTAGACAACGTTGAACTCACCAAAGGAGTTCGTTTCATCATCACTGCTTTCTTCGGGCTTCACCTTTTTGCCTTTGTTCTTCTTCTGGTCATTCTGGAACTGTCGGCAAAATCTTTTGATATGCCCCTTCTTTTTGCAGTAATGGCACTCAACATTTGCAAATTTATTGGATTTACCTCTGCTCTTATCTCTGTTACTCTGGCTCTTATTTTGACTTCTCCCCCTGGTCGTAACAGCCAACACCTCTGACTGTGAAGAAGATGTTCCTTGTGATCGGCGTCTCATTTCTTCATTCAGAATGCCACTCTTGACTGTCTCCATGTTTACCACACCGTTGGGTGCAGAATTGGTGATTGAAACCTTCAAGGTTTCCCATGACTCTGGGAGTGTTGCCAGCACCATAAGAGCAAGTACCTCGTCATCGAACTTTATGCCCATTCCCGACAACTGGTCGACAATCCCTTGTATTTCATTAAGGTGATCTGCCACAGTTGTCCCTTCTACATATTTTACTTGCATTAATTTTGTCAAGTAAAATAATTTGTTGTTACCTGTTTTAGAGGCATACAACTCTTCGAGCTTGTCCCATAACGACCTTGCATGTGTCACACCAGAAATGTGGTTGTACACATTGTCTTCAACAAATTGCCGTATGTAGCCGCACACTTGGTTGTGCTCAAATTCCCAGTCCTCGTCTGACTTATCTTCAGGTTTCTGAGAACTGAACACCGGCAGGTGCATCTTTGTCACGAACAGGAGATCCTTCATCTTGTTTCTCCATAAGTGATAATTTGTGCCATTCAGGTTGACCATCTTGCTTGTCCTCGCCTCCATTTAGATCAGAATTTGACAGACTTCTGCAATCTAAAAAAAATTCCGATGGTGAATAGTAACCGTGGATATGAATAGTGCCCGTATGGATGAATAGTCTCGTACGTATGAATAGTACCGTACGTATGAATAGTACTCTAACCAAAGCTCTGATGCCACTTGTTAGGACCCGGTGGCACTAAACACTACTGCACAGCGGAATAAAATAAATGATCAACGAAACCAAAAATAAATGACACAATATTTAACGTGGTTCACCTAAAACGTTTAGGCTACGTCCACAAATCCGACACCAACTTCCACTAAAACATTTAGCAGGCATACAAAGAGAGACTTCCCCAATAATTTGGAGGTACAACAATTCCTGAGCTCTACCCAAAATAGTGGCGCACACAAAAGTGTTTCCCGAAAAATACCCGACTAGTATTCTACTCACTATTTTGTCACTCCCCTGTTAGGAAACATTCCTAAAGGAACTATATCTCTCTCCCTCTCAAACTCTTTCTTCTTGAGTTTTTTTTTGTTGTGTTATACAATGAAATGGAAGGGGGTATTTATAGTTTTGAGATAAGGACCAAAAGTGCAAATCTCACCTACCAAGAAGGATCAATTTGCAATACTACCATCTCACCTACCACTCATTGCATCATTGCTTATCTCACTAAGGAGAGTTGCATCATTGCTTACCTCTCCCATACATCACCATAATTGTTGGAAAAACTAACAAATTCTTGATATTAATTTATTTGAGTGAAATATACGTATACTTGTAGCTATTGAGCACATAAACTAGCTAGCACGATATGGGAAACACAAATCTGTTGACCATACGCATATGATTGTTATATAGCAAAGCTCACGATGAAGGTGCTATCATAATGAGTCGATTGAAAGTAGTTTGTCATAAAGAACGTAACGATAATATACTGACGAAAATAAAAATATAAAAGGTTAGTAATTTACTATCTTTCAAACATAAAATAATGATATACAGACATGGACAAACAACTTTATTTTTTAATTGAATTTTGCACGGCAAACTTCCTCACACTATTCCTCATAGGTTGCATGGGAAATCATCAACGTATAATTTATCATGAAATAGTAAGGCGGAGTACTCACCAAGCGTCCGATTCATACCTAGACATCTCGGATCTTAATCAAACTTTGCACACAAGTTCAATTTAGCTACACAAATCTATCCATAGCCCTGGAACACTAATCGGAGTCCGATAATATCAAAGTTAACTATTGGTCAAATTTATAAACTCCAAAATCCTTCTAATGCCAACTTTCGATAAATGGTACCAAATCCACCTAGGAACCTCCAAAACAAATCCTAACATACGCCCAAGTTCAAAATATCATACAAACCTATAGGAACCTTCAAATCCTGATTTCGAGGTTGTTTGCCCAAAAGTCAAACCTTGGTCAACTCTTACAATCTTAAGGTTTCCAAATTGAGACTAAGTATTCCAACTCACTCTCGAACCTCATGAAAACCAAACCACCCATACCCGAATGCCATATAACATCAAACCCACCTACGAAAAGTTTCAAATAGGGAAACATGGGTTCTAATACTCAAAACGATCAATTATGTCATTATGTTCTTTACCTATTAAACAAACACTCACCCTCCAACGGGTTAGAAACATACCTGAAGTGCTGAAATGGTGTAGATATCTGCTCCGCATATCTGACTCCCTCTCCTAAGTAGCCTCCTTGTTCGGTTGTCCTTTCCAAACACCTTCACCGACGCAATCTCCTTTGACCTCAACTTCTGAACCTATCTGTCCAAGATAGCTACTGGCTCTTCTTCATAGGCCCAATTCTTATCTAGGTGCACTATGCTGAAGTCCAAAACATGCAACTTATCTTCATTATACCTCTGATGCATAAAAACATAAAATACCGGATAGACTCTTGAATGACTAGGAGATAAAGTAAGCCTTAAGCAACCTCACCAACTCTCTCCAGTACCTCAAATAGACCAATAAATTAACCTCGAAATTAACTTGCCTTTCTTCCTAAATCTCATCACACCCTTCATGGATAAACTTTCAAAAGTACATTCTCAGCCTCCATAAATGCCACATCACGAACCTTCTTCTCTGCATAACTCTTCTGCCGACTTTGAGCTGTCCGAAGTCATTCTTTAATCAACTTTACCTTTTCCAACGTATCACGAACTAAGTCAGTACATAACAATCTAGCCTCACAGTCTTAAATCAACTAATAGGAGAACGACACTGTCTACCATATAAAGCCTCATATAGTGCCATCTAAATGCTGGATTGATAACTATTATTGTAAGAAAACTCTACCAAAGGTAAGAATCAATCTCAATGACCCCCAAAATAAATCAGGCAAGCCTGCAACATATCCTCAAGAATCTCAATAGTCCACTCGAATTGACCATTCGTTTGTGGGTGAAAATGTATACTATGTTCGACCTGTGTACCTAAATACCACTGTACTACTCTAAAAGTGAGATGTGAACTGAGTGCCACAGTTTAGAATGATAGAAATAGGAACATCAAGCAAACTATCCACCTGTCAAATGTAAATTTGGGCCGACCTCTCTGAGTATAAGTAATCAATATTGGTATAAAGTGGGGGGACGTAGTCAACATATCCACAATGAGCCAAATAAAATCAAACTTCCTCAAGAAATGTGGTAATCCTACTACAAAGTAAATTACGGTACGCCCTCACATCCACTCTGGTATAACTATCTTCTGAGTCAAACCACCCGGTTTCTGATGTTCGTACTTAACTTGCTGGCAACTCAAGCACTGTAAAACATGCCCAACAATGTGCTTCTTCATCCTCCGCCACTAATAATGTTGATTCAAGGCGTGATACATCTTCATAGCACCTGTATGAATATAATACTGCGAACTATGAGCCTCCTGAAGTATCAACTCCCTCAAGCCATCAACATTTGGAACACAAATCCGACCTTGAAGCCGCATAACACCATCATCTACAATAACCACCTTAAGTACTAACAAATGGGGATCATCATACTAGAGAGCCTTAATGTGACGACTAGCGCAACAACACAAGCGAGAACTCTACTAGACTTAGAAATATCCAATCCCACAAATTTATTAGCCAAGAACTGAACATCCATAGCCAAAGTCTCCCCTCAGCTAAAATCCATGCCAAACTCTTCTTGATGTTATTTATGCTTCCTACCTTGCTTGGTACTATTTTATATGTGCTTGGTAAGGAAGAGTGGATTGCACGAAGGGTGTTTCTAGGCTTTTGAGGAAGAGTGACTTATGCATGAATGGTGTTTCCGTGCTTCTTTACATTATTATTACACGAATGGTGTTTTCGTGTTTTATTAGGAATAATATATATATATATATATATATATATATATATATATATATATATATATATATATAGAGAGAGAGAGAGAGAGAGAGAGAGAAAGAAAGAAAGAGTGAGGAGGTTCATTGAGAGACTCGCTTAGGAGACAGGGAGAAGGGTGTTGTCGTGCTATTATATCTTTTACTCATTCCTTTTATTATGCGGAGTAGATTCTGCTATGTTGTTTCATAGAGATCATCTAATCCTCTTGGATTTGAGTTGTTGAGAAAGTTTTAGTTTTATTATTTGAGAAACATGGTTGTTATTTCTTTTAGTTGATCACTTTACTATTCCTCATATTTCCTCTTGTTATTTCTCTTATATGTTAACTACATAGGTTTATATAGTGGGTGTCTAGGATTAGCCTTGTCACTACCTAATCGGAGTTAGGCTCGAAACTTACTAAGCACATTGGATCAGTTGTACTCATACTACACTTTTATACTTCTTGTGTAAATTCAGGCATTGGTACCATCAGAGTCCCGAAGGGTGCTTAGCTTGGATACTTGGAAGACTCGATGTAGTGTTACATATCCGTTTAGAGCTTATGCATGTAGTGACACCAATCTTTGGAAGTTGTGTAGACGGTTGTGATGATTTTAGGCTTATTATATTGACCTAGGAGCGTTCACTCTTTATTTATGATATTATGATATTAAATGTTATGTTTTGCTTCTATTATTATTGTTAAGTGTTGCCTTACCTAGCAAATGATATTAGGCACCATCACAACTTATTGGTTGAGATTTTGGGTCATGATAGATAACCACTGATCTGACCCTTCCTGGAGTGTGTTGCAAGGACCACAGGTTGAAGAGGCATTATATAGCAATTGTCCTGAATGAGCACCATGACAGAATGAGGTGTCGCGGGATATCTGGAGTGCTGGCTGAACTGGTCTAGCATGATATCCTCTATCATAATATCTCTTTCCTCCAGATGAGACACCATTGAATCCTCCAGTATTACGAGGCTTTTTGACCTCGCGCTCCTCCCTGCCCTACATATGGATGCGCTTCAATATCCTAGCAATCTCCAAAATCTGATGAAATATGGTCTTTGTTTCAACCTCACACACCATCCCAATCTTGATGCTAAAGTGAAGACCCTCAATGAACCTCCACACCTTCTTCTTCTCAATGAAAATCAAAAAGTTGCATAATGTGTTAACTCTGTGAACCTCATCTCATACTAGGTCAATTATATGCTATCATTAACCAAATGCTCAAACTATCTATGGAGATCATCTCTCCTATTAGGTGGGATAAACATCCCCACGAAGAAATGAAAAAATTGAACTCGTGATAGAGAGAGTGACCCTGTTAGCCTGTCCTGCTCGTACATTTGCCACCATTTCTTGGCTGGCCCTCTCAGCTTAAAAGTAGTGAAATCAAGTCCATTGGACTTCACAAATCCCAAATCATGTAAAATATTGTGACTCATACCCAAGAAATCATGGGCATCCTCTGAAGGACCACCCTCAAAGTGTGGGGGCTGAAATTTCTGAAACCTATCCATCCTCTTCTTCTCATCTACTGACATAATGGGCCTATCATCGGGCCATGTTGTAGTAGTAGGCTAAGTTACACTTGCTGGTAGAACTCCTGGAGTTTGAAATCCATGAACCATCTGCTTTGGAATGTGGGTAGCAGGGATATAAGCTCCTGCCCCAGATAGGAAGTAACCGGTGCCATAGGAAGTACACCCGCCTGTGCCATGCTCTCAGTTAATACAACCGTACAAACCAAAGTGTCCTAAAGCATTAGGGTATCAATAAACCTCTCGGGGACCTGAGCTGGTCCTACCGGCTCATCTTGAACTAGAATCTGCTCACCATCTAGAGCTATCTATGGCTCAACTGATGTCGCTCTAGCCTCTAGCACGAGCATGAGTAAATACAGGTGCTGCCACACGTGCTCTATTCTAGGCTCTAGCCCTGCCCTTTACCCCGACCTCTGGTTGCATAGAAAATTCTTTGGTTGAAAAAATTATCACAACTCAAATTTCACTAAATCATGATAGCACCTAATCTAACTCGCTAGGTAATACAATATATAACACAGCTCGAACTGAAGATTATCAAATCAATAATAAAATAAGAATGCAGAAATTAATACAACTATCACAAAAAGTAGTAATACAAGTCATGATCAACTAAGATTAGGATCACAATGCTAATATGAAGAAAATACATCATTTGTTTGGAATATGCATAAACATAATTACAAGTCCTAAGATAAAATGATAGCTTGCAACTGGAACGCTAGTACATCTTCAATGCCATCCTTCGACTTCCACAATAGCTCAGCCCCAAAATCTGCATGAAGGTGCAAAAGTATAGTATGAGTACAACCGACCTGATATACTCAGTAAGTATCAAGATTAACCTCAACAAATAGTGACGAGGTTTAGTAAAAAAATACTCATTTTATATAATTTGTGCAACTCAAAAGTACATAAATAACAGAAAAATAGACAAGGAACATCTAATATTAATAATAAAGTGTACAATCAAATAATAGAATAGCATACTTTTCCAAATAACCAAGTCAAAAGTATATACAAATACACATAATTCGCCCATAAAGGAGATAAGCACCAAGTATCATTAACTCGACTACTTTTACATGAATGTAGTGTGTCAATGAATGATAAAGACCCAATTTTACGTTAATTCTCAAATAACATTTATATGAATGCTCCTACATGTGTTTAAAATTTCTATGCATGATGTAGACTCATCATAATATATGACATTCTGAAACTCTCTGTCAACCACCAACAAGACACATGCATATATAAAATGATGAATATGCATATGTTGATGATATGTTTGAATGCTTCTACATTAGTCTCGGATGTCAATGTATTCTCAAGACTCAACCATAACCAATATCCAGTAAATCCCATGTGCTCTAACATGATCAAACACATCCCACATACTCCAACACAACACGTGTATCACTGGCACTCACGGGGCCTAATGTTACATGGGTAATCACCTGACTCCAGAGGGACAGATCCATATTCAAGCACCAAAACAGAAATCAATCGTATAATAACTTATCAATCACAATAACCGCATGGCATAAACCATTATATATTATAATATTAATATCACATTAATCGTGTAGCATAAACTATCATGCCATAATTATCTCAACTACACAGATAACTCACGTGTTATAATCGCAGTCCATATAAGAGAACCATATGCAAAGATATAATGCATATGAATAAGCGATAACCAAGTATAATACACATGGACAGAAAAATAACCATGCAGGGATGTATATATGTGTACACGGGATGATCTCTATGCATATGTATAATGTATGACTACAACTCTTATATATAATCCATCATGTCCAAATAAAGAATCAAAATTTTAAACATGATCTCTAACATGAATAAGAAATCTCAAATAGTCATAAAATCAATTAAAGATATCACAAGTAGAGCATGTACCAAAATAAAGCATAACAAAGCCTAAAATGCACCTAGAGTATGATATAACCTTGATGCATGCATATGAGCTCATCAACTCACATATACATTATTCCAAACACGTAGAATATAGCAAATAATTTTATTTTAAAAAAATATTCTCTTAAATTAAGGTTAAGCAAGATACTTATATTCTCCAAGTTAGTCTTCAACCCTAAATCATGCCTTTTCCCTTGTTCTTGACCTCCAATTACCCAAAACCTAGCCAAATATTATTTGTAATGTTAAATAATAATAATAAAAGAAGCAACCCCAATTAATAAAGCTTCAATCTTTGAAGAAATCCCAAAACATCAAGGGATTATTCCACAAATAGCCGGTCAGATTCGATGTTTATTTTTTCTAGCCGGTATACATAGATTATGCATTTATTATATATAATTATACATATATTATACATCTTCCGACTATTTTTAATTTGAGAGATTAAATGGGCGGCTATTTGGGTTAATTCTTCAAAAATCAACCTGGGTTTACATCGTCAAAACCCAAATCCAAGGCCGAATCCACTTGATTCATAACACCACGAGTCTAAATATGTGACTAGTTTTTAAATCTAAGTCCAAATCGATATTCAAATCTCAAAATACATTATCCTAAGTTTTAAGTCAAAACTCATTTTCTACTTTTTAAACCTTAATTTATGTGATAATTCATGGGTATTCATGATATATAATCAAAACCAAGTTATAAACACTTATGTTTATGATTTAGGTGAAATTTCAAAATCACCTTGATCCGCTCTCCAAAACTCAAAAACAGTAAAAATAAGCTCAGTCACGAAATCTGGATATAGAATACCCCTAACACCAAAATCCTTCTTCGTGATCGCGATCACAACTACCACCCACATGATCGTGATGTATAAAAATAACTCAGTCCAGATTCCGTATACGTGATTGCGTCTGCCCCTCATGCGGCCATGATGTTCAACCAGCACCTCTTACGCGATCGTAGACCATACCAACACGGTCACGATTCACTTTACCTCTCCTGACCTAGTTCCTCTAGCAATCGTGATACTCATACACGTGATTGTGATGCACACCCCCAACACCCATTTACTCTTTGCAATCGTGAGACATAGCTCTGCGATCGCGATGCACTGTTATGCCCCAGAAAACTAACATGCAGCTCAATCTAAAATGCTCCAAAATCATCAAAACTCACTCGAGCCCCCTAGGACCTCCCTAAATTGCCTTTGTGTATACTCTACAAACTTATCTAAGAGTATAAAATACAAACAACAATATCAACATAACCTAATATGAGAAATATCAAGATAGGGTAGAGAGTAAAACTAGATTTGAAGTTCTCACTGCACTAGTGTTGCTTGAGGCATTATGTAAAGTAATGGTAATAACTTTTTAGAAGGTCCATATAAACCACAAATTTCTTTAATGATTTTAGAAATAAAAATTCAGTATGCCGTTCATCAAATTTATAACCAGTAATATATTTTTTCATTACCATCTGTTATTTATTCAATAACACTATGACTTATGTCAGAAATGATAGAGAACGAGTTTATAAGGTTAGGTCACGCAGGATTGTCATGCTTCTAGGCTGGCGAGCTTCTGAAGAAGGGTGCACATGTCGATCACCTTAGGCGAATCCCACATCGGAATGGGAGAGGAAACTAAAGAACTTTATAAGGCATGACACAAGTTTACATGGTAAGCGTGCTTTTAGGCTAGGGTGGCGTACCCCAAAAGAAAAATCCGTGCGGGCCTAAGCCTAGAGAGACAATACATGCCATGGGCGTGGTTTATAACAAATATGGTATCAAAGTCGAATCTCCCTCAATACGATGGTGAGGCAAACCTCAACGACCAACTAAATTTAGGTGGATCCCACATCTTTGAGAAGGCGGTGGGGAAAACCTCAGTGAGGACGCTGAGTCCCAAGGAGGGGTGAATGTGATGCATATGACGGAGGGTGAGCTGATGAGAGCGGGTCAAGCAGGACTGACAAGCTTCTAGGTTGGCAAACTTTTGAAGAAGGGGTGTGAAGAACTTTATAAGGCATGGCACAATCACATGATACACGTGCTTTTGGGGCTCGAGGTGACATAGCGAACAATAAAATTTTGGCTCGAAAGATAAATCCGTGCAAACCTAGGTCTAAAGCGAACAATAAATGCCATGAGATTGTTTCATGACAAGTAATTCACATAGTATTTTGGTTCTTTTGCTAAATTTTCATGTTACTTTAGGGGCCGTTTGGCCATACAAAATTTTTTACTTTTTTTTTGAAATCGGTGTTTGGCCTTGAAATTTTCAATTTTCATTTTAAGATGAATTTCGAATTTTTTTGAAATTTTGAAAAACTTCAAAAGGTTGTTTTTCAAATTTTTTTATTTCAAATCACTCGCAAAAATTTAAAAACAACCCAAAATTGTATTCATGTCCAAACACTAACTCTAACTTTTAAATACTATTTTTACTTGAAAAAAAAATTCACTTTATTCTAGAATGTTACAATTCTTATGTCCAAACGCCCACTTAGTTTCGGACCGTACCTTTTCCCTCCTTCTCTCCAAAAGGGAAAAGACAAGAAAAGGAAATTCAAAATGGAGGGAGCAATGGAAATATTTTTGAAATGACGCGCCATGCTGAGCTGTTTTCTATAACAGATGCAGGCGTGCTATTTAACCATTCACCGATCACTGTTCCCATCGTACCCTCTTCTTTGGTCCAAGACAAGACAAGAAAATCCCCCTCTTTCTCTCAGTCATACAAAAAAGGTAAGACCCAAAATCGCTAACAATGGTGAAGGCGCTAAGCAAGAGAGGGGCAGCCAAAGAAGTAGAAGAACAAGGTCCCAACAACGTCATTGATGGAGCAGCAGAGTATGAGAAGCAAAGAGCTGAGAGAATCAGAGAGAACAAGGAGAGAATGCAGAAACTGGGCATTCTCGAACTTTCGAAGAAGATCAATACTGCAAATGCCCTTTCCAAGAAACTATCACCGAAACCCACTCCCCGAAGCAACCGCCAGCCATTGTCAACTGACCCACCTCGCCGCTCTTTTAGGTTACGTCCAATTAAAACTTTCTCCCCAAAACTAATTAAATCTGTTGCTTTGCATTTTGTCGTTTCTATGTCTATCTTGACTTTATTCTATGGCGTTTTTCTCTACTTAGCCTTTTGCATTTTATATCACATTTTCCGGGGTTTTCCATTCTTCCTTGTGATTCTCCAAAAAGTAGGAGAGATAAGAATGTTCTGGTTCCTATTGTGTTATGTTGGACATAATAAGGGGCGGAGCCAGAGTGCCAGGAGCGGGTTCAGCTAACCCACAGTAGCTTTAATTCGAATTTTGTATTTGTCTTAAAAATTCATTAAATATATATAAGTTATTAATTTAGAATCCAGTAACTTTAAAATGATTAGAGTCCCGAACCTATAAGCTTCCTAGCTCCACCTCTAGACATCAATTCTTTTTAATAAGAAAAGTTATGCAGAAAAAATGTTTGTTTATAGATATTATGGTATTTGACTCTGAATAAAAGTAGATAACAAATCTTACCTCCAGAAGGTGAGAAATGTGTTATGAGCATAGATGTTGGTGACAGTTTGGAGTATCAAAAGTTGGCGACAATTTTTGATGTGTTGGTGAAAAGAAACTGGTTGAAATATGTGTACCCTTTGCCATTTTCTTGCGGTTGAAAACAGCTTTAACCAACCAACTGGTGAAAAATAATTATGCCACACTAAACGCAGCTTAAAGAAAAAGGTTTTGCTAATGAGACCTGATTAAGGTGGATATATTGGTTTGTGTTCAATATCTCATTTGGTGTTTTCTTGTGTTAGAGGGTGTTGATTTTCCATCCAGCAGAATATTTCTTGGTCTCTCTTTTCCCAATCCTGAAACAATATTGTTTATTGAATGATGTTTAAATGTTTTTAGGTTGAAGGATAAGGCTCCAGTTAGTTACAATGAACGTAGGACCAAGACGGAGAAGATACCAACAGAGGATGTGGAGATTAACATAGCAGAAGGTGAAAACCCCGAATTCTACACAGAGGAACAAGAAAAGCTTTTAGGTGATTGCCAGGATGCTTGGACTCTCTATGTTGACGGTTATGATGAAGATGGCCAGCGCATATATGATCCTGATAATGGCAAGTCATGTCATCAGTGCAGGTCTAAACATTTGTTCTCACTATCCGTTTTTGTTGCTTTTTTTTTTTTGCTTATTTCTTTATAAAGGTACTGTTCTATGCAATCCATAGAAAACAATTTGCATCTTTGATGTATTTGAAGGAGTGATACGATTTTACAGAAGATAATTCGAAGTTTGAATGGATATAAAAGCGTGGAAGTAGTGCTTCAGGGAAAAATAGAACAGCTAGCATCTTATTGCTACGTTTGGTTTGTTTAGTACTCTTTGTTCTTGTGAAAGAATTTGAACAGAGAGCTACTGATAATTAAATGCCTCTTCAACTCCTAAAAGTGGTATTTCATAGTATGTTAAATTTGAATTATGAACTCAAGTCTTGATATGAAACATCACGATCTTTATGGAAGGATGAGAATTTATTTATATTCATATGGACGATAACCTAAGTCAGCAGTCTTCACCCTTCAGTGATATTATTAAAGCATCTTGTTGCATGTGATATTTAAACCAATAGAAAGAAGTTTGCATCTTAACTTTAGAAATGTAATTGGCATTTCGTGGTCTTTTTTTGTATGGCGCAACGTGCTAGTCTTGAAAATTGCATCTGATGGTGTATATTTTAAGTAGTTCTATAAGATGTTCGCGTATGCTTCCAAAAGTAAATCATTGTCTGCTGACAATCATAAGAGCCAACATTGTTTGAGAAGCTGAAAACATTTAGGATGGAGATTTTATTCAACTAATGTCTAATAGTAAGTTCGTGAAAGTTTTCCAGGTAAAAGTTGAATCACCGGGCAATTCTGGATATGAATCTCAATTCAAAGATTGCCAAACCTGTCTTGTCTGATCAAAATATCTCTTCTCCATTTAGTGTGAATAACTGAAGCTTTTCTTGCCAATGTGGAAGCAAGCTTAAAGCCTATGGTTTATTAAAGAGTGAATAATATTGTTTATGAACTTCTGGCTTGAATATTGCAGTAGAACTCCGAGATTATGTATCTGCTTACGGCTGTGCAATCTGTAGCGCAGATGCTTGCATATCAACTTAATTTTTTGATATCCTAATGTGTTGTATTCATTTAGAGCAGAAACCATTTTGTTGATGACAATTGACACCCGTCTTAAAGTGACATCAAACAGGTGTCTTCGTCATTATTGCAGAGTTACTTTGATTCCGCATTCGCTTTTACTTAGAATTTATATATAATAAGCTCTGCTGCCAACTTCAGGATAACATCCTTCTTTGTACAATCAACAGGAATCTATCTAACCTTCTCTTGTTTTGTTTTATTGCTTGATATTAAATTGTAACCTAGAGATACTTGATGCAATTGCAGGCAGAAAACTCTTGGTCAACACACTGAGTGCAGCAAGTGCAAGCTGGTTCAAGGACAGTTCTGTGGAGATTGCCTGTGCATGAGGTGATAACGAATGAAATCCTCTTCGCCTTTCTTCTGCAGTATTTTCATTTCTAGCTAATTTTCTGTCCTGAATTCATATGACCATGGTTGTTACTTCAAAAGTACATTTTTTGATGATCTTAATGCCTACAGTATTTTATCCTCCCATAGATTTTTAAACTTAAGCTTGTTTACTGTCTTTGACAAAATAAAATGGAATTTCCTTTTGGAACCATACTTATGAGAAGGTGCTGGCAATACATTCCCAATGATATAAGAACACAAGCAAGAATAGTTGTCGTTCACACAGTGGATGATTTATCCCCCATTTTCTGAAAACTTTTTTGGGTTAAATTATGTAGGTATGGGGAGAATGTCATTGAAGCAAATGAAAATCCAAACTGGATTTGCCCCGTCTGCCGAGGAATCTGTAATTGCAGTCGATGCAGACGCGAAAAGGGGTATGCACCAACTGGTGCTATTTATAGAAAGGTGACCTTCATTGGCTTTTTATTCTGAATTCATTCCACTGGGAAAGGGGTATTCTCTCTCTCTATAGTCTATACATATAAGTTTGGGTTTAGGGGTAGTGGATTTAAGGGGTTGAAGCATTCAATGCTAATAAAATTGAAATGCTTATCCCAAAAAAGAAAAAAGAGATGGGATTTTTACACAAGAAAATACACATGTTTCCAGGTAATTCGTCTTGGTTACAAATCTGTGGCACATTACCTTGTCAAAACTCGACTGCGGACTGACCAGGAAGACTTAAGCTCTGCGGATTCACCTTCTGGAAAGAGTATAGTGCCATGCGCTGAGTTTGTAGATACTCTTTCAACTTCTCAAACTGATAATAACAAAGATTTGAAGGGGGGAGAATGTACAGACACTGGCCATGATGATGAATACTCCGATCAAGAAGATTCAGCGAGTGAAACAATGATAGAAAACAAGAATGATCAGTGCCTGACAGACTGAAAAGGAACAAACCCCTACATGTATATCAGATTTGATGCAGAAGCTTTAGAAAATATAATATCAACAAAATGCTAACTTTTGATCTACAAGGGCTAGAAGTAGTATGTCTCTATTGCTCGGTTAGAAGGATTAACTTGTTTTTCCGCTTGGGTATGCCATTTTGTAAGCTTCCCAAGGGAGAAAAAGGCTGTGTTTTCGTTATAGTTGCTCTGCATCCTTTTTTTGATTGCTATGGGGACTAACTTAACAGTCTCATTTTTGCCTCAAGAATCCTTCAAAAGAAAAGACTAGTCTCTTTTTCACAAATCAGCTGCAGTTATAATAATACTAATTCCAAACCGTTCTTGAGTGTTTGTTTTTCTTGAGAAATTAAAGCCATTTTGAATTTAAGTTGATGGGCAAAAAGTTTTTCTTTTCGATACTATAAGTAGAGACATGTCTTGCACGTCTACATGTATAAATATTCTTTGCTGTAAATGTGAACTTACGAGCCAGAACTGCAAAATCACTTTCTTAAAGAAAAATTTCATAAAAGCACTACTAATGCACAATTGACTATTTGTATGCTTCTCTCTTTAGTCTACCTCCTTCCTCCCCCTTTTTATCCTCGCGTAGCCTACCTGATGCTGTGCCCCCTCTTCACTCCAATACTAAATATTTATCTTTAACATCAAATTAGGATTCTAGAAAAACTAAAGCATGTGGTTATTTTTCTTCCATTCTTAATTCAGCCATTTCTTTAGCTTTATCACTAAGTGTTCCCTTTCTCGGCAGGATGTTAATCCAATGCGTTATTATACTCATTGCACAAAAATATAATTATACGGCAACAACAATCCAGTAAAATTCCACTAGTGGAGTCTGAGGAGGGTAGTGTATACGCAGACCTTACCTCTACCCCGAAGGAGTAGAGAGGCTGTTTCTGAAAGATCCTCGGCTCAAGAAAACAAAAAGACAAAAGGAGACAATATTAGTATCACCATAGAAATCATAGGAAAAATAATAACAACATGAAATCCAGAAGAAAGATGCAAAGCAAAAGCAATAGGTAGTAAATAGGTCCTGCACTGAAAAGCGAAATAATAAGACACAACATTGCCACTAGCTATCTTAGACAAAAACCCTACCAGACTAGTCTCACGAAGGTATGAAGTAAGACAAGACTCAACTGCCTCCTAACGTACAACCCTAATACTTGACCTCCACATCTTCCTATCAAGTGTCATGTCCTTGGAAATCTGAAGCCTCGCCATATCCTGCCTGATCACCTCTCCCCAATACTTCTTAGGCCGCCCTCTACCTCTTCTCGTGCCCTCCACAACCAGCCGCTCACACCTCCTTACCGGAGCATCTGAGCTTCTTCTATGAACATGCCGAACCATATGAGTCTCGCTTCCCGTATCTTGTCATCAATGGGAGCCACGTCCTACGTGCACCTTCTCTCAAATATCATCATTCCTAATCTTATCCATCCTAGTATGCCCGCACATCCACCTCAACATCCTCATTTTTGCTACTTTCATCTTCTGGATAAGTGAGCTCTTAACAGGACAACACTCAGCCCCACACATCATGGCCGGTCTAACCACCGCTTTATAGAACTTACCTTTGAGTATCGGTGGCACTCTCTTGTCACACAAGACTCCAGATGCTAACCTCCACTTCATCCATCCTACCCCAATACGGTGTGTGGCATCCTCACCGATCTCCCATACCCTCGGATAATCGACCCAAGGTACTTGAAGCTGCCTCTACTTGGGATGACTTGTGATTCAATCCTTACATCCATGCCCACTTCCGTCGGCTCAATATTAAACTTACACTCCAGGTATTACGTCTTCGTCCTGCTCAGCTTGAAATCCTTAGACTCAAGAGCATGTCTCCAAACCTCCAGCCTCTCGTTAACACCGGCTCACGACTCATCAATCACAACTATGTCTATCGGCGAATAACATGCACCATGGTATCTCCCCTTGAATATGGTGTGTTAACACGTTCATCACCAGGGCAAATAAGAACGGATTGAGCGCAGAACCTTGGTGTAATCCCATTATAACTGGAAAATACTTAGAGTCGCCTCCTACTGTCCTAACCCAAGTCTTAGCCCCATCATACATGTCCTTAATCGCCATAATGTAGGGAACTGACACATCTTTCGCCTCCAAGCATCTCCAGAGAACTTCTCTAGGAACCTTGTTATACGCTTTCTCTAGGTCAATAAACACCGTGTGCAGATCCTTCTTCCTCTCTCTGTACAGTTCCACCAACCTCCTAACAAGGTGTATAGTTTTTGTAGTCGAACGACCCGGCATGAACCCGAACTGGTTGTCAGATACAGACACTGTCATCCTCACCCTCGCTTCAACCACCCTCTCCCACACTTTCATGGTATGACTCAGTAATTTGATACTCCTATAATTGTTACAACTCTGAATATCACCTTTGTTCTTATACATGGAACCACCATACTCCACCTCCACTCATACGGCATCCTCTTCGCCTTAAAAATAATATTAAATAATCCAGTCAACCACTCCAAATATTAAATAGCCACGTGTGTCCTCCTTTGTTTGACCAACGAATTGTATTGAAAAGGACTAAGTCTTGCTATATCTCTAAAGTTTGGTTGTTCGTTTTGTCTGAGATATTAACTAGAGACAAAAGTGATATAAGTTGCTTATTTGATCTTGAAATCACTTTTAAACATTAGTTTGTTGGTTTGAATCCTAGAATTATATTGAAAAAAGCTATAGGAAGTCATTAAAGCTCGCTTAAGCTTGAATTTAAAAATTTCGGTCTACAAAATTAAAATTTATTTTGGGTGGATGTTGTTGGAATAGATTAAGAACATCTTAATGAGTTTGAATCTCAATTTTGGGGAGATTTGAATTGAAATTTTAGCCAAATTCGAAATAGAAAATGAACATAAAAGAAGATAATATGTGTATCTCATTGTATCTCTAGTGTATCATTTGTGTATCCAGCTATATGTATCAAATGTGTATCCTTTTTGTATCATCTATATATCCATGTAAATCTATGCGTGAGATAAATGTGAAAAGCATGTTAGATATATACGTTGCAGTGAAAATTTTAAACTCGATTTCAACAAATTTTGATTCTAAATCAGTCCAACACCTCCAATCTTCCTCAAAGTTTATATATTGCCGCATCTATGTGTTTTCAAATGAATATCAAGCATATCCATTAAAAAAACTTTTTTCCTAGGTTTTTTTAATGTTGTATTTTGACTCCAAGCCGGTCCAAGTCATCTTCAATCTCTCTCAGATTTTGTATATTGCCTTATTCATGTATTTTCGACGAACTATAACCATACCCATTAAATTTTTTTTTTACTAGCTAGGTTATTTAAATGTTGTATATCATTGGTAACTTTTTATAGCTATTTTTGGTAGCATGATTTAATGGTTAATTGTTGGTAAATATTGTCTAATTTTGGCTGTTCTTGTAGTTTTCGGTGAACAAAAATGCAAATAATTGATATAATAGTACAATAAGTATTTCTATCTGGAAAAAAAAAAAGAAGAAAAAAGAATCAATCAACTCATGGATCATGATTCATTGTTTTCACGAGGGGAAGTTAAAGGAAACAAGGTGAGTAACTCTAGTTCTGCAGCATTTCCATATTTAGACCTTGGACATGGATGCAAGTAAAACCTTCTTTCTTTGATGGTTCTCTCTTCGTCCACCTTATTGATCATCTCAGCGGATGGAGAAGCTCGTTTATTTGGACGCGTTAAACGGAAATGACTAAGAGATAAACTTGAAGGGATTGATATATAGCTCGAGCAATTTTCAGGAATGGATACTAGTGATTGCCATTCATAGGGACTTGGGATGATGATGGGCTGAAATTGTGAAGTAGATTTAGCGATCTCTATGTTTGGCCTTTGGAATTGTCTACGCTCGTGCAGTTTAGATATCGGTTGCTTTTGTGATTTTGAAGTCTTCGTATTGGTGCTGGTACAGTTTTGCAATTTTCATCATAATCAGATATTCTAGTTAATCGTTGAACTTCTCGAAAGCAAGCCGAGTCTGCCTGTACAAACATTGTGTCTTTTGATGAACCTCCTACTGTACTTTGATTCCCTGATTTACCAATGAATTTTGTCATTGCTTACAGTATTGATGTTGTTCACTAATTTTTGACGCTTTTAAACCTGCAAATCAGTTTCGTAATTAGTGAATATCTTACCTCATGAACGATAATAGGCTTCTTGATCGCTGAAAGTTGCGGGAAAAACTTTTCAAATTATCATATAACGAGCAGTAACAGGTAGGGTAGGGATTTACATGTTTCACAAATTGCCACAAAACAGATAGAAAATTCAAATTTTATTTTCTTGGTTTCAGATGCCAGAAATTGCCTATGAATCCATGTTGAGTCCCAGCACTTATATATATGCCAAAATCAAGAATCTGCAGATCATTTGGCATTTATAATATAAGAAATGCATCTTTATTAATAACCTGCACTGAACGTGGACATCTCATCAACCATATATGTCAATGGATGAATTAAGTTTCATGACAATAACCACAACAATATATAGTATTATGAAAGATGAAAACCTTTTAAATACGAATAGAAAGACTTGGAGGGAAAAACTGGATTCACAGCGTTTTATAAGGAGGTTGACTAGTTTGAACCTTAAAATGGTCAATTTGGTCAACTTCCAAGGAAAGCTTCCCTTTTGAATTTTCTCACTTGTTGGCTTTTCTAGTTTCCAGCGCTAACCATTGGAGATTTGACCGCTATTTTTTCCTTAATTTTCTCTATATTTCTTATTTTTCGTCCTCTTTTTTTTTTTTTTTTTTTTAATGATTGTAAGTTTGTTCAATCCCTTCTTCTTTTTTCTCTTCGGGGTTTTCCACCTCGATCCATCCGAAAAAGGATGAGCTGTTATAATTGACTTGCCGGGACCAAAATTAAAAGGAAAAGTAATAAAAAGGAAAGGTAATAATGTTACAATTACCCTTTGCCGATTTGCTTTCATACTAGATAAAATAGCAATTTAACTATTTTCTTAATATTTAAGAATACATATTTATTTATTTTCTAATATTTAAGACTTTGAAAGCAACTAAATTTTGTATATTTATTAGGAAAACTGAATTTTTAGGACTCAAAGGTAGTATATTTTAAATGTAACGATCCGACCAGTCATTTTGAGTTCTAGCATCCGTTATGTGATTTGAGATCTTAAGTGGGTTCATATGATGTATTATGACTTGCGGGTTTAGTTGATTTTGATTTCCGAAAGGTTCGGGGGTGATTTAAAATAGAAATTCTTAAGTTGGAAGCTAAGTTGGAAGAGTTGCTCGACATTTGACGTTTGTGTAAACGACTCAGGATTGATGATTTGAAAGTTTTAATAGGTTCATATAATGATTTTGGACTTGTACATATTTTTGGTTTTAGGCCTCGGATGGTCCGAGATTGATTCGGCGCTTCTAGTCAAAGGTTGGAATTTAAACTTATAAAGGTTTGAAGATATTTCGTTATGTGCGGTTCTTGGCTTGTCACGACCCAAAATTCAACTAGTCGTAGTGATGAAATAACTTAACTTTTATATAAAAATTTCAAGGATTGGTAGTATAAATCATGAGCTTGTAAGACTTAGAGTTTACAAAGCTGGTGTGAAATAAATACATCATCTGTTCGAAACGTACATAAACAGATTTATAAATCTAAAGCTACCAAGAACAAGAGGCAGCTATAAGCGGAACGCAGGTACATCTTCATTGCCAGCTCCCACCACTAGCAGCAACATCAACTCCTAATTCTGTATGCAAGGTGCAAAAGTGTAGTATGAGTACAACCGACCCCATATACTCAATAAGTAACAACCCTAACCTTAGATTGAAAGTAGTGACGAGCTTGGACAATGGTCAAAGTCCAACACCAATAACCAAAAACAACTCATGACAATATAATAAAAGCATTACAAGAAATAACTTAAAGATATGATGCTCAGCTCGTTCACAGTTACGGAAAATAGGCATGCTTTTCAGGTATAATAGTAAAACCTAAATCTTTCACCGAAATCACCAAAATATGAGTAAAACAGAAAACTGTGATTTTCCACAAAAACTTTCAACAGATAAGATATCTCAATCTGAGATAGCATGCGGAAAGTACATCTCTATGCCTACATGTCAATGTGCATGTGAAATTCCGAATGTCACAAAATTGTGTAGCATGAGGAAATATATCTCTATGCATGTATGTCAAGTATACATGTCAAATCCAATGCATCATAGTGATGAACTCATGTACTCACACTCTCAGAGTACTCAATCTCACTGTCTCGCACTCCCACTCATCACGCTCAATCACTCAGTCACTCAGTCACTCAGCACTGTACGATACCTACTATGGCGCACAACCCGATTCCATCATGAATCAATAAAAACTGCGCTCACTGCTGGTATGTCAGACCTGCCTAAGCGCTAATATAAAGCTAATATGGCCTACTGCGGCATGCATCCCGATCTCATCAATAATATATATAAAACCCATAGGGTCTTCTGTGGCGAGCAACTCGATCCATAACAACAACAACAACAACAACAACAACAACAACAACAACAACAACAACAACAACAACAACAACAACAACAACAACAACAACAACAACAACAACAACAACAACAACAACAACAACAACAACAACAACAACAACAACAACAACAACAATAATAATAATAATAAAGCCAATGTGGCCTACTGCGACGTGCAACCCTATCCCATCAATAATAAATATAAAGCCCATAGAGCCTGCTGCGACGTGTAGCCCAATTCCATCAATATCACTCTCAATCCGGCCCCCAGACCCCAACTCAGTCAACAATCTCTCCAGTCTTTCGGACTCACAAATCTCATGCCAATCAACCAAAACAATGATAACACGATGTGACAATGAATGATAACAGACACGGGGGTATGATATGCAAATGAATGAATATGATTGAGTATGTAATTGGGATTTAAGCAAAGAACTTAACAGCAGAAATGACCTCAGTGGGTCCCAACAGGATAAGCATATAGCCTAAACATGTGTTCTAACATGGATCACAACTCAATTACTCTAGCACAGAGAAATTTCATGAATACAAGTAAGATTAGGTAACTACACAGTACCACAGAGTCAACCGAGTCATAATTCACACGGTGCATGCCCACATGCCCGTCATACCATGTGCATCACCTCAACACCAAACACATAACACGTATATTCAGGGGTTCATACCCTCAGCACCAAGTTTAGAAGTGTTCCTTAACTCGAACAAGCTGAATCCAATACCGAAAAGCTATCTCGCACGTATCAACTTCCGAACCGCTCGAAACTAACCAAAACCAACTCAAATACATCAAATAATGCCAATAGAAACAAACTTAATCGATAAAGATCGAATCTTTTAATAAAAACCCCAAAGTCAAACCTAGGCCCGCACCTCAGAATCTGGCAAAACTTACAAAATTCGATAATCCATTCAATTATGAGTCTAACCATACTAGTTTCACTCAAATACGACTCCGAGTTGATGTTCAAAACTCAAAAATTCACTTTATGAAATTTTAAACAAAACCCCATAAATTTCACTTTGAAATCATCAATTAAATGCCAGAAACGAAGATGAATTCATGAAATATAACTAAAATAGAATATAAAATATTTACCCCAATCCATGTGGTGAAATTGCCCAAATTCGAGCTTCCCAACTCAAAATATGACCAAATGAACAAATCCTCGATATTATATGCTTCTGCCCAGCTATTCTGCCTTGTTTATTGTGCCAAAACATCCCAAAACTCTCTTTTGATGTCTCCAATAGATTCCTCGTAAAATTTCAATCAAGTTAGGCTTTTGAATCACTCCATTTGACCTTATATTGAAGGAGATATATTGGTTTCAATATTCGAAAATATGTAGATTTTTAAATACGAATTCATTGGCAATTTTGTAATTAATCTAAAAAAAAATCAGGCAACCTAATTCTTTGTAAAATGATCTTAAATTCCTCATATGATGTCGAAACTTGATGATTTCAGTTGCTATTGTTCCAAAATTAGGATACGGATATAATGGTTTAGTCAAAATACGAATCAAAGGTTGTTTGCTCAATATGGTAACTTTTATGCTCGAATTGATGTCGAAATAAAAAATAATTACCATACAATCCAAACTTATCCAAAAGTCATCGTAATTTAACCAAACTTTGTGGACATATCAAAAATCATCACGCAAATCTACTGGAATAATTAAAACCCGATTCCAAATCCGTTTATCCAAAAGTCAAACCTTGGTCAACTCTTCCAACTTAAAACTTCTCAAACGAGAATTATTCTTCAAATCAATCCTGAACCACTTGAAAACTAAAACCAATCATACACGCAAGTCATAATACATAATATGAAGCTACTCAAAGTCTCAAATTACCGGATGGAATGCTAAAGCTCAAAACGACTGATCGGGTCGTTACATTTTTCCCCGCTTAAACATACGTTCGTCCTCGAACGTGCCAAGAGTCGTTCCAAAGCCATCAAATCGTCATATACCCTCACCATACACATAACCATGGGTGATCCCACGTCATCCCAATCCATATAAGCCCGACAAACCCATCTAACAGAGGATCCTTACTTCAACCTTAGTCCCAAAACCTTAAAACACAATTTCCAACATCCGAAATTCCTTATAAGATCCGAATCTCGCTCCTACACGTTGTATAATTCTGAACAAGCTGTACTAAACATAACCATAACCCAAGATTTAATCACATGCTATACCACATAACTCAGACGCTCACAACAATAACTTCTGACCATAATAGTTGCTCAAAACAAACTTGATATCACTAGTAACTCATATCAAATAAAACCTCATTCAAAACCTTCGTACACTGCCAATGATGAAAGAAACACATAGAGATTCATAACCACTTATCATATCAACAAGTCATGGAGCTCTCTCTTTCGTCCAACAAGAACCAAAGCCAAATCCTAGCCTGACTTCCGATATTATTCTTCCAAACATACCGTAATCAAATCTGATAGAACTCATTTCAGGCCCATAACTTTACCTCATCCAGTACAAGCTACTAGACTGACCTGTCACATAAATCCTACTTAGAGCCACATACCATGCAATTCGTGCACCAACGGACAATAACTCAAATATACCCAATGATGGAAAGAGAATGAAAATAAAGAAACCATCCCGCCAGCTCAACAGATACCACTACGAAGTGCAATGCTATCAATCCACCACACAAGGGGAAACATAACACATGAAATAAGCACACATGATCGTATCCTAGCATAACATCGTTGCGATGCACAACCCAATCTGAACACCGATCTATATGAAATACCTCAAGCCACAATGCTCAAAATCAACAACCACACGCAATTCGTCATCAAGTACACGAAGTGCATGACCATAACCATGGAGAAATGAATAACACAATATACCACATCCCTAAAAGACCATAAGCAATGTGCAATCAACCATTCAACACCCTAATAACCATTTCACTTGAATTTCACTACAAGTCCCAAACAGAACCGCATCGGATGTGCATATAACTAAAAAATCACAACCCCTCATAGTATAGAAGAGTAACACATAGAGCATATCAGAATACAAACAAGCTCAACTCTATCTGAATGACATAACTTTCAGCAATAATAATGCTAAGTCAACAAATCCGACACGATGTAGAATGCACATCCCCCTCGGGCCTACCAATGGGCCCCAAATCAACTACGTTCATCCCCAAATGTATAAATAACCCTCCAACCGTCCACAAGGATTTAACCATAACACGTACCATCGTCTGGCTAACTTTGGCCATATCTTCACAGTCCGCAACCACAAAATAATCTGCTTCTGAGAACTCCTAGTCTCGAAATCCATAGAATACATGAATTACCATATTTGATCCCAACTCCACCACCCGAATGTCTAACACATCTCTCATACACGATCATTCTATGAGGAATAGTTCTATAATTCTTTCATGCTACAAAGCAAAATCTAAAATGCGCACCCTTTTCAAGCAATACCAAGTAGTAATAGCATTCATCTAAACATCCGAAACCGTTCATATTGTTCAAGATTCACGACCTTCCCTCCAAAACTGAATCATTACCTTGTACATGCAAATCTCAATCCTACAAGACACATTGCATCTATCGTGCCATCATATAAAAAACACGAGAATCTCGTAATCAACTCTGAGTCACAAGCAGAATACATACCCAGTCAGTCAGAAACCTTCTACTTGATCCCATCCAGGTTAAAATCACAACACGCAACATGCTACTCATGCCGGTAGGAAATATCCATCTCAAACTATGGTAGAAACCATCGAGAACTCTTTAAAACCCATTTGCACATAACCATGCCATTACAACTGAATCTCTCTAACTCAACCAAGCCGCTTGTCGCCAAATCCAAGAGTATTGCCACAAAACATCTGTAGTGACTCACCACATTATAAGTACCCAAAGAACCGATCATATCCATTATCGTGCTAATCCAACTTACTAACAAGCTATCCTATTTTTCCGAGTTCCTTCCAAATTACCCTCAAGTTGACACTTTTCCTTGTCAGAACACCACGATCCTTACCCGAAACTCACCACCAGAGATCTTAGCATAAAACCACACTGCCCTAAGGCCCATTAGCCGTCGTATTCCCTCTTAAGCACCCCAAAAGTACCACAACCGAGACACCCACTCTGAAGAGACCTTCTGTGAATCTAATGCCATTTCCTTCACCTTCCTGATATTGAAATGTAGAATCCATAAAGATATAGAGAATTCTACCACGTTCGAAAATATCAAGTCTCGCTTCCATCAACCAAGGCCTGAGCATCCATAATCCAATTGTCTTTCCTCCACTGGAATTAAATGACGAACCTCTAAAACATGAACCGAGTGATCCTCCTTTCGAGTCATTCACTACTGTGACACATAAATAAGCACCCTACCATTTATACCAACACTACTCGATAACAACACATAAACATCATAATACACTATGTATAGCCTCAAAACCGTAGCCAACACTAGTGCTCGGCTGAAATGACCGAACACCCTACCACAAGGTGACGATAATAGCCCGCCTGAATACGCTGGGAGGAATATCCTGCACCACATCTGAAGTACCACTACAACTCCTCGATGCCCAATAGATAACAAGCGCTCAACATTGTATAAGAATGAGTAGGAAGGAAATGAAGGCATAAGCTTCAATGGAATCAAATCGCATGATGAGGAATCAAGAAGGGAAGTGCTCCTAACAGCCATGTAGCCTCTCGAAGATAAGTACATATGTTTCTGTATCGATCCGCAAGACTCTACAAGACTTGCTCATGACTCTAAGACCCAAGTGAACCTAGAGCTTTGATACCAAGCTATCCCGACCCAAAATCCACTATAGGCCGTGATGGCGCCCATCGTCACTATTAGGCAAGCCAACGGTGAACTATCACGTTAATTATTCCTTTTATTACTTTCAAAATCATAAATTTATTAAGTAATGAAATTTACGCATTTAAAATCATAGGTACATACATAATTAGTAAGATATAAAAATAAAAGGGTGACAATAATATGCAAATCCGTAAACATCAAGTAGAATATCCCAAAACCCGGTGTCACAAGTGCATGAGCGTCTACAAAGGAGTGCAATAATAATACAATATTTATTTGGAATATAAAATAGATAGGGTAAAGTAAATAAATACGGTGGAGACTTTGTGGGCTACAGTGCGTAGCGTAGAAGGCAGTTCACCATAAAGTCCCCTCAGCAGTTGGGCCTACATGCCAAGATGAACGCCAAATGAACCTGTCAGATCCTGTATATTTAGTACTGAAGTGTAGCATGAGTATGTAAATCAATGCGTCCTAGTAAGTATCTAGCCTAACCCTAGAGAAATAGTGACGGAGGGTTGACATCCACACTTACTAGTGGTCCAACAAAGTAATATAATAAATTATAAATAGATGTGAAACACAACAGTAACCATGAGGTAATAACTGTAACTCATATAATCCTCCAACATTTCTTTTGGCGACATAAATCTCTTAAATCTCATATGATATCTCAACGGATCCGAAAATATCAAGTACAAATCTTAAACGAATAAGGAATACCATATAAATAGTAGGTCTCGATCAAAAGGGGATCTCATGAATATTCGGACTCCTAGCGGTATCACGCACGATTATGTCAAAGTTGTATGGCCTGATCCAGAGTGGTGTGTATATTTTCGAGGGTCGACTAATGCAAAACATATATGCATCTCAATATACTGCCAGGCATTCGTCCTGATCCACAGGAATGGAAGAATCTTCTCGAATTACGAGTCACGTGCTTACAACATAGGTACATGAGTATAAAGTGAACATGACTTTTACCATTTGTCAAATATCTTTCCAAACAACTCAAGGTGATAAATCTCGGCCTAATATATTCCCAAATTAACTTCAATTATAAATTCAATTAATTAAGCTAGCAAGTTGAGCTGATATAACCCAAATATTACATAATAAAGTTCAACGTCTATACATAAACATGCTTTTAGCTAAGTACGAATTCTCTTCACCTCGTGCGTATGTAGCATCCACAACTAGTAGCACCTATAGGGTAGTTTCCCCCTCACAAGGTTAGACATGAGACTTACCTCGCTTCGAAATTCCATAACCAACTCCAACGCCTCTCTAACACCTCAAATTGATGCCCATCAATCCGAAACTTGTCAAACAACATGCAAACCAATAAAAATATACTCCAACACTCATAATTAATCAATTTATAATAATTTCCAACTCTTCTCGAAAAGTCAACCCTCAAGCTCACGTATCCGGATTCTGAAATTTTTTGAAGTTAAATATTACTCGTGATACCATGATCTCAATTATATAAATTTATTCCCAATTTCATGGTCAAAATAAAAAATATCAAATTCTAGGTTTTCTTTCGAATCCCACAATTTCTATAAAATTTCATTTTTATGTCACGACCCAAACTGAAGGGCCATGACTAGCACCCGACCACACTTGCCGAGCACCAACGCACATTTCATCTAACATTCATTATTATCTTTTAGGGCTGACGAGATCAATATAAATGGTAGACCTAGATCATGGACAACCAGCAATAAAATGTGACGACATGAACATACATAGCAGGGGATGACCAGACAATCAAGAAACTACATATAAGGTATGAGCTACCATGCTACTATGAAAGACTATACAACAAAAACTAGCCGACAAGGCATACCAAACTATACATGAGCCGACACCTGTCTATGAGCCTCTAAAAGAACATAAGTGTTGCAACATAGCCGGAACAGGGCCCCAACATACCCATAATGTCTATAACAAAAATTGCATACCAAGACCAAGGCAAGTCCGGAGAAGGGATCTCGCCAATCACCGCTGAACTGGACAGTCTACTGTGGTGGGGGAGCTGCACCTGCCTGTCTATCAGGATCTGCAGCACGACATGCAGCGTCCACAAATAAAAGGACGTCAGTACGAATAAAGTACTGAGTATGTAAGGCAAGGAACCATAAATACGATCAGTAATGTAAGCAAGGATAGAGAATATACAACCTGTAACATCTTAGTACCTCTGAGGGTACTTACATGAAATGCATGATACATATGTATAAATACATAAACCTTTAAAGCATTCGCCTCTATGGGCATCATCATCATCATATCGTACCCGGCCATAATAGGCTCGGTAGAATCGTACCCGGCCACGTGGAGCTTGGTAAAACCCAACTGATCAGTGGTTGCACAATAGGTGTCGTACCCGGCCAACTATAGCGTGGCTCGGTAGAGTAAAATAGATACATATATATAATGCATGCTCGACTCATGGAATCACATTCTAAACCTTTGGGAGTGACGTAAGGTCGGTATCCTCTGTACACGTTATTAGGACTAACTCTTCACTATGAACCTTATTAGAATCAGGAAAATAAGACTAAGAGAAGCAACATTAACATCAATCATTCCATAACAGGGAAAACAATGTAAGTACTGCTAGATTCTAAGAGTAGAATATCTTGGAAGATCGTTCATTACATTATGTACAATCGGAGTCGTGCAAAAGAAGGAAAGGGATAGCCTCACATACCTTGTATATACTGCCCCAATCTCAAGCTATGCAATTGTCAAAACTCCTTAGTCTACAATAAGAGAAACGATACTGTCGTTATCATTTAAGCGTCATAACTATTATGTATCGACCACAACCTATTTTACGATGAAACGGACAACACCTCCCCTATATATATGACCTCACACCATTCAAAACAATCACCAAACAGCCCAAACAACATCAATAATAAACATATTGAGCCTCCCAAAATAGTCCACACACAGCCTAATCACTTCATACATACGACGACCACCGTAGTCGTGTCAAACAACCTGGAAATGTTACGAATAACTATCAGCCCATAACCCTACATATATATGGTGTTTCTCCACACCCTTCCTCCTCCAAAACTCCACAAGATAGTAGTAAAATACGCAGCCCAACAACAACGCAAAACAGTCCACAAAACAATAACATTACTACCAAGCCTTTCGATATATATCTCACAAGTTCTAGCTTCAATGGCTTAGCCGAAACTTGGATAATCTTAAATACATATAGAGTAAGAGGTTCATTACCTTTATACAGAAAGAAAAACTCCAATTTGACCTTAAATTTCCATGAAATATCCCTCCAATGCTGCCACAACAACAAAAAAGCGAAACTAGCGATCAATTAGTGTTTTTCGGCACTAGAATCACTTTAGAAGGCTTGAAATCACCTAGGATTGATATTAAGAACATGAGGGAGTATTTACAGAACATAAACCCTTTAAAACAACCTCCCACACGAGTTGGAACGACACAAAAATGAGCAACAACAAGAAGAACAAGAGACTTACTAGCGCCACGGAATTCCCGACACTTGATTTGTGTTGTTTGCCCTTTTTTGGGTCTTGAATCTTGAGAGAACCTTGAGAGGATGTTCCTAGGGTTCTAAGGTCTGAAAATAGTGAGAAGAAATGACTTAAAACGGGTTGGAGTCATCCTGTATAGGTCCAAATATCTTAAACCGCCTTAGTGGGCCCCATAGAGAGGTGCTTGGCGCAGTCTCGCGAAAACGTGAATATCTCTCTCCTCCGAGATCGTATCGATGAACGGTTTAATGCGTTGGAAACTAAACTCATAGATATTTAGTTTGGTTGGTAGATCACCCCGTAATTCCTTGTAAGTTATGAGAAAAGATTAGAAACATTTGACCTAATGTTTAAGTAAAATTATGAACCTAAGTTGCGACAACTTTTGTCGACTTTTGTTTCATAACTCGTTTGACTTCAAAATTTATGATACGGATATTATATGATTAAGATACCTTAATAAATGACTTCTTGAGTGTATTAAGCACCGCTAGATTACCTGAAAATACGAGTTACAACATCCTTGATTCGTTTAACTTCTAATACTTGTTAATCACCCTTATACACTCTTGTATCACTTAAGACCAATAGGATTGACTTCGTATCATCTCAAAGATAATTCCTTCTTGGATTTATGTTAACTAATATATGGCATGAACTAACACATGTGGATATGGGTTGTAACACCCTCCCCCCCTTAGGAACATTCGTCCTGGAATGTAAGGGTTTATGGGGAGTTTAAATCATCGTGGATTCCAATGGAAATTTCCGATCAATTTTCCCCTATAAAATGGTCACTAGCAAAACTTGCAAGTAATTAAGCCCAACATATGGCTTCACAAGGCTACACAAAGCATTATGCGTATTTACATTATCTACATATCACCATTTTGTATTAAGGAGGAGTATTCTAAAATTATTACTTACCTCATAGAGCCGTTTCACCTTCCAATGTATCCTGTCTTCCACCAACATCCTTGTTATCTTCATTCTGGAATAAGTAAGGGTATTTAGACTTCATCTCCTCTTCTGCTTCCCATGTCATTTCTTCTATATTTTTGTTCCTCCATAATACTTTGACGGAAGCTACATCTTTTGTTCTCAGCTTGCGGACTTGCCGATCTAATATCGCCACTGGCACTTCTTCATATGATAGGTCCTCTGTAACTTGTACATCTTTGATAGGGACGACTCGAGAAGGGTATCCAATACATTTTCTCAACATAGATACATGGAATACCGGGTGGACAAATTCCAATTCGGATGGAAATTCTAACTCATAAGCAACCTGTCCAATCCGTCGAAGAATTTTATACGGCCCGATATACCTTGGACTCAGCTTACCTTTCTTCCCAAAACGCATAATACCCTTTCATTGGTGAGATCCTCAGGAAAACCCAATCACCAACCTCAAACTCTAGATCACGACGTCGGACATCAGAATAAGATTTTTGCCTGCTTTGTGCCGTCCTCAATCGCTCCTGTATCACTTTCACCTTCTCAATAGCTTGGTGAATCAAATATGGCCCATATAATTCTGTTTCACCGACTTCGAACCATCCAACTGGTGATCTACATCTCCTCCCGTATAGTGCCTCGTATGGGGCCATTTTAATACTGGAATGGTAGCTATTGTTATAGGCGAATTCTATGAGTGGAAGATGATCATCCCAATTCCCCTTAAAATCTAGAACACATGCTTGTAGCATATCTTCCAGTGTCTGAATGGTACGTTCAGCCTGTCCGTCAGTCTGCGGATGAAATGCAGTGCTGAGATTTACTTGTGTGCCTAAACCCTTCTGGAAAGACCTCCAAAAGTTAGCCGTAAATTGAGCTCCTCGGTCTGATATAATAGATATGGGCACACCATGAAGCCTAACAATCTCCTTGATATACAACTTCGCATAATCTTCAGCCGTGTAAGTTGTCTTCACTGGCAGAAAATGGGCACATTTTGTAAGTCGATCAATTATCACCCAGATGGAGTCAAACTTATGATAAGAGCGAGGTAATCCAATAATGAAGTCCATATTAATCACCTCCCACTTCCAGGTCAGAATCTCTATATTTTGAAGCAATCCACCGGGTTTCTGATGTTTTATCTTTACTTGTTGACAATTGGGACACTAGGCTACAAATTCTGCAATAGACTTCTTCATATTATCCCACCAATACTGCTCCTTGACATCACGATACATCTTTGTCGAGCCGGGATGGATGGAATATCGGGATTGATGAATCTCATTCATAATCTTCTCTCGCAACCCTGCCACATTAGGCACACACAATCGGCTCTGGTATCTCAGTGCCCCGTCTTTTCCGATCCCAAAAGCCATACTTTTACATTGTTGGATGCTTTCTCTTAATCGTACTAAGATAGGATCTTCATATTGTTGTGCTTTTACCTCGGCTACCAAAGATGATTCTGATGTATTATGTACAGTAACACCTCCATCATCAGAGTCTAACAATCTGATTCTCATATTGGCTAGCTGATGAAGCTCTTTAATCAACCCCCATCTACCTGCCTCAATATGTACTAAGCTTCCCATTGATTTATGGCTGAGAGCGTCTGCCACAACATTGGCTTTACCGGGATGATACAATATCTCGACGTCGTAGTCTTTCAATAATTCAAGCCACCTACGCTGCCTCAAATTCAACTCTTTCTGCTTGAAGATGTATTGTAAACTCTTGTGATCTGTGTAGATGTCAACATGGACGCCGTATAAGTAGTGCCGCCATATCTTCAAATCATATATTACTGTAGCCAATTCCAAATCATGGGTTGGATAATTCTTTTCATGCTTCTTCAATTGTCTTGATGCATAAGCAATCACATTCCCACGCTGCATCAATACGCACCCCAAACCTATACCTGAGGCATCACAATATACCACATAACCTTCTGTTCCTTCAGGAAGAGTGAGCACTGGTGCAAATGTCAATCGATTCTTCAGCTCCTGAAAACTACGTTCACAAGTGTCAGACCACTGGAATTTGGTAGCTTTTTGTGTTAACTTAGTCAATGGTGATGATATAGAGGAAAATCCTTCTACAAACTGCCTATAATATCCTGCTAGCCCTAGGAAGCTGCGGACTTCTGATGGTGTTGTAGGTCTCAGCCAATTCTTTACTGCATCGATCTTCTGAGTGTCGACACTAATACCCTCATCAGATATCACATGGCCAAGGAATGCTACTGAGTTTAGCCAGAATTCACATTTGGAGAGCTTAGCATATAACTTACGATCCTGAAGCGTCTGTAATACTATCCGCAAGTGGCCCGCATGTTCCGCCTCCGAACGAGAATACACTAGAATGTCATCAATGAATACAATCACGAACACATCAAGATAGGGCCTGAATATAGTATTCATGAGATCCATAAAAGCTGCTGGGGCATTTGTTAGCCCGAACGACATCACCAAGAACTCAAAGTGCCCATATCTTGTCCGAAAGGCCGTCTTTGGAATATCCTTCTTCCTAACCCTCACCTGATGATACCCTGAACGTAAATCAATCTTAGAGAAATACTTGGCACCCTGGAGTTGGTCAAACAGGTCATTAATTCTTGGAAGTGGATACTTGTTCTTTATAGTAGACTTATTCAACTGTCGATAGTCGATACACATCTGTAACGACCCGTCTTTCTTCCGCACGAATAGGACTGGTGCACCCCAAGGTGAAGTGCTAGGCCTAATAAAGCCCTTATCCAGCAAGTCCTTCAATTGCACCTTCAACTCTCGCAACTCTGCCGGGGCCATTCTGTATGGAGGAATAGAGATCGGTTGAGTGTCAGGCAACACATCAATGCTAAACTCAATCTCCCTTTCAGGAGGAAGGCCTGGGAGTTCATCTGGGAAAACATCTAGGAATTCGTTGACCACAGGGATTGATTGTAAAGTAGGCGGTTTCGCCTCCGCATCCCTAACGCGAACGAGATGATAAATGTAACCTTTTGAGATCATTTTCCTTGCCTTAAGATAGGAAATAAACCTACCTTTCGGTGTAGCAATGTTCTCTTTCCATTCAATGACGGGTTCACCCGGAAATCGGAACCTAACCATCTTTGTACGACAGTCAACATTTGCATAGCATGAGGCCAACCAGTCCATTCTTATTATCACATCAAAATCAACCATTTCTAACTCAAATAAATTTGCCGAGGTTTGACGACTACAAATCATCACAGTGCAACCTCTATATACCCTTCTAGCAATCACAGAATCTCCTATCGGAGTAGATACCGCGAGGGGTTTACTTATCAATTCAGGTTCAATGCCAAACTTATTAGCCACAAAGGGTGTAACATATGATAATGTAGATCCCGGATCAATCAACGCATATACATCATAAGAAAACACAGATATAATACCTGTAACAACATCTGGAGACGACTCGAGATCCTGTCGACCTACTAGAGCATAGGTTCGATTTTGAGCACCACTCGAACTCGGCACTGCACCTCTACCCCTACCACGACCTGTCAACTGCTGAAAACCCCGTGTTGGAGGTCGAACTGATGAGGAAGAACTAGACACAGATCCAGTCGGCTGGGCCATACCATAACCTCCTCTATTAGGACAATCCTGCATCATATGGCCAGGCTGCCCGCACGAATAGCATGCATCAGAACCTCAACGATACAGTCCAAAGTGGGCCTTGCCGTACTGATCACAATGTGGTGTTGGGGGTCTCATCTGACTAGTATCCCTGTGATATTGCGAGCCAGATGCCCGCGAACTCTGACCTGGACCAGAATAGGATCGATCATATCGAAACCTCTGAAACTGTGGAGGAGCACTAGCTACAGGTGGCGCCGAACTCCTCGAAAACTATGGCCTGATGCGGCCTCTGAAGTCATCAGAATACCCTGCAAATCTCGCCCTCTTATGCTGGCCCCTATACTGCTCCCTAACTGCCCTCTGCTGGCGCTTATGATCCTCTAGGGTCTGGGCATAAGCTTGAATACGGGAAATATCCATGCCCTCTACCAAGGAGGCTGTCGTACACTCATTTATCAGATGTGGTCCCAACCCATTCACGAACATATGCACCCAATCACTCATCTCGGCCACCATATGGGGAGCATACCTTGCCAAAGAATCAAACTGCATACTGTACTCTCGCACACTCATATTACCTTGTCTAAGGTTCAAGAACTTATCAGCTCTAGCTCGTCGTATCTCAACTGGCAAGTAGTGACGAAGAAAGGCCTCAGAAAATTCCTTCCACACAGCTAGAGGAGGGTTCGGACCCTTGGATCTCTCCCAACTATCATACCAGAGAACCGCTAAATCCCGTAGCCGATAAGAAGCCAACTCTACTGCCTCTGTATTACTAACATGCATAACCCGAAGTGTACGATGAACCTGGTCAATAAAAGTCTGTGGGTCCTCCTTGGGGTCTGATCCGGTAAACATGGAGGGTCTAAATTAATAAAATCACGAACTCTTGTACTAACTGGTTTCTCAGCAGCACCTGTATTCTGCCTCTGAGCCTGAGCAGCTACCAAGCTAGTCAATAACTGCAAAGCACTCCGCATATCCTGGTCTGGAGTGCCAGACGGAGGAACTGGAGGTGCTGGGTGCCTTCTAATATCCTCTGGAGGAGATGAAGTAGATGAGGTATGAGAGGGCATCTCACTTTGAGCCTCACTTTGTCCTGCTCTAACTTGGGGCACCTGACTGGTACCCTCTCCCGCTGCTGTATCAAGCCGTCTACTAATCGTTTGCTTCCTAGTCGAAGGCATCACTGAAAAAAACAAGGTGAATATTAGAGACGAATACTTACGACTCAACTCTACGCACGATCTAGATTCAGGAAGAAGGTAACAACCCTAGATGTCATGTAGCCTCCTGATTATAAATGTGGCGCGCTACACATCCATAATCAAGACTCTACTAGACACGGCTCATAGACAATCCCTAGGATAGACTTGTTCTGATACCAAGTTTGTCACGACCCAAACTGAAGGGCCATGACTAGCACCCGACCACACTTGCCGAGCACCAACGCACATTTCATCTAACCTTCATTATTATCTTTTAGGGCTGACAAGATCAATATAAATGGTAGACCTAGATCATGGACAACCAGCAATAAAATATGACGGCATGAACATACATAGCAGGGGATGACCAGACAATCAAGAAACTACATATAAGGTATGAGCTACCATGCTACTATGAAAGACTATACAACAAAAACTAGCCGACAAGGCATACCAAACTATACATGAGCCGACACCTGTCTATGAGCCTCTAAAAGAACATAAGTGTTGCAACATAGCCGGAACAGGGCCCCAACATACCCATAATGTCTATAACAAAAATTGCATACCAAGACCAAGGCAAGTCCGGAGAAGGGATCTCGCCAATCACCGCTGAACTGGACAGTCTACTGTGGTGGGGGAGCTGCACCTGCCTGTCTATCAGGACCTGCAGCACGACATGCAGCATCCACAAATAAAAGGACGTCAGTACGAATAAAGTACTGAGTATGTAAGGCAAGGAACCATAAATATGATCAGTAATGTAAGCAAGGATATAGAATATACAACCTGTAACATCTTAGTACCTCTGAGGGCTACTTACATGAAATGCATGATACATATGTATAAATACATAAACCTTTAAAGAATTCGCCTCTATGGGCATCATCATCATCATATCGTACCCGGCCATAATAGGCTCGGTAGAATCGTACCCGGCCACGTGGAGCTCCGTAAAACCCAACTGATCAGTGGTTGCACAATAGGTGCCGTACCCGGCCAACTATAGCGTGGCTCGGTAGAGTAAAATAGATACATATATATAATGCATGCTCGACTCATGGAATCACATTCTAAACCTTTCGGAGTGACGTAAGGTCGGTATCCTCTGTACACGTTATTAGGACTAACTCTTCACTATGAACCTTATAAGAATCAGGAAATACCAACAACATTGATAACATAAGAATTCCATAATAGGGAAAACAATGTAAGTACTGCTAGATTCTAAGAGTAGAGTATCTTGGAAGATCATTCATTACATTATGTACAATCGGAGTCGTGCAAAAGAAGGAAAGGGATAGCCTCACATACCTTGTATATACTGCCCCAATCTCAAGCTATGCAATTGTCAAAACTCCTTAGTCTACAATAAGAGAAACGATACTGTCGTTATCATTTAAGCGTCATAACTATTATGTATCGACCACAACCTATTTTACGATGAAACGGACAGCACCTCCCCTATATATATGACCTCACACCATTCAAAACAATCACCAAACAGCCCAAACAACATCAATAATAAACATATTGAGCCTCCCAAAATAGTCCACACACAGCCTAATCACTCCATACATACGACGACCACCGTAGTCGTGTCAAACAACCTGGAAATGTTACGAATAACTATCAGCCCATAACCCTACATATATATGGTGTTTCTCCACACCCTTCCTCCTCCAAAACTCCACAATATAGTAGTAAAATACGCATTCCAACAACAACGCAAAACAGTCCACAAAACAATAACATTACTACCAAGCCTTTCGATATATATCTCACAAGTTCTAGCTTCAATGGCTTAGCCGCAACTTGGATAATCTTAAATACATATAGAGTAAGAGGTTACTTACCTTTATACAGAAATAACAACTCCAATTTGACCTTAAATTTCCATGAAATATCCCTCCAATGCTGCCACAACAACAAAAAAGCGAAACTAGCGATCAATTAGTGTTTTTCGGCACTAGAATCACTTTAGAAGGCTTGAAATCACCTAGGATTGATATTAAGAACATGAGGGAGTATTTACAGAACATAAACCCTTTAAAACAACCTCCCACACGAGTTGGAACGACACAAAAATGAGCAACAACAAGAAGAACAAGAGACTTACTAGCGCCACGGAATTCCCGACACTTGATTTGTGTTGTTTGCCCTTTTTTGGGTCTTGAATCTTGAGAGAACCTTGAGAGGATGTTCCTAGGGTTCTAAGGTCTGAAAATAGTGAGAATAAATGACTTAAAATGGGTTGGAGTCATCCTGTATAGGTCCAAATATCTTAAACCGCCTTAGTGGGCCCCATAGAGAGGTGCTTGGCGCAGTCTCGCGAAAACGTGAATATCTCTCTCCTCCGAGATCGTATCGATGAACGGTTTAATGCGTTGGAAACTAAACTCATAGATATTTAGTTTGGTTGGTAGATCACCCCGTAATTCCTTGTAAATTATGAGAAAAGATTAGAAACATTTGACCTAATGTTTAAGTAAAATTATGAACCTAAGTTGCGACAACTTTTGTCGACTTTTGTTTCATAACTCGTTTGACTTCAAAACTTATGATATGGATATTATATGATTAAAATACCTTAATAAATGACCTCTTGAGTGTATTAAGCACCGCTAGATTACCTGAAAATACGAGTTACAACATCCTTGATTCGTTGAACTTCTAATACTTGTTAATCACCCTTATACACTCTTGTATCACTTAAGACCAATAGGATTGACTTCGTATCATCTCAAAGATAATTCCTTCTTGGATTTATGTTAACTAATATATGGCATGAACTAACACATGTGGATATGGGTTGTAACATTTTAAATCCATATATAACATGTATTTAACTCACAATGTGTAGACGTTTCTTACCTCAAGGTAGATGATGATGCTAGCTCCTCCAAATCGCCCAAAATCGTGCAAGCAAGAGAGAAATGAGTTGAAAATGAGAAAATCCCAACCTTGAAAGCTTATAATCTGCCCAGGCGTCCTTCTTCAAGAATGCATCAATTCCCTTATGTTCCCGAAGAACAACTTGCTTCTGCTCCCAAATTCCTCTACGTGAATGCGAGAAAGGGCACGCGAACGCGAAACTTTACTGCCCAAACCTTCGCGAACACGTACAACAGTCGCGAACGCGAAACACAAAAATCCCAGCAGCCAAAATCCTTGTTCGCGAACGCGATCACCCCTATGCGTTCGCGATGAACAACACCAGAACCATCAATAACAACAACAAAACATGGAGAAATGATCCGAAACCACGACTAAACTCACCCAAGGCCTCCGAGACCCCGTCTAATCATACCAACAAGTCCCAATACCTTATCCAAACTTATCAAAAGTTGCAAAACGCTATGAATAATATCAAAATCATGAATCGACAATCAAAATTCTTCTTTCAACTTTCAAACATTCAAACTTCGATGAACGCGTCCAAACCATATCTAAACATTCTGGAATGATACCAAACTTTACGTACAAGTCACAAATCATAATATGAACCTATTCCAACGCTCAGAATCCCAAACAGACATCAATAACATCAAAGTTCACTTCAAATTAAACTTAGGAAATTCAAAAATCTTCAAAACGCCAAATTTCCACAATAAGCGCCGAAATACTTCCGGACAATCCGATACTCAACCCAAACATACGCCCAAAGTCCGAAATCATTATACGAACCTATTGGGACCTTCAAATCCCAATTCTGATGTCGTTTACTCAAAAGTCAAATCTTAGTCAACTCTTCCAACTTAAAGCTTTCGAATTTAGAATTTTCCTTTCGAATCAACTCCGAACTTCCCGGATTCAATTTCGATTATGCGTATAAGTCATAAAACATGAAGTGAAGCTATTCAAAACCTCAAACCATCGATCGATACGCTAGAGCTCAAAACGACTGATTGGGTCGTTATAATGAACTAAAAAATCCGACAAATGTATAGGCATGTGCATGATAAACCAACTAAAGATGTAATTCAACACACACATCATCCATAATGTTATTTTGGCTTGTATGAAATATCCACACTTTCTCCGTTTCAATTTAGATGATACACTTTCCTTATTAGTCTATTCCAAAAAGAATGACACATTTCTATAAGTGAAAATAATTTAACTTTAAACTTTTTATTTTAACTATTTTATCCTTAATGCGAAGCTTTTATAACCACACAAATATCATGGCCATACAAATCTTTTACCCCCTAAGCCTTTATGATCACAAATTTTAAAAGTCTTACTTTTTTTTCTTAAACTCCGTGCTAAGTCAAACTACCTCATCAAAATTGAGACAAAGGGAATATAACATTACGTTAGCACGCTCAATATGTAAACATAGTCAAACAACATGTATAACGCAACATGCATAGACTAGCTTCACGGATCTCGTAAAGGTATTTGCCTAGATACTAGAACCCACTTTAATATCAATTGTTAGTTTGATATACAAAGACATTAGGGGGTGAGTGAATAGTGCCCTAATAAATGTTCAGCCTATTAAAATTTACCTATGCAAAACCCGCTATTGAACTCAAGTACAAGGAACAGGTTCGTTGTACTGGTTCAACCTACTCCTGTGACAAGTAAAGTTCGAAATTTAAATAATACAAGAGATTTGTAAGTGGAAAAACCTCCTTGTTCAAGAGAGTAAAAATAAAGACTTACCTTTAGGATTTCTATTAAAAACTTTGCTAAAACAATGAACAATATTTTGTTAAAACCTACAAACTCTTAAAACCTAAGAGAATAAATCTAGCCACTTGAGGCCTACAACCACTCTGACCGTAACAATTACCTTCAAGCTATCTCTAGCTTAAAAGCAATTCAAAACACCTACTACAAGTTCTAGACAAAATAAAGAAATAATTAAGGATAACTTCATGTACCGAAAAATAACAATAAAAATACCCCAATAATATTATTTGTTAGCAGATATACGAATTGGCTTGAGTCGTGCTTGACACTGTCCTAAGAAACTATTTCCGCAATGTGAAATATTTTCCCAGGATTAAACAAGTCCATCTCTATTTATTTAGAGGATACAAGAATCAACAAAATTAAATATTACAAACCCAGCTATTTAAAAGATGATAAAGAAAGAAATTAAATTACTAAACTTTGAGAAGGAAAAAAAAACTGATGAAGACCGAAATTAGAAGGAAAGAAGTAGAAGGATTTCTTTGTCTTGTTGATGATGGTTTTCTTGTCCAATTGAGAGCCTATTTATAGGCACATGTGCATGGATTCAACATGTTGAGGGAAAAGAACGTGGCAAAGCAATTGCCACTTTTCAAAAGCATTTTGCCATTTATCTCATAGCTTCTAGAAAGGCTGCCACATGGTTTTGGTTAAGACACTTATCATCAAAAGGCTTTTAAATATTGCCACAGTCACCCACTATTTTAAAGGTTTTTTGAAATAAATTTATTGGATTTGTATGGTCTAAATGTAATAGGTTTGGTGTCTTCTGGACTATGAACCAAATTTAGATCAACGAAATTTAACTCACAAAGTTACTGGTGAAATATAATATTTCTATGAACCAATAATTCTTATTGTAAGTCAGAGATTTTATCAATCACATTTCGACCCTCACAATTTTGTTGTTCAACGCGGTTTTGTGCCACTAGGCCATGTACGTGCCTGGTTATTCATGAGAGCTCTAGAGACTAGGCCAAAATCTCATAGGAGCGGCCTCACTCCACTCTCATATAGGTGAATTTCATCAAGTGTATACTGACTGCTTTTAAATACACCATCCATAAGAAATGTGAATTCATTAAGAGTTATAACTCAGCCTCTCAATTAGTAGCAGTCAAGCACTCTCTTTTAGTGCTTCAGTGTCAATATTGACTTGTAATTACCCATATGAACCTACTTCATGAGATCTCCAATCACATAGGTTGGTTACCATCTCTATTGACAATATATCGGCCTTAACCCCATCTCTTTTGAGGTTTAAAGAATTAATTTTCTTCCCACAGGTTTAGTTAGAGGATATGCCAAATTTATCTCTGACTTCACATAGTTAATGGAAATTATTCCATCTCTCGACACTGTTTTATGACATCATGTCTCAGTTTCATGTGTCTACTTTTACAATTATAAGATTTATTCTTTGAAATAGCTATTGTCGCTTGACAATCACAATGTTAAACAAGGAGACAATACATCCTTCATTAAAGGGATATTAGCTAAGAAGTTTCTTATCCACTCAGCCTCAGAACCAGCTAACTTCAGAGCTACAAACTCTGATTCCGTAGTCGATCTAGCAATGATCGTCTGTTTAGATGATTTTCACGATATTGCACCACCACCAAGGGTGAATACATAACCACTAGTGGATTTTGTCTCATCTAAATCAGAGATCCATTTTGCATCACTGTACCCTTCTAGGTATAAGAAAATTCACTATATAGGACACCATAACTCATGGTTCCTCTTAAATATTTTATTGGTCTATCTAATACAGACCAATGCTCTCTGTTGGGATTATGAGTATATCTACTTAGTTTACACACAACATAGGCTATATCAAACCTTGTAAAATTCATTAAATGCATCAGACTCCCAATAATCTGCACATATTTAGACTGAGCAACTAGGTCACCATTATTCTTTTTCAACCGAGAGTTAGTATCAAAAGGAGTGTTCACAGATGTGACATTAAAATATTCAAACTTCTTAAGAAGTCTCTCAACATAATGTTCTTGTGACAACATTATTTCATCTTCACTCTTTATAACTTTAACTCCCAATATTATATTTACTTCACCCAGATCTTTCATATCAAAATTAGCAGACAAAAATAATTTAGTACTTTGCACAATATCTAAACTTATACCAAATATAAGCATGTCATAAACATACAAACATATTATCACATAATCATTGTCTACCACTTTAGTATAAACACATTTATCTACCTCAATTGAAGAAAAACTGTCTCTCAATAAGACTTGTTCAAATTTCTCATACCACTGCTTAGGAGCTTGTTTATGTCCATAAAGAGATTTAATTAATTTACAAACTTTATTTTCTTGTCCAGGAATAACACAACCTTCAGGTTGAACCATATAAATTTCTTCTTCTAAATCACCATTTAAAAAAGTTGTTTTAACATCCATTTGGTGGATAAACAACTTACGGATTGAAGCTAAGACAATTAAAACTCGAATAGAAGAAATTCTATTCACTGGTGCAAATATATCAAAATAATCTATATTTTATTTTTGAGAAAATCTTTTGCTACTAACCGAGCTTTATATTTATCTAAAGATCCATCAGGATTAAATTTTTTTTTTGAAAATTCGTTTACAACCGATAGGTTTTGCACCAAGAGGTAAATCTGTCAAAATTAATGTTTTATTTTTCAAAATAGAACCGATTTCAATTTTTATTGCCTCCTTCCAATAATTAGCTTCTGAAGAAGATATAGTTTCAAAATAATTTGATGGTTTATTATCGACAAGAAAAGTCTGAAAATTATTTACATAAGAAAAATATTCTTTCCTAGGCCTTTTACTCCTTCTCAGTTCCTCGTTAGATATAATTTAATTATTTATTTTAACAGGTGTATGAAGAATTTTTTTAGACAGTGGATAAATATATTCAAAGAACTCATCATTCTTTGTCTCAATTATAGTATTGTAATCAAGCACATTACTTTTTAAAACAAGAAATCTATATGCAGCACTATGTTTATCCAATAAGCATGCAATCAGCATTTTTAGAACCTATTTTTCTCTTTTTAGGTTCAGGCAAAAGAACTTTAGCAAGACACCCCTACACTTTTAGATATTTTAAGTTAGGTTTATAACCCCTTCACAATTCATACGGAGTTTTGTCAGTTCTTCTATATGGTATTCTATTTTGTAAGTGACATGCAGATAAAATAGTTTCACCCCACAAATTATCAGGAGCATTAGAACTAACTAACATAGAGTTCATCATCTATTCCAATGTTCTATTTTTCCTTTCAGATACTCCATTTAACTCAGGTGAATAGGGCGGAGTTACTTCATGAATTATTCCATTCTTTTCACAAAAATCATTCAAAGATAAATATTCTCCACCTCTATCAGATCTAATTCTCTTGATTTTTCTACTAAGTTGATTTTCAACTTCAGTTTTATAAGAAATAAAAGCATTAAAAGCATCATCTTTATTTCTAAGCAAACACAACTTAGTATATCTAGAAAAATTATCAATAAAAGTCACATGATATCTTTTACCACCTCTAGCCATAGTCTGCTTTAAATCGCCTAAATCAGTGTAATCAAGGATAACAAATCATTTTTTCTATTTACGAAAAAATAAGTCTTTCTAGTACTTTGAAATAACGTATTTGTTGGCATTGGATATGTAACCATATCTATTCACATACCTGTATTTTGACATCAGTGTCCGCTCACGTTGTAAATGCAATAACGTATTTGTAACACCATAAATATCTGGCAGGACAACTGAAACAATAGCATCGGGAACAATACCAAAATTGGTAGCACCATCAAAGATTTTCGTAGTAGTATTACTTGCCATAGTTTCTTAGATTGTACCGAAAAATAACAATAATAATACTGCAATAATATTATTTGTAAGCAGATACACGAATTGGCTTGAGTCGTGCTGGACGCTGTCCTAAGAAACTATTTTCGCAATTGAAATGTTTCCCCATGATTAAACAAGCACATCTCTATTTATTTAGAGGATACAAGAATCAGGAAAATTAAATATTACTAACCTAGCTATTTAAAAAAGGGGAACAAAAGAAATTAAACTACTAAACTTTGATAAAAAAAACAACAACCAAAAAAACTGATAAAGACCGAAATTAGAAGGAAAGAAGTAGAAGGATTTCTTTGTTTTGTTGATGATGATTTTCTTGTCCAATTAAGAACCTATTTATAGGCACATATACATGGATTTAATATGCCGAGGGAAAAGAACGTGGCAAAGCAATTGCCACTTTCCAAAAATATTTTGCCATTTATCTGATACTTCTAGAATGGTTGCCAAATGATTTTGATTAAGATACTTGTCATCAAAAGACTTTTAAATATTGCCACACTTCAATCGTTTGAGCTCTCTCTTGCTCATTGGAATTGCATCTTGCTTTGTGCTCTCTCAATACTCTCAGTGTAGGTGCGTGGGCCTGCAAAATAAATAAAGATCTCCAACAATATATAGAGTCATGACTAGCAGCATAGATTAGAGATAAATATAGAAAGAAACAAAGTTTTCTTACCTAGAAAATAAAGGAAGTAGGAAAGAAATCACATGCTTTTCATAAAGTAAATTCCAAATGTGACTCTACTTTTTTACAAACTTGAACTCTTCATTAATAATTAAGATCTTTTGAGATTCTCTATTATTTGGATGGTTGTTAGGTCATATATTACAAAATAACAAGAGACAATTTCACTTTTAGCCGTTCGGCTAAAACTTTTGACAAACACTAGCCCAAAAATCTATTATGCAGTTTGAAGCCAAAAATTAATTATCATAGCTAGTCAAAAACTTAAAGATCGGCACACCCTTTTCCTTTTTCAGTTTTTTTGCATGCAAGTGAGTACACTACTAAAATTTCGACGGAAGAATTTATTGAAAAGAGATTAAAAAAAATCGACAACAAACATTATATATCAGAGTTCAGCTCTTTTCATGAAGAAAAAAATCGCCACTAGAAAATGTTAACGACCTTTTCATTTACTTTTGGTTGATGAACTGGTTGGAGACTTTTGAATTTAATTTTCTGACAAGATGTTGTCAGGAATTTTTTTCTCAATTTGATAGTTTCAATAGTAAGATTGATATTACATGCACTTAATAGAATTTTATTTTTATTCAAGATATGGTTATACAGGAAAAAAAATTCGCTATACATGTCGGGTCGTTTTACTATACATTACTCCATTGATAATGAAAATTTTTTAGTTGCCAAAAAAGAATAATCAATTTTCAGTTTTTGCTTGTTTTGCATCTTTCCTTTTAAGAATTGTGGAGTATATTTTTATTTTTTTTGAGAAACTGAAATTTTTATTTATATAATACTATGTAAGTTCAAACATAGCATCCGTAGAGTATATTCCATTTGTTACAATTCCTAGACTAACAAATAATAAATAATTAAAAATCACAGAAAGATGCATCTCATCAATTACAAACGTGTAGTCATTCAATATACAAAAATGACTGTCACTATATACAAGATATACAAATAGACTGCCACTATACAAACAAATATACAAAATAGACTATCATTATACAATTTATATACTAAATACACTATCATTATACAAAATAGATGTCACTATACAAAATAAATATCACAATACAAAATATATACAAGAAAGACTATCACTACATAAAAAATGGTAGGGTACAACCGTACAAGGGAGAAAGGTAATAGAAGGTACATAGAAACTAGGTTGTCACTATTCGTAAAATATACAAAATAGACTCTTATTGTACAATTTATATACAATAAGCTGTGGGCGAAAGTGAATCCTACATCCTCTAAGATTAAGTGACATACACTATACAAGGCCCAACTAACACAACTAGATCCTTCAGCTTCTGACAACCAACCTAATACCGCTACTATGTTTACTAATCATTAAAACTAGAGCCGCTAAAATGGGCTTAACTCGTGAGACCAGTCCAATCCAGTTCATTTCTTGGGTAGGGTTGAGCTAGGATTTTTTGAGCCCATTTAAAACTGAGGCTTATAAGTCCGGCCCAAATCAGCCCGTTGGCCCTTGAGGCTTGACTGAGTCTGGGCCTGGGCCGGCCCGTGGGCTAAAATTTAATAAATTAATTAACTAATAAATATTTAATATTTAAAAAAGTAAAAATTAAAAAAATTATTAACTATAATCTCCATTCCCCAACCCTAGATTGTTCATTTACCCTTCAATATCAACTAGAATTTTGATTTTTGACATGCATGTAAATGACAAAATTAGTTTTTATTTTGCTTAATTAATGACGAACTCGAAAAGTTTTAGTTGGCCTATAATAATCATTTTTCAAAATAATATATTATTTTAAGTGTCCAATGATCAGTTTGGATTATTTTAATATACTATTAATATTTAAACTGCTCTTTAGTATAGAAAAAGATCAATTTTAAATACACAAAAAAAAAACAATTGACCAATAGCAAATTTTAGGAATTTTAATAATTTTATAGACTATAATGATAAAATCAGCAAATGATATTAATCCTAAATTATAAAACCTCAGCATTTAAACTTATTGAAGCATTTCCTGAATCCGAGGAAAATGAAAGAAAAACATTAAGAAAATATTCATGTAACTTTAAAAAAGAAGAGTTAGAGATATAGAGAATTTGTATTTCAATAACGAGATTCCTCCTCAAATATTAATTTTTTTTTTACGCTCTAAGCAAACTGAATTTTTTTACGCTCTAAGCAAACTGAGGGAAATGGAGCATGAATACATGGCTGAAATGCACCTGGATGCAAATGTATGCAGTGTGAAAGTCCGAGAATATCAGTAAATATGCCTTCCCCTTTTTCTTAATTCTGTCTTCTCCAGATTCTTCATTTTCTTTTTTACTTTTTCATTTCATATCTGTGTATGCTTGTAATGGACATTAGTCATTAGTTAAGCACTTCATTAGAGAAGCTCATGTGCAGAGGCGAAGTCACTGGGTTCTAAATTACTAATTTTTACATGTTCCATGAATTTCTTAAGACAAATACATGATCTGGATCAAAACAATTGGGTGCACCCGAACCTGTAGTTGATGGGCTAGCTCCGCCCCTGCTCATATGTTTATGTATTACCTAAACATATGCAAATTTGTAGTTACATTTATTAAACTGCTCACCGATTAAAATTAATCAATCCAGAAAATCGTATTTTGTATGTCTAGTTTTGATGCTGACTTGTTTTGGTTAATATAATTTGATTAGGGAAGTCTTTTTTCCCTCCCTTTTTCTTTATGTGACTGTAGGATAGAAGTCGCATTTGCAGAATATGCTGAAAGGGATGTTATATTTAGAGATGGATCGGAAAAGCTACTTGTCAAAAGTGCTATTTATTTTCTACTCTCACTTGGTACACAATGTAGACTAGATTCAAGATAATGCACACCATGTTTCTAGTTGCTCCTTCAGAGTTAGATTAATAGTCCGACACCTGTAAGAAATGCAACAAACAAGGCGATTAAAGGCAGACAATTAGAAGAAATGCTTGAAAAGTCTTGAGAACTGGTAATTTTTTTTTTTTAAAAATATCCCAGAACAAAACCTCCATTTCAAAGAGTTTCCTTGTCTTTTGGGGTTTCTTCTTTTGGGTTGGCATTATAGGGGAATTTAGAATTTCTAGAACATGGACATACCATTACGTCTAGTAATAATAAATAAAGGGTCCGCCAAGTGGAATTATATTAGTGTACTAGTGTTAAAACCCGTGCGATGCGCGAATATTTTGATAGAGTATTAATCTTATGAAATTATAATATGATTTAATATTATTTTAATAAAATTTAGTTGCTATTTTATTTTGTAATGCAGTGTGAATAAATATAACAAAATCTATATAAATTTAAAGAATACACATCATATGGTAATCAAATAAATTATTTGGTTCTTGTTTAATTCTTTAATAATTAGCATGTACTTAGTATTATTTATTTTTTACTAATGTGACTTTTTATTAACTTGTCAATTATCCTAATATTTTGTCACTATTTCTTTTAATATAAAATAGATATATATTTTCTTACTCTAAAAATATTTTTACTTTTCTAAACTTATGTTATACTGTTTAAATTTTTAATTGTATAAATTTGTCAATAAATTTTTTGAGTACTATTTACGTACCTTTTGTTATATTTAATTGATTTAAAGTATAAATATTCTCATATTATCTTTATTCCCTCTTTTCATACATTCTTTTCTACTATAATAATTGATTAATTTTTATTAAATAATGTAATATTTTGTTTACTAAATTATAATTTTTAATTCATTAAAACTAAAAAGAGATAAGCCTTTTATTATTTTTGCAAAACATCTACCAATATTTTTAATAATTTTTATTTTATGTTATATATATAATATCCTTATATTAAGTATAAATACCCTAATAATATTTTTATATTATTCAATATGGAATTAGGAATTCTATATATATATATAGAGAGAGTGAGAAAATTTTCTTATCAATATTACTTTTTGAGTATGTTTATTCATTATTTTTATTTTATGTTTAAATTTAATTAAAAGTATAAATTCTCTCACACTATCTCTAATTTTCCTCTTTCTGTATTAGTTTCCCCTATTTAAATTATATATAATTATTTTATTTAGTGATTAATCCAATAATAGATAACATAAATAAAAGTGCATATGCCCATACTTTATAATTTACCAAAATTTCAAGGTATTTTTTACAGCTTTGGAGTGTTATTTTTCAAATTCAAAAGCTTGGATAAGATTTGATTTATTTTATTTTTCAATTCAAAATTTTGGATAAATTTTGAATATGATTTGATTTAACAAAATAAATATAGAGAAGTTATATAGATTATTTTTATTTTATTATTACCATATAAGATTCAAAACAGAATTAAATAATAAAAATTTTAATTTAGTAAATGGATTGCATATATAGTTCTTAACCGATTTTTTTCTTAGTTGACAATATCCCAAGCTACTAACTCTCCTTAATATTGCCAAGTAGCTTTTACCTTGTCACTTGGCTTAACCATAATGCCAATATATATAGTAGATGTATTCCTTTAATATAGATATAACTATAGATATAGATTTTTTTATTTACTTTCATTCTTTTATTCTACTGCTCATATTAATATTTAAATTTACTAATAATATGCATTATTATTTATTTATTTTATTTATTAATTTAGGTCTCACACTATCTATATCCTATCTTCTTATATTATTTTCTTACTATAAAATTTTATATATTTTATTAAGTGTTTAAGTCAATAATAGACAAAAAAGGAGCATGCGTTTATATTTTCTTATACTTCACCAAAAACTTGAGGTATTTTTTTCGTCCTTGCAGTTTTCCTTTCCTATTCAAAAGCTTGGATAAGATTTTATTTGTTTGTTTTTCCATTCAAAATCTTGAAAAAGAATTGAGTTGATATGGCTTAAGAAAATAATATAAGATATATAGATTAATCTTATTATTATTATTAATTCTTTGGCAAATTTTTTAAGGAAGAGATAGTGATAAGAAGGTATAGAATATATGTACGACAGGTGTTTTAATTTATTAATCCTAAAAAATACAATTAACTTTATGTAAAGAAAATTTTCTATAAAGAGCCGATATAAATGGGATGATTGAATATTTGTTTCCTGAAAAATCTGTGTAGTACAACATATAGCTTAATTTAAATTAAATAAGGCTCCCAAGTGGCTTCTTAATAAATTTTCACTTGTCTTGTTATAACTTGCCACTTGGCTTAATTAAAATTGGAAAATTTATTCTTATATATATATATAGATGTTTACATTTACTATTCATTTTTACCATACACATTATAGTACAATACAAATAAATATAAAAGTTATTCAATAGTAACTTTCGCTTATTACTCATATTTCAAAGTGTGTGTTTTTATCCTAATTTTTTATAAAACAAAATCTTATCTCAATTTTTTACAACGATAATTCCACTATCGGGGTTTTTTACATGATGTTTCTAAAAAAATTATGAAATGGAAGAAAATGAATTATGTGGTTAGTAAATAATTACTAAAATAGAAATTCTTATTTTTGGAAAGTTTTTGAATCTATTTGCAACAAAAATATATAGTATTCAATCTTAATTGATTTATACCTTTAAATTAAATTTGATCAAATCTAATTTTCCTTACTTATTATTATATCTTGTCTCTAAATATTTTTGGATTCTGTCCTAAAAATATCAAGTGACTTTTGTCAGTACGCCACTTAACTTAATATTAAGTTTGATTACCCTCTTATTTTATGATTTTATCATAAAACTACTAATTTTGTTAATAACTATTACTTTTCTATGTGCCATAAGCAAAAAAAATTATATTTATATTCAAATATTTTTATCTTCAAATTATCACTAACTATCACATTGAAAACTAAATTATAATTTAGTTTTTTCAAAATATACATAGCTATGTTAATTCACTATAAAACTACTGATACTTTCTATTCAGTTAGTGCCACTAACTCAAAAGGTCCTTCCATGATTTCTAGTTCCTAAACATACAGAAAATAAAACTCAACTCAAAATCATCCATAAAATCACCCATCTTAGATTAGATGGTCACCTCCATTTATGTAATTTAGCTCAAATTCATTTGTGTAATTTTGATCTTTGTGTATGTAGATAATAAATTGCACTTGAGAAAATAAAATCAAGACCGAAAATATCGCAACAATCGTAGTATTTTATTTCAAATATTTGAATGTTACAATCTTTATGATTCCTCTGATTCTACTTTTCTAGTATAAATTCAAGGGCCTTTGAGCTTGATCTTGAATTGTAATTTGATTTATCCATCGCGAACACTTTGATTGTTGCCATAAATTTTATCACAAACAAGTAGCCTTGATCTTGAACGCCTTGTATTTGATTTGACTTCGTTCTTGATCTTGAATACTTGAATTGTTCTTCGTTCTTGAGCTTGAACTTGATTTCTTGAACTTGAACTTGATTGCTTGAAGCTTGAAACTTGTGGAGGAATTTGCGGTGTTTGATCCACGAGCTCCTTGCTTCTTGTTATATCTTCTGGTCCCTTTTCTGAGTTATGAAGACCCCTATTTATAGTTGTGGAAGGGAAGAGTTGTGATAAGAACAAACTCTTTCCGACCAATCTAATTGAAGTGTGACATGACCGCATTTGATTGGCCAGAACATGTCACTTGCACACGTGGCGCGATTTCATTGGCCTTTTAGTGTGACTGGGCATGCCTTGTCATTTTGACACATAGCACGATCCTATTGGCTCTTTCGTTTGACTTGGCGTGCCATGTCATTTGATACGCGGCACCAAACTGGGCCTCTAGGAAGATAACATCTTGGGCTTAATTAAGTGGGCTCATCACTTTAGCCAAATTAAATGGGCTAGCCCAATAGATTAAGACTTATTTATTTAATCCATATATATTGGACTAATATAATTAATCTAATCATATTGACCTATAATATTTATTTGGACTAACATATATTTAAAGTACAATCCAAAATATTTTATTGAATTTCAATTCAATAAATTTTGCATGCTTACAAATGCCCCCTACTTCAAGGCTTATCGATTATTTTAAGACTAGACTTGAAGTACATGTGAGGTTCACTCTTTCATTTTTCATTTTTTTTGTACGTAGCTTCATGTGGCATTTTAGTGATATACGTAAATGCTAGCATGACTCCAGTGTTTGAGTAGCAATTAGTAGATTATATAATAATTCATTTATGAATACTTAGCATGTTGCATTACGTGACTTTCTTGTCTTCCAATTGGAAAAGGATATGGTATCCTTTCTTTAAGGAAATATCCTCCTTACTGGATTCTCACGTGAACCAACTTCAATTAGGAGACTAACTAGTACAATTCAAATCCTTGTTGGGTTTCGTTCACAACAACCATCCCACATCGATATCTAGCTCTCAATAGCCACCTTATGACATCTATAAATACCACACACCCTTCATTCTATTAGTACCAATTTCAATACCAATTTCAGTGTGTGTTCAAATTGCTTTGATTCTACTTTTAACGACTTGGAGGCACTGACGCGAAAGTAATTTCTTCTTCTTCTTCTTTTTTTGTGCTTTCTTCTTTGTTGTCTTTTTTTCTGTAGGTCAAGCGAGAAAAATATGTTCTTCTTCAATAAGATGATCCACGCATGAAGAAGATAATCTTGGGGTGTGAGGGGATAGGTACTCATCCTTGCCCAAATATCGGAGGGATTACTTTCATGGCTCGACTACCGGAGAGATTACTCTCAAAATGACCCGATTCTTGGAGAGATTACTCTCAATGTGGCCCAATTCTTGGAGAGATGACTCTCAAAATGGTCCGATTCTTGGAGAGATTACTCTCAAAGTAGCCCAACTACCGGAGAGATTACTCTCAATGTGGCTAACTTAAGGCGCAAAGGGACTCATATGTCCACCTTAAGATTGGAAAGTTATGGTTCCTTTTAAGGACAAACCCGCGAAGAGGACAACTTAAGGTGCAAAGGACTCATATGTCCACCTTAAGATTGGAAAGTTATAGTTCCTTTTAAAGACAAACCCGCGAAGAGGCCAACTTAAGGTGCAAAGGGACTTATATGTCCACCTTAAGATTGGAAAGTTATAAAGCTTCAACTGGAAGACGACATCGACTTGAACACTTGGAAAACTTTGAAGATTTGGCGGACTTTGCAGACTTCAACTCGAAGATTCGGAAGGCTTAAACAATTCAACTTTAAGATAGGCGAATTTGAAGACTGAAACTTGAAGACCGAAAGACTTGAAGACTTCAACTTGGGGGGCTTAAATATTTTAACTTTAAGACCTACAAACTTAAAGACTTCAACTTTGAGACTTGGAGGGCCTAAATATTTCAACTTGAAGATCGGCGAATTTGAAGATTTCAACTTGAAGACCGACGGACTCGAAAACTTCAACTTTGAGACTTGGAGGGCCTAAATATTTCAATTTGAAGATCAGCGGATTTGAAGACTTCAACTTGAAGACTGATGGGGTTGAAGACTTCAACTTTGAGACTTGGAGAGCTCAATTATTTCAACTTGAAGATCAGCGGATTTGAAGATTTCAACTTAAAGACCGACGGGGTTGAAGGTTTCAACTTGGGGACTTCAACTTGAATACACTTGAAGACTTCAACTTGGAGACTTCGAGTGTTTAAATTTTTCAGCTTCTCTTTTGCTTTACATTGTTCGACTTTTATCTTAGTCGCATAATTTTCAGCTTTACGTGCTTGTAACAAATGATTCATATCTTGCCGTGGGAGAGTCCAAATAATGAACTATTTGATGACTTCAATATCTAAAATATATCCAATACTCAGAATCAAAAACCTTCAGAATCGCGCCGGATAATATTTTGAAACCAACTTTAGATTTCACCATGTTAAAAATTTCAGATTTGCGCAGTCTCACCAAAAAAATCATATCTCGGTGTAGGAATATTTAAGTTGCAAACTGTTTGATTTCAAGAAAACTAGACTACAAGATTTAGAATATATCCAAAATTCTCAATCAAACAATTTCAGAATCGTCCCAGATAATATTTTGAAATCAACTTTATATTGTACCACGCTATCAATTCCAGATTTGCGCAGTCTCACCAAAGAATTCATCTCGATGTAGAAATTACTAATTTGCAAACCGTTTAATTTCAAGAAAACTAGAATTCAAGACCTAGAACAAATCCAAAATTCTCAATCAAACAACTTCAGAATCGTCTTAGATAATATTTTGAAATCAACTTTATATTGTACCATGCTATCTATTCCATATTTGCGCAATCTCACCAAAAAATTTCATATCTCGGTATGGAAGCCTCGAGATCGGAAGACGTTTTACTTGCCATAAATAGAAATTTAAGAGCCATATTCTCACAAATATCTTGGGGTTCAAATCTTACTGAATTTGAAACGTTGCGCCAAGAAATCATTTCCTTATACTTGTGTATCCTATTAACGCCTCGCTTCTCTTCCCCCCTTTTTTAGGCAGAGGGCGGACTTGGAGACCAACAAACTTGAAGGTTTGGCGAACCTGAAGACATAGAGAATCCCTGGACTTCAATGCAAATACTTGACATCCTTCTAAAATCGGCCCATTGAAGATATCAATTTACCAAGGAGGGTTGCCCCCTTTAAATCAAATGAGATCAAAGTTCAACAGGAGAATGACATTTCAGCTTGATTTTGGATTCCTCCATACTTCACTCGAACAACAATTGGGGCAATATGTATCTTTTGAACTTATGCGACTGAACTTAGAATGAAACTCTAAGCTGCCTACGTACCTCGGTGAAGAGGATCAAGTCATACCGTAGTTCAGACTGGGTAGATTTTTTTTTTTTACATCCTAACTTTTGCCTAGGCCGCCTCTTTCGATATTTTCAACCTAGCAGACTTTTCTTTATTTTTTTTACATCCTAACTTTTGCCTAGGCCGTCTCTTTCGAGACTTTCAACCTAGCGGACTTTTTTTTGTATATCCTAACTTTTGCCTAGGCTGCCTCTTTCGAGATTTTCAACCTAGCGGACCTTTTTTGGGCCGTACACAGTTTATACTCTTGCGGGCCAGGAGTATGGCAACATGCAGTTTAGGCTCATGCGTCAAGGAGCATCATGACTTGCAGTTTAGGCTCGTACGTCGAGGAGCGTCATGAGTTGTAGTTTAGGCTCGTACGTCGAGGAGCATCATGACTTGTAGTTTAGGCTCGTACGTCGAGGAGCATTGCAACTTCAAGGATAATACTTCTTCAAAAACTTGCCATTGATAGGGCCGATCCTCATACCATTTGCATCAACCAGCTTGTAAGCCCCACTTGAGTAAGCTTCTTGTACGACATATGGCCCACCCCATTTTGAAGTGAACTTCCCTACAGGTTTATGGGTCTTCGTACGGCAAAGACTTGATCTCCTACTTGAAAGGATCTCGGGCGAACTCTTTTATTGAAGGCGCGAGATAATCGAGCTTGATAACATTCAAGACTCTGTTGAGCTTCCAATCTCTTTTCATCAAGAGCTTCTAACTCTGCTAACCGAAGTTGAGCATTTTCTTAATCAGTGATCCCTTCTTGAATAGCCAGTCGTAACGAAGGTATTTGACGCTCAAGTGGCAAGACGACTTCGACTCCATAAACGAGTGAATAAGGAGTCGCCTGTGTTAGCGTGCGGTGAGTCGTCCTATATGCCTATAGAGCTTCCTCCATACGGTCATTCCAATCTTGTTTAGATTTGGAGATGACTTTCTTTAACAAGTTGCATAGAGTCTTGTTGAATGCCTCATCTAGACCATTGGCGGCAACATTGTACATTGAAGAGTTACGTTGCTTGAAGCCAAAGAGATCACAAATCTTGTTCATCAACCTATTATCAAATGGCTTTCCATTATCCGTTATTATGTAACGAGGAATGACAAAGCGATAAATAATGTTTACTCGAATGAAACTTGCAACATTTTCCTTCTTTACTTCCTTAAGAGCAACAACTTTAGCCCATTTTGAGAAGTAGTCAGTTGCAGCCAAGATGTATAGGTGCCCACCAGAGGACTTCGGCAGTGGTCCAACAACATCCAATCCCCAAGCGTCAAATGGCCAGGATGCAATAGTCGGGTGCAACACTTCAGGAGGTTGATGAATAAAATTCGCATGGAATTGACAAGCCTTGAATCTTCGAGCGTAGTCCAAGAAATCTTTTACCATCATTGGCCAATAATATCCCATCCTTTTTATATGGAAGTGGAGCTTTGGTCCGGACTGATGTGACCTACATACCCCAGAATGTGCCTCTTGCAAAGCTTGGAGAGCTTCTTCTTCTCCTAGGCATCGCAAGAGTACTCCCTTGAACGACCTTATGTATAGAGTATCCATATAGTAAAGGAAGCGAGGTGCACGACGATGAATTTCAGTCCTTCTCCTCGAATTTTCTGGAAGTATCCCATAGCATAAGTAGTCGATAATGGGTTATTGCCATTCTTCTTTCTCTACTTCAGAAACAGCAACAAGATGCTTGAGTTCATTTTCTTCACCTTCGACCTCATTTGGCGGCGGTACTACCTATTTTTGGCAGACGGTAACTTGCGCTTGGTCAGGCAGGGCTAATAATTAATCTAGAGCAGCTAAAACATCAGCCTTCTTATTTTCTTTCCTTGCTACATGCTGGATAGTCATATCACTGGGCCACCCCATCAACTTTTTTGCGTAATCATGATATGGGCGTAGTTCAGGCTTCTTGACCTCGTAACTACCCAAAAGCCGATTGACCACTAACTGGGAGTCACCAAAGACTTGCAATTGCAATTGCTTCATATCAACGGCCATTTCGAGCCCAAGTAGTAATGCTTGATACTCAGCAACATTGTTGGAACAAAGTTGTGTCAAGGTGAAGGAGTAGGGGAAGACTTCACCTTAGGGAGTGACAAATACTATGCCAGCCCCGGCTCCCCTATGATGTGCAACACCATCAAAGTACATCTTCCATGGAGGTTGAACTTCAACGACCATTGCGTCCTCATCAGGTAGTTCATCAGTTAGCTCCCAGTCATCAAGTATCGGATGATCTGCCAAGAAGTTTGCCAATGCTTGTCCTTTTACGGCCTTTTGAGGGATGTACAGAATCTTGAATTGTTGAAATTGGAGGTACCATCTCGCTAGTCGATCACTAAGAACAGGTTTTGACATCACGAACTTGATGGGATTTGCTTTAAAAATAAGACGGACAACATGAGCTTGAAAGTAGTGCTTCAACTTTTGAATTGAGAAGACTAACGCCAAACACAACTTTTCAATTGGCAAATAATTCAACTCGTTTGGTGTCATCATCCTGCTCAAGTAGTAAAGTGAGTTTTCTTTCCCCTCACTATTTTCTTGGTCCAACAGTACTCCAATAGACCTTTCCTGCACCGCAATGTATAGTATCAATGGCTTTCTAGGTATAGGAGCTGCTAAAACTGGAGGCTTCATCAAGTAGGTTTTGATACTTTTGAAGGTATTGCTACAAGCTTGGTCCCACTTGAAAGGAATGCCTTTCTTCATGAGGCGACTAAATGGTTGGCACCTCCCAGCTAGGTTTGATATGAATCTTCTAAGGTATGCTAGCTTTCCTTGCAGACTTTTCAATTCATGGATATCTCGAGGCTCAGGCATTTTCAAAATGGCATCCACTTTGGCTTGATCAGTTTCGATCCCTCGATGTTGGACAATGAAACCAAGGAACTTTCTAGAAGTAACTCCAAAGGCACATTTCAATGGATTCATCCTAAGTTGATACCTCCGGAGCAATTCAAATACCATCCTCAAGTCTTTCATGTGGTTGCCCTTCTCTCTTGATTTCACTACCAAGTCATCAACATAGCATTCGACATTCTTCTGGAGAAAATCGTCGAAAATATTTTGCATAGCACTTTGGTAAGTAGCACCAGCGTTCTTCAAGCCAAAGGCATTACCTTGTAGCAATAAATACCCTTTTGGAGTACGGAATGCAGTAAGCTCTTCATCTTTTGGAGCCATGCTTATTTGGTTATAACCCGACGAACCGTCTAAAGACATTGCCTCATAACCAGTAGTAGCATCGATCATTAGCTCTGGAATAGGAAGCAAAAATTCATCTTTCGGACATGCATTGTTAAGATCTCTAAAGTCAACGCACACTCGAATCTGGCCATTCTTCTTCCTTATAGGGACAATACTTGAAACCCATGTTGGGTATTTAAGTTCACGAATAAATCCAGCTTCGATGAGTTTGTTAACTTCAGTTTCAATCAAGGGAACCAAGTCTGGCCTAAAACGCCTTTGGGCTTGTTTAACAGGGCGAGCACCATTTTTGACTGCAAGGTGATGGACTGCTACTTTAGGGTCCAAGCCAAGAATCTCTTTGTAACTCCAAGCAAAGACATCCCTGAACTCTTTGAGTAACTCAATATAAGTGCTCTCTTCATCAGCTTCTAGTAAAACACTTAGGTAGGTAGGCCTTGGCTCTTCATCGGTGCCAAGGTTGACTTCTTTTAAGGCATCAACTGTCGTCTTAACTCCTTCTTCAAGTTCAAGTGGAGCATCTTTTGCATCTTCATCTTCTTGAGGGTCCCCATCGTTGAAGGATATGTGATAACACGGTGAAACATGCTCCAATTCTGCATTATCCTCCATCGAAGACGGAACACCATTCTTCCCATGTACAGTGATATGATACGAAGAACCTACACTTTCTTCATATTCGTCACGTTCCTTATTGTGGACCACAGTATATGGCTTTACCTTCAGTACTTCTTCACATGAAACCACAAGTTTTGTTTGTCGCCTCATTCTAGAAGGAACCAAACTTTGGAAATCCTTAGAGATCTCCTAAATTTTGGGTGAAGCGGGTGTTCTTGTATTTCGATAATTTCTCTGGAACTTATTCCCCTTCTTTAATGGACCCAATCTCTCAAATACGGAAGTTCTCACAGTTGATTTTCCAAGCCGATCAAAGACAGAAGGCCTGTTAGAAGCGGCAGATTCGTCTTCTACACTGATATAATTACTACTCGCCCTTCTTATTAAGATGCGCACTGGTGACGGTTGCTTGTATCCAAGACCTTCAGGTGGTTGCCTCGTTGCAGCTTCTGATGGGAGATTCCCTAACTTTGATGACTCATTGGGATTGTATCCAGCTTTTGCAAATAGCTTGTAAGCATTAGGATCAAAACCTTCATCTGTTCGCTTTGTAGGGAGTGCCACATTCTACAAACGATTTTGGGCTACAAACAACTGCAAGCGATTTTGAGGGCAACTTTACTGCCTCAATTCGTTTTACCGAAAGAGTTAACTCCCTTAGCATCTTAGTTTGGAGATTATATGATTCGCCCTCGTCTTTATTCCTTTTAGGGACATATTGGAGCGCAGGACTTACTTTCTTTCCATAAGACGCAATACCCCCTTTATGACATTTATTCACGTTGGCGGGTACCTCCTCAGTAATATCTTTGGCTTTACCAATAGTCACCTCAGCTCTTTTAGTTATGGGTTCATCGTTCTTGCTTTTCATACCATCATCAACTTTCAGCTCCTTCACAATGCGGTTCTTCAAGTAGAACTTTGCATCGACGAAGTGTAACTCAGCCTCGTTGAATGGCTCATCATCAGCAACTACCGTCTTCTCGACTTCACCCTCATAGTATTTCAAACATTGATGGTAGGTAGATGGAACAACTTTATTCTCATGTATCCAAGGCCTCCCAAGCAAAACATTGTATGAAATCTTCACGTCGATCACATGCATCCATGCACTTGATTGCATATCTTCAATAGTGATTCCCATCCTGATCGCGCCTATGGCTCTTTGCCCCCCTTGGTTGAATCCTTGGATCATCACATGACTTTCTGAGAGTTCGTTCATAGGAATACCAAGTTCTTTCATTGTGTAGATTGGCAAAATGTTCACTGAGGATCCTTCATTAACCAAAATCCGATTTACCCTTTCATCGTGCATATAGCCAACCAGGTACAATGGGCGGTTATGAGGAGTATCACCTATCAAAAGATCGTCATTTGTGAACGTGACCTTTTCTTACAAGCGTTAACTTCTTGAGGAGTGGACTCGACGGGCTTTTCCGAAGATGGTGCCAATGGTAGGTCATCACTTTTTTCTTCTCCTTTGTCAGCATGGCAACAAGAGGCATCAATGCCCTCATGGGAAATCTTCGTGCGGAACCAACTTGGTAAAAACTCCTCCAAGGTCACTGGATTTCGTGGTTTTTGAGAATGGTGCATCTCCACTTTTGCTTTCTTCAAATGCCTAACTGGATTCTTTTTCGTTGGTCTATTTACCATCATCTTCCTTGTTGGTTGTTCTATTGATTCTTTTCGTGGGATCCTTTTGTGGCGCCTACGATGAGTCACCAACGTCCAACCTTCATCATCATCAGGTTGATCATTTTCAACTTTGTTATTTACCAGTAATTCTTCATTTTTGATTCCTTTTAAACTACATAACTCATCTAGACTGAATGAGCCAAAGGTGATACAGACTTGGTTCGCGCTTTCTTTCTCATCTTCAAGCACGATCTTCTTTTCACGGGCCAGGTCCATAACTTTGTCTTTGAAGACAAAGCACTTCTCCAGAGGGTGGCTTACAAGTCGGTGATATTTGCAGTAATTTGGGTCGTTCATGTTCCCAGTTTCATTTGGTCGCTTTATCTCCGGAAGTTCAATGAGATTTAACTCGAGGAGTTCTTCGAAAATGGCTGGCATATCAGAATCCAGGAATGTGTATTCTTTCTCCTGCATTTCTTTTAGAGTCAACTTTCCACTTGGCTTATCTTGAAAAGAAGTGGATTTCATACTCTGCTTCTTGCTCACCTTCGTCGTGAACTTCATATGTGACGTATTGACATTCATAGCTTCTTTGCTTTCAGACTTGGGTACGAACTTGCCCCACTTCCTGACTTCTTGATTGTCATTCACTTTGCAGGTTCATAGATGGGAAGCCTTTCATTTCCGGCGGAGGCCATGCTCAATTCCATGCCATGGGCACGAGTTGCAAGTTCTTCAAATGTGCTAGGCTTGATACCTTGAAAGATGTAGCGTAATACCTAATGCATGCCTTGGATGCACATCTCTATGCCTGAAGCTTCACTAAGCCTGTCTTTGCAGTTGAGGCTTGCATTCCTCCAACGATTGATAAAGTCGATAACTGGTTCCCCCTTTCGTTGACGAGTATTTGTAAGCTCTATATACTCACCGTGCGTCTTGTGCTATAAAATCGATTGAGGAATTCTTGTTCTAGTTGATCCCAGCTATCAATAGATCCGGCCTCGAGGTCCGTGTACCAGTCAAAAGCATTTCCTTTTAGCGAGCGGACAAACTTCTTAATGAGGTAATCTCCATAAGTCCCAGCTTTGTTGCACGTCTCCACGAAGTGCGCAACATGTTGCTTTGGGTTACCTTTACCGTCAAACTGTTGAAACTTCGGAGGTTGATAGCCAGCAGGCATCTTCACCATATCGACCCTTGCAGTGTACGACTTTGCATATGTAAGGGAGGATTTGGCAGCAACTTCATATTTGTTCTTAATGGTTCCTTCGATGAACTCCTTCAGTTGATTGATTGGAATCATCCCTTTAGATGAGACAAGGATAACCTTAGTGGATGCTGCTTGTCTTGGGGGAGAGTCACTCTCTAGAACTTCTGGGAGCTTGCCGGGTGCATAGGTGGATTCTTCTTCCATCAATATCCCCACCCTGTCTGTTATCTTGTCAATTCTAGCCTCTTGATTTTGCATGCATTCTAGTATAGTATAAATTCAAGGGCCTTTGAGCTTGATCTTGAATTGTAATTTGATTTATCCGTCGCGAACACTTTGATTGTTGCCACGAATTTTATCACAAATAAGTAGCCTTGATCTTGAACGCCTTGTATTTGATTTGACTTCGTTCTTGATCTTGAATACTTGAATTGTTCTTCGTTCTTGAGCTTGAACTTGATTTCTTGAACTTGAACTTGATTGCTTGAAGCTTGAAACTTGGGGAGAAATTTGCGGTGTTTAATCCACGAGCTCCTTGCTTCTTGTTATATCTTCTGGTCCCTTTTATGAGTTATGAAGACCCCTATTTATCGTTGTGGAAGGGAAGAGTTGTGATAAGAACAAACTCTTTCCGACCAATCAAATTGAAGTGTGACATGACCGCATTTAATTAGCCAGAACATGTCACTTGCACACGTGGCGCGATTTCATTGGCCTTTTAGTGTGACTGGGCATGCCTTGTCATTTTGACACATGACACGATCCTATTGGCTATTTCGTTTGACTTGGCGCACCACGTCATTTGACATGTGGCACCAAACTGGGCCTCTAGGAAGATAACATCTTGGGCTTAATTAAGTGGGCTCATCACTTTAGCGCAATTAAATGGACTAGCCCAATAGATTAAGACTTATTTATTTAATCCATATATATTGGACTAATATAATTAATCTAATCATATTGACCCATAATATTTATTTGGACTAACATATATTTAAAGTACAATCCAAAATATTTTATTGAATTTCAATTCAATAAATTTTGCATGCTTACCGTGTAATTTGAAAACGGTATAAATATAAAATGTAGTTTGGGAATAACTTTACACTACTAAAATATTTTTATTTTTTTCTTCAAAAATATAAATCGATGCTAAGAGGTTTGGCTTTCAATCTGTATACATGTAAAATTCAATTAATTTGATTATACCAAAGCAATGCTATTAATTTAATTTTTTAAGTACTTAATTTTAATTGGATGAAAATTCAATTAATAAATGTACTTGCGAACAGATTCCAAAATATAAGCTCCTTTCTTATTATGGTACAAAGTTACCATTTAAAAATTTCATTGATTAGAATTGGATTATCAATTCGAATTCTTTATATAGATTGTCATTAAGTTTTTTCCAATTATTTATCCTAAAATGCCAAGTGGCTTTTTCTCCGTATGCTACTTGGCTTAATCATAATGCCAATTATATATGACAGCTTTCTTGCTTTAATATATATATAGATATGAGTTAATCCTGAAACTTTTAGAATAGAGGAACTTTTGTTAGAAATAAAACCAAATATTAAAACTTAGCAAGGTGAAATATTTTAAGCTAATATTCTAGCAAAAGTGGCTGAGGCAAGGGAATCACTCACTAATAATTAAATTTAAAGTCAATCTTCTTTCTTCTTAGATGCAAAATTTCATTAAAAATAAAATAGAAGAATATAAATTAAAGATAAGAACAAAATCTTCTTAAGACTTGAAAGGGCGAGCTCATGGGTTTGAGAGTAAAGTTTTCTTGAGAGCAAGGTTTTAGAGCAAGAAAGAGACATGAAACTGAAATAGCGACTATAGACAAATGGGATTAGGGAGAATAAGAATATTGCAAGCATTAAGTGGGAATCAATTAAACAATCTAGTATCTGATCAACTGCAAGCAAATAATATAAAATCTATTCTAGAAAATATATATATAAACATACTCCTGTTATAAATATATTATATTATGGATGTTCATTTAGTACCCCATGTCACACCTCCTTTTTCCTACACAGACAAGGGCGTAAGGGGAGTTTTTCCAATTAAAAGACAATCGAAACGAGATTTATTATTTAATTCAGAGTCGCCACTTGGGAGATTTATGGTGTCCCAAGTCACCGGTTGAATCCCGAATCGAGAAAAAGATTGACTCTGTATTACAGTCCGTGAACCAGAAATCCGGATAAGGAATTCTGTTAACCCGGGAGAAGGTGTTAGGCATTCCCGAATTCCGTGGTTCTAGCACGGTCGCTCAACTGTCATATTCGGCTTATTTATCTGATTTTAATACATGTTGAACCTATGTGCAAATTTTAACTTCAACCGCTTTTTATTTATTTTTAAAGGAAAATTGCAACGTCATTAAAACAAGTCTTGAACCACGTCACATAAATGCACCCGTGGGTTTTGACATATTTTAACATTGTTGAGATTCGGATTTGGGTCACATAAATGCGCACCCGAATTTAGGAAGGTAACATTATTAAAATACGCGCCTAAAGAGACTAACACGTTATTACTTTGGGGAAAACCGTGAAATTTGCTAAACGGCCCATCCCGAAATCTAAGTATTTTTATATATACATTTAATTAGTGCCCAGTAATTTATTTGTTTGTTTAGCGAGGCTCATCTCATTTTTATCATTTAAAAGGCAAACCTAAAAGCTACGGTGATTTTTTTTTTTACTTGTCTCTCTAAAATAAAGCAAAAGGGTCTAATTAATTAACATGACTTAAGAAACCTGTTTTAAAAAATCAAGACCCAAATAAGTACAAGGCCAGGCCATTCACAGGCCTGGGCCCAGGTCCAAATGAATTTAATGTGAAACAGGACCTGGGCCACCTTGTTCAGACGTTGAAGCCCAAACCGCCTAAATATAGGTTCTCAGCCCCTTTTCGACAAAATGAACCACAACTCCAATTTAAACAAGACTAAACACTTGCTGGAATTTTAGTTTCCACTTTTAATAATTCGTACCCCAGACAAGATTAAACGCAAAGACTGGATTGAGTAAAATGCTCATGAGGTAACCTCAAGTGTATGAACTACCACCCTGATAACATAGTTTGGCTATTTAAATCCTTTATGTTCCCAAGCACACTCAACTAGTATTTTAATCAAACTTAACTACTACTGAAATAACTTCTTAAAATGACTTTATTGCAACTATATTACTTACTAGAATAACTTCATGAAGCAACCTGAAATGACTACTGGAGTTAACCTTAGCTAGTTAAGACATTGCTCTACTGAACATAAGTATAATTGAATGCTTAGCTAAGAGTATTCACAAAAGTTTGAGAAAACCAAATACTCACAGTCCAAATACGGTCCAGTATGAATCAGCTGGTCTAAGTAGTTCAGAAATGGTTCTAATTAGACAGTCCTTAATACAATACAAATTAGATGAACTAAATATGTATACTACTCAACAGATGATCAAATACAGCCATATGCATTCCAAACGAGCATGGCTCTGGAAATATGGTTTCATTTCATTCAAATCTGCAGTTACATCAAGGTGAGTTCAAATTGTGTACCTGGAAATCAGAAATCAACAGGAAGTAGAAGCAGTTAGCTCAGCAGGGCAGTCAACAACTATTAGGAATTTCACACAGCTACAACACAACTATTCTTCAACCCAGGAATGATTCAATGACCCATAAACCAAACAGAAACCAAAAGATTGACCCACAATAGTACCCAAACAAACCAAATGAACTCAAAGAGACGACCAGAACCACTTGAAACTTTCAATAGGCTAAAGTTCAATCAGAAACCACTTTAGCTGGACTCAAAGTCACTCAAGATCAGTCTAGTGTATTTGAATTAGGAAAATGAAATCACTTAAGCAGGAAAAGAATTTCAATGACACAGTGAGACTTCTCAGTATTTCTCTCTGTTATTTTCAAGCTTAAAACTCTCCAAACTGATCCCTAAGAGACAGACTGACTCTCCAGTATTTTAAGTGTTTTCAAACTCTCAGATTGCTTAAAGAAGAACTGGCTTAAAATATTTTCTCACCAGTTGATTTCTCCAGGACTGGTGAAACTCCCAAAAACTCTCTCTATTTCTCTAACACTGACCCAAAAAACTGATCACTCCCCTTTTCTTCTCTTAGGTCTTCCCCTTTTAAAGACCAATGTTTAAACTCTTTTTTATTCAAATTTTGCACTTTTCAGCCTGTTTATTCCCTCCCATGTGCGCCCCTTTAACTTTTTATCATTACCCCCATACCAATATGTTGTGTTCCCCACTAATTATTAAACAAATGCATTATTTTAATGGTACATTAGTACTTAGTGGACAGAACACTCAAACTACCTATTTCTTCAAGTTTTAAATTCCCAAATTACCCCTGGAACCACTGTGATTACTATCCTAACTTAACCTCCTTTAATCTGTGCTACATCTTTCAGCTATAACCAATTCTTAAAGAAGAAACCTAATCACTGATTAACTAAAGCTGAATTTAACCACAAGTTCAATTCCATCGGACTCTAAACTCAAACAGAACCACAGTCAGATTCAAACCACTAAACTCACACAACAATTGAACTCAGATCAGAACGAACAGTATTGCAACCAAGATGAAGGGTTTAAGGATTCAGGGAATAGACTAACACAATTCTACACTAAACCTAAATATGAGCAGATGAAACTGTAAATACATTGAATGAATAACTAAATTCATATGCCAAGTCACGTCACAGAGTAGGGGACCAAACATCACATAAAAATGAAACAATTTGGCATAAAAGCAAACGATTTGACCAGAACTACTGAACTACAATTAAACCGGATTAATCAACGAAACTATTTAACCATATGTTGACTGATAGAAGAAAACTGGACCAAGAAAAAGTCCGATGGAGAAGAAAGAAAGGAAAGTAATTGAAAAAGACAGAACTATAACGAAACTTAATCAGACAAACCATGAAACAACAAAAGAAAAAGTAAAGAAAAATAAATACCTTAGAATTTCTGTCCCAGTTCCCATTTGTTTTAGTTGAAACTCCTACTTGTGTTTGAAGCCGAGACGGACCTTAATCGAGCGTTCTCGACTGAGAACACACGACTAAGGTCGACCATTACCTCAATTCTTTCCCTTTAGGGTTCGCTCTTTCGTTTTGAGATTCGACCAACTCCGCTCTGATTCTTCGATCTAAGATTCGAAGCGTATGGTACTGATTCCAAGAAAACTGATTCGGGATTTGGAAATAGGACGTCGTGGGGAGACTGTGGTGTAATTTTGGGGTTTTTTGGACCACCGGAACCGCCGTGAGGCGATTTCCGGTGGGCGGAGCACGGTGGTGAAGGGTGGCAGATGCATTTGGTCTCTGAGGTTTGGAGACGAAGAGGTGAGGGGGGGGGGGGGGGGGGGGGTATGGTTTTAGGAATATATAGTGGGGTGGGGATTTGATCTTGGCCGTTGGATCATTCTCGATCAACGGCCTGGATCACTTCACTAATGAGGAACGACGTCGTTTGGTTTCAACTGAGGCTGGACCGGGTGGGGAACGGGTTTTGGGCTGATTTGGGGTGGGTATTGTGGTGGATTTTGCTTGGGCCTGGGTAAAATGAGAAATAGCCCAACAGATTTTGCCCCTCTTTTATTTAATCATTTCCATTTTCTTTTCTTCCAAAAATTAAAACTAAAACCCTAATTAAATTTTTTTAAAAAAACCCTAATTAACTTTAAAAAGATTAATTAACTTTAAATAATACCTATCACAAATAATTAAATACCAAATTAAAAGAAAAATCACAAAATTTGACATTAAACACTAATGCACAAATACGTTATTTTTTTTGTGAAATTTTCATTTTTGTAAAACAACAATTTACTTAATTAATGTAAGAATGTAAAACTAAATTCTAAATGCAGATGCTATATTTTTTGTATTTTCAATGCATTAAAATGCATAAAATATGCAAACAATCCGGAAAATTGCACAGTAATTCCTAGAATAACACATAATTAAAGAAAATGACCTAATTTTGAGAATTCTTTTGGAGTAATTCATGTGAGGCAAAAATCACGTGCTCACAGCTGCCCCTCTTTGCCCGAAAACATGAAGAGTTTTCATGCAAAGATAAAGTGAGCGGATATGAGCGATTTTTTGCCCGTTTGAATACTCCGTGGGAAGCATTTTTTGAAAGATTTGACCGAACATCTGCTTCAAAGGTTTCCTACATATCCTTGGCTATAAAGGAATCAGGTCAATGTAGTTCGGGAAGTTTTGGTAGCTGGGACTACCACGGAGCTGTGGTTTTAATGTTACTGCCGCTACTTACTGACCTCCTTATTACACCATGCTAAAAGAAAATAAGAAGCTAGACTAAACTAGGAATTACAGAATCTTATCTAGATCTTCAAACTTGCTCTTGTTGCCTTGCTTTCTTGTTGGCTTGTGTTTCCTCTGATGTTTCTTTCTTTCTTGTGAAATTCGAATTGTTTCTCCTTCGACACGCGAATTATCTTCCTTTGACCATTGTTGCATCTCTTTTGACTTCTGCACTTGAGTTTATGTTGGGGATTTTTGTTGTAACCCTCCGCTCTCTGGGCGGGATCCTGACTTCTACTACGACTTAAAAAGATAATACCTCCATTCTCCGGGCGGGCTCCTGACTTCAATAGACAACTTAAAGATAATACCTCCATTCTCCAGGCGAGCTCCTGACTTCGACTACAACTTGAAAATATACCAACCTCTATTCTCCAGGCGGGCTCCTGACTCTAACTACGACTTAAAAAGATAATACCTCCATTCTCCAGGCGGGCTCCTAACTTCAACTAACTTCTTAAAATATAATACCTCCATTCTTCAGGCGGGCTCCTGACTTCAACAACGACTTAAAAATATAACACCTCCATTCTCCAGGTGGGCTCCTGACTTCAACAACGACTTAAAAATATAACACCTCCATTCTCCAGGCGGGCTCCTGACTTCAACTACTTCTTGAAAATATAACACCTCCATTCTCCAGGCGGGCTCCTGACTTCAGCTACTTCTTAAAAATGCGTTCTATTTCCGTTGTTCCTTCCTGCCTCCTGAACCATTTTCCTTCTAACTCCTCTATTCTCCAGGCGGGCTCCTGACTTCAACAACGACTTAAAAATATAACACCTCCATTCTCCAGGCGGGCTCCTAACTTCAACTACTTCTTGAAAATATAACACCTCCATTATCCAGGCGGGCTCCTGACTTCAGCTACTTCTTAAAAATGCGTTCTATTGCCGTTGTTCCTTCCTGCCTCCTGAACCATTTTCCTTCTAACTTGAATTTTCTTCTTTCAGAACTGCTTCCCCAAAACTGGCGTTTCATTCCTCTGAAAACTGCTGGGGATAACTCCGGTGTTTCATTAAAAAAATATGTTATTTTCCTCCTTCAAAGAATACTTCCCTTAAAGCTGGTGTTTTCCTTCCTCTGGAACTACTTCCCTTAAGACTTGTGTTATCTTCCTCCCGAAATTGCTTTCTTTAAAACTTGTTTTGCCTTCTTCCGAAAACTGCCGGGGATACCACTTTTCTCCAAACTTGTGTTATCTTCCTTCTTCCCCAAGTGGGTACTTGCCTTCCAGAAAATTTTCAAAATGAAAGAAAATTTTCTGCCCCAGTTTGACAATCTTTCTTGTGGCATGTCTTTCTGTCATCAATAACATTTCCTGTCCCTGCTTAAAATCAAAGAGAATTTGTTAGTTTAAAATGTGGGGATGTTCCTGCTGGGGACGGTTTTCCCTTTTGCTCTTTCCCATGCTCTGCGTTGTTCGACCATCTTGAAACTTGGCTGATAGCTTCCGACCTTCTTGATGATTCTGTATTCACCAACCTCTCAACCGTTGTTTTCCACCTTTGCTCCGTACTGTCCCGAAAACTTAGACCAATCCATCATTTGGTCTTACAACGACGTCTTTCTTGTCCCATCACATTATCCTCGCATGTCTTATCCCCATTTACCTTGCACCACGTTGGCAACTGGTAGTTAGCACTAACAATCCTTCTTAAAAACAAACTACTATTGATCAAAAAGAAATGGAAATTGATGACTTCGAAAGATAAAACAAGAAAAATCTTTCTGAACGATTGTTTGAAGAAAGAAAAAAAATAACTTATCTGAATGGTATAACCGATCCCAATAGTCATGTCGTGCATTTTTGGATTAATCAATCCAGTCTATTTACATCAATCAATCTTTCTGATATCCCTACTTTGCATTTCAAAGGTCTCGCAACCAATCTTCTTTTGCCGAAACAACATCTTTATTCTACTTGAGGTCCCGACGGATCCTTTCCATCAAGCTTATCTCGTTTGCCCCTTTTAATTCCTTGTCGCCTTATAGTGCCCTTCGAGGGATTTTCACTAATAAGATTCTCTCATTTCTCTCAACTCCCGTCTCCTTATGGTGTCTGTGAAGGTTTTCACCGATAAGACTCTCTCATTTTATTTCTCTCAACTTCCATTGCCTTATGGTGCCTGTGAAGGTTTTCACCAATAAGACTCTCTCATTTTCATTAATTCCCTGCTTGGACCGGAGTATTACCCTGATATGAATTACTCTATTTGCTCGACTTGTCATCTCTCGAAAACTGATTAGAAGGTCTTTCTTTGGACCGTAATGTGGGCTTTTGGATGGGATTAGAAAGAAAGGGTATCAAAGGCTCAAAATAATTTGACATGGGTTTAAAATTACAACTTTTGGAATCATATTTCTTATTACAAATACAACCTCTGCCCCAGTTTCTTGCTTGGGGATCTTTTGACTTTTATTTTACTATGACCGAGCTGTAAAGTTGCCTACGTACCCTTAACAGGGATCAGGTCAAACGTAGTTCACACCTGAATTTCCTTGTTATTATATTTTTCACTTCTTTTATTTTCACTTTTCTTTTCTTTCTTTTTCTCTCTTTTTCGTTATTGATTCCAAAAGAGGGGTATGAAAGAAATAAATAAGGCTAAAAAAGGGGAACAAAGGGTAAAGTGTTTAGATAGTAGAACAAATTTCCTTCGTCATTTCAATCTTCGAAATAATGCCAAATACAAACAATCAACAATTATACCAAAGAAATCATACATAATATCTTTTTACTGCATCAGAATTGATAGCCATGTCTATGCATTTTCCTTCGATATCTGTTAAACATAAAGCACCATTGGACAATACTCTGGTTACAATGAATGACCCTTGCCAATTCGGGGCGAACTTGCCTTTTGCCTCAGCCTGATGTGGAAGGATGCGTTTCAGCACTTGCTGGCCCACCTCAAACTTCCCGGGACGCACCTTTTTGTTGTATGCTCTTGCCATTCTCTTTTGATATAACTGGCCATGACACACAACTGCCAATCTTTTTTCATCAATCAAGTTCAATTGCTCCAGACGGGTTTTGACCCACTCATCATCATCAATCTCAGCCTCAGCGACAATCCGAAGGGACGGGATTTCAACTTCTGCAGTTATTACGGCTTCAGTTCCATATACTAACAAATAAGGAGTTGCCCCTACTGAAGTACGGACAGTAGTGCGATAACCCAGCAACGCAAATGGTAATTTTTCATGCCACTACCTAGAACGTTCTACTATTTTCCAAAGTATCTTCTTTATGTTTTTGTTGGCTGCCTCAACTGCTCCATTCGCCTTGGGACGATATGAGGTAGAATTGCGGTGTGTAATCTTAAACTGTTGACATACCTCTTTCATCAAATTGCTGTTAAGATTAGCACCGTTATCTGTGATGATCACCTTTGGGATTCCAAATCGACAATTGATATTTGAGTGAACAAAATCGACCACTGCTTTCTTGGTCACAGACTTGAAAGTTTTGGCCTCAACCCATTTGGTGAAATAATCAATGGCTACCAGAATGAACCTATGCCCGTTGGATGCTGCTGGCTCAATTGGTCCAATGATATCCATGCCCCAAGCAACGAAGGTCCATGGCGCTGACATTGTGTGTAATTCCGATGGCGGAGAATGAATCAAATCTCCGTGTATCTGGCACTGATGACATTTGCGCACAAAACTAATACAATCTCGCTCCATGGTGAGCCAATAATAACCTGCTCGGAGAATTTTCTTTGCCAACACATATCCGTTCATATGTGGTCCGCAGACTCCTGAATGTGCTTCGGACATGACAGATGTAGCTTGTCTAGCATCTATGCATCTTAACAATCCCAGGTCTGGTGTTCTTTTATACAAAACTCCTCCACTCAAGAAAAATCCGCTTGCCAACCGTCGAATTATTCTCTTTTGATCTCCCGTGGCTTGCACTGGGTATATCCCCATTCTGATGTATTCCTTGATATCATGGAACCACGGTTCACCATCAAATTCTTCTTCAATCATGTTGCAGTAAGCATGCTGATCTCGTACTTGAATGTGCAAAGGATCGATATAGGCTTTGTCCGGATGGTGCAACATTGACGCTAGGGTAGCCAAAGCATCGACGACCTCATTATGGACCCTTGGAATATGCCTGAACTCCACTGATCTAAATCGTTGACAAAGATCATGCAAGCATTGTCAGTATGGTATGAGCTTCAGATCTCGCGTTTCCCATTCTCCTTGAATTTAGTGCACTATAAGATCCGAGTCTCCCAAGACCAGAACTTCCCGGACATTCATGTCTGCGCTAGCCTCAAACCCAAAATGCATGCCTCCTATTCAGCCATATTGTTGGTGCAATAAAACCGAAGCTGAGCCGTAACAGGATAATGATGCCCTGTTTCAGAAATAAGCACAGCTCATATTCCGACTCCTTTCATGTTAGCAGCCCCATCAAAGAAAAGTTTCCAGCCTGGTTTTTCGGCCTGTTCTAGCTCGTCAATGTGCATCACCTCTTCATCGGGAAAATAAGTCCTCAACGGCTCATACTCTTCATCGACCGGGTTTTCAGCCAAATGATCGGCCAATGTTTGGGCTTTCATCGTAGTCCGAGTCACATAGATGATGTCAAATTCCGTGAGCAAAATCTGCCACTTCGCAAGTCTTCCTGTCGGCATAGGATTTTGAAAGATATACTTCAATGGATCCAAGCGTGAAATGAGGTAAGTAGTGTAGGATGACAAATAATGTTTCAACTTCTGTGCCACCCAAGTTAAGGCACAACATGTCCTTTTTAGATGAGTATACTTAACCTCATAAGCCGTGAACTTCTTGCTAAGATAGTAGATGGCCTGTTCTTTCCTGCCGGTGGCGTCATGCTGCCCCAGTACACAGCCAAATGAATTTTCCAGGACAGTCAAGTAAAGAATCAAAGGTCTCCCTGGTTCTGGAGGTACTAGCACAGGCGGGTTAGACAAGTATCCATTTATCTCGTCGAATGCTTCTTGACACTCATTAGTCCACTTGACCACAACGTCCTTCTTCAGTAACTTGAAAATAGGCTCGCAAGTCGTCGTGAGCTGAGCGATAAACCTGCTGATATAGTTCAACCTTCCTAATAGACTCATCACTTCAGTCTTGTTCCTCGGAGGTGGCAATTCTTGTATGGTTTTGATCTTTGATAGGTCCAACTCGATGCCTCGCCGGCTGACTATGAATCCCAACAGTTTTCTGGATGGAACACCAAATGCACACTTGGCGGGGTTAAGCTTGAGGTTGTACCTGCAAAGCCTCTGGAAGAATTTCCTCAAATCCCCGACGTGGTCGGCCTGATGCTTTGATTTTATGATCACATCATCTACGTATACCTCAATCTCCTTGTGTATCATATCATGAAATATAGTAGTCATTGCCCTCATATAAGTTTCCCCAGCATTCTTCAAACCAAATGGAATTACCCGGTAGCAATACGTTCTCCATGGCGTGATGGACGCCGTTTTTTCTGCATCTTCTTCATCCATTAGAATCTGATGATACCCGACATAACAATCCACAAAAGATCCAATCTCACGCTTGGCATAATTTTCGATCAAAATGTGGATATTGGGTAATGGGAAGTTATCCTTCGGACTTGCTTTGTTGAGATTGCGGTAATCAACACATACTCTGATATTGCCATCCTTCTTCGGTACGGGCATGACATTAGCCAACCAAACAGGATATCGGGTGACACGAATAACCTTTGCATCCAACTGCTTGGTAACTTTTTCTTTAATCTTCACACTCATATCAGTTTTGAATTTCCTCAGCTTTTGCTTGACAGGGGGGAACGCCGGATCAGTGGGCAATCTGTGGACCACTAAATCAGTGCTTAAACCCGGCATGTCGTCATATGACCACGCAAAAACATCTTTGTACTCGATGAGTGCTTTGATTAACTCCTCCCGGATTTTTGGCTCAAGGTGGACACTTATTTTAGTCTCTCGGACATTGTCTGTGTCCCCTAAATTGATGGCTTCTGTGTCATTCAGGTTGGGTTTGGGTTTTTCTTCGAAGTGAATCAACTCCTTACTAATTTCTTCGAAGGCTTCATCCTCATCATCATATTCTGATTCGTAATCACAATCTACTTCTTGAACTAACATTTCGGAATCAGATTGATTTTTAAGACTGGGTTGAGGATTCCTTATGCATGCCATGTCATTAGAACCAGCGTAAAAAGAACTGTATAGAGAAGAAAACAAAAGCGAAAAAGAAAACCATCAGGAATGATGAAGAGAGGGAAATTGTATTTCATTGAATGATAAAAGATAATAAGGTTTGCACACTCAAACAGACTGAAAAAATGAAATCTGGATTACAACCCTGGAATAATCCGTACAAACTTAAAGGAAAATCAAAGCAAACTACCAAGACTCCTTCCGAGTAGGGAGAGGAGTAGCCTTCCAATTATTAAGCTTTGTTTTTGGCCCGACAAATTGCACTTCCGCGTTGCTAGAACCCTCTCCAATTTCCACCATGTTCTCACTGTCGAACAACTTCTCAAATCTTTCAATCAACTCCTTATTAGGATTAATCACAGAACCGAGAATTGCTATCACTGGGCGACTCCTTGTACCGGACTTAACAAATGATCTAGAAAGACGTGGGACCAGCTTTGGAAGGACCCATGTCCTTTGTTTTAATTTCCTGGCTCTTTTTATGTCTGCGGTTGTGGGCTTGAATCCCAGACCAAATGTTCCCAAGTTTTCAGGAAGAGACACGGGCTGTATGATGCCTTGCAACGCTGATCCCAAACCCTTTCTTGGTACAAAACCATTCTTCAACATTTCATACGCTACCATGACTGATGCGGCATTTATCTTCGGATTCGGGATACATTTCCCCTCTGGAACTTTCTCGACTGACATTGCGTCAGAAGCTTGGTAGACCCATGGTCCCTTATCATCTTCCACTTCAATGAATGGCATAATGGTGTTGTTGTGAGCGCACAAATTATCTTCGCCGTGAACCACTATTTCCTGTCTGTCCCATTCAAACTTGACCATCTGATGGAGTGTTGATGGCACCACTTTAGCGGCGTGAATCCACGGTCGCCCTAATAGCAAATTATAGGAAACAACTATATCCAACACTTGGAATTCCATTGTGAATTCTACTGGACCTATGGTTAGTTCTAGCATTATGTCCCCGACTGAGTATTTGCCTCCGCCGTCAAATCCCCGCACACAGATACTGTTCTTATGGATCCTATCATCTTATACTTTCATCTTGATTAGAGTGGAGAGAGGAAATATATTTGCGCTTGAACCATTGTCAACCAATACTCGGGTAACCACGACATCCTCGCATTTCACTGTCAGGTAAAGGGCTTTGTTATGCTCAGTACCCTCTACCGGCAATTTATCATCGGAAAAAGTGACTCTGTTTACTTCAAAAATCTTGCTGGCTATCTTTTCCAGATGGTTTACCGAGATCTTGTCGGGAACATAGGCCTCATTTAGGATTTTCACCAGTGACTGATGGTGCTCATCTGAATGGATTAGCAACGAGAGTAATGAGATCTGAGTGGGCGTTTTCCTCAACTGTTCTACAACATAATAGTCATGCACTTTCATTTTCCTCAAAAATTCCTCTGCCTCTTCTTTAGTTACAGCTTTCTTTACCGGCGTTGAATTATCTTTAGCTCTTCTTAACTCTTCGGGAGTAAAACACCTTCCTGAGAGAGTCAAACCTTGCGCTTCACAAACTTCTTCTTTGACTTCTTTCCCCTTGTAAATCATCGTCACCCGTTCATAATTCCAAGGAACAACCTTGCTGTTGATTACTAGAAGCTGAGTTACTGATTTTATAATAATAGGCTCTGTGCGAGCACCCTTCACGACCACAATAGGTTTACTTGCAACCCCTGGCACTACCACTTTAGCTTTCTCTGGTTTCACTGCAACAATGCTTGACGAACCTCTCTCGGCTACCATAGCTGGCTTATCATCTATCCGTTTGTGAGGGCTTTTTAGGCTCCCTCTCTTTGTGTATCAACTCAATCATGTGTGTCTCATGGTGAGCTGGCAGTGGATTCTGATTGATATTTGGTGCTTCTGGGGCTTGAACCTCGATCCGATGAGTATCAATAAGCTCTTGCACAACTATTTTTAGTTTCCAACACTTCTTTGTATCATGCCCAGGGGCCCCTGAACAGTACTCACAACTCACCGAGTGGTCAAGATTTCTAGGGGGAGGATTCAGCATTTTAGGCTCAATTGGATTCAACATGCCCAACTGCCTCAACCTGTGGAAAAGACTGGTATATGATTCCCCCAGTGGAGTGAAAGTCTTTTGCTTCCGTGACCTCTCATTCTTGAGGGCTTGGTTTGGTCGGAAACCTGTCCCGGGGGGATTTCTGTAGGCCCTTGGGGGTGGATATGTGTTTTGTGGAGCTGGGTATGGATTTTCTAGAGCCGGCGCATGCCATTGTGCGAGTGCCTGGGTTTGGGTATAGGCTTGTGCATGATGGACGGAAAAATGGGGATCTGGCGGTGGGTAGTAGTACTGTGGAGGGCTATACGAAGTGTGGGGGTAATTTTGGTGGTAGGGTCGTGATTGGCTATAGTAGGGTGACGGGCCTCTAGATCCGAACCAGGCCCCGGACTCAACAGTCGTGACATCTTCTTTCTTCTTTTTCCCAAGTACACCCCCAGTGCCGCTTTGAATGGCCTGGGTGGTTGCCTTTATCGCTGAATAACTCATGATCTTGTTGGACTTAAGCCCCTCCTCGACCATGCCTCCCATTTTTACAACCTCATTAAAAGATTTGCCAATTGCGGACACTAGATGACCAAAGTAGGTCGGCTCCAAAGCCTGCAAAAAGTAATCAACCATCTCGCTCTCTTTCATTGGGGGATCTACCCTTGCTGCTTGCTCCCTCCACCGGAAACCATATTATCTAAAGCTTTCACTGTGCTTCTTTTCCAGTTTGGTCAGCGATAGTCGATCCGGAATGATCTCAAACTAATGCCGATCCTAATGCCGATCCATGTGTACCACCTACTATGATCTTGTCTGGTGTACCATTCTAATGCCGATCCACTCAAACTTTGGCTGAAATACGCCATCAGTAATTCATCTCTTCCGCCTGCTCCCCTCATCTTTCTACAAAAACCTCTCAGATGAGCCACCAGATCACCGTGTCCGTTGTACAAGTCGAATTTGGGCATTTTGAACCCCACCGGTAGTTGTACATTTGGGAACAAACACAAGTTCTTTGTAAGCTACACTTACCTGACCTCCTAACCCTCTCATATCCCTGAAGGATTGTTCTATGCTTTTCATTTTTTTGGACATCTCTTCCTGTTCAGGATTTCAGGCCGGTTTTTCTGCTTTCCCCGGTAGGTCAGAATGTGGATCATATGGATAGGTTTCGGGCGCTTTGAAGATAAGCTCCGGGGGATAATACTGGTTGTCCTAAGCTTGGAACACAGGTTCACTCGGGGGTTTATGGAGTGCAGCTGGTGGAGATGCCACAAAGATAGGGGTGATTGGCGGAGGAGGGTATGATTGATTTTGGTGGTGGAGCTTGTGGCATATGAGAAGTAGTGCCATGGTAGTGTTGATAAATGGGAAAACTTGGATCGGTGGCGGGATGATCCTGAGACTGAGCTAATAGTGGGGTAAAAGCAGGGTTAGCAGGGTAAGCTGGCGGTGATTGCCCTTTGGACCAGTCCTGGTACATTTCAGCCATCTATTGCTTAAGCTTGAGCATCTCCTCTTTCATTTTATTGACGTCCAACTCCTCTGCCTCAACACTAGTGTCGACATCTGGGATAGACATGATTTCCGGTATTGGTCCTTTCGATCTGGTTTGGTAATGATAATGTGCCAGTATACTCTAGTTAAACTAACTGCTTGAATTCTCTGGAAAACAACAAACCTGTTAGTTTTTAGAGTTTAACACATATGCAATTACACGTTGGGATGCAATACACCTAGGCAATTAACCATTTCTATCATGCATTTGCTTCGGTTGCGTGCGTCATTCCGGCCTCTCACAATTGTGCCTCTTTTTTAAACTTTCTTTATTCTATCCTTCTTTATTTTTCCTTTTCCTTTTTAGTGGTGGTCGAATCCTATATAGATTTCCTACGTATCATGTCCCCGCATGAATCAGACCGTGCGTAGTTCTGTCAGATAAGTGCGCAAGTAAATAAAACATTTTTGGGATTTTTAGTTTTTTTATAAAAACAGATGCTTCGATTATAAAGACTCAATATTAACAAATTTCAAAAGACCAACAGACTCTGATGCAAAGACGAAGAACAGACTCCGAAATTAAGCTATCATATTCTGAAGAAATACAGACTCAAAACAGAAAGAAAATACAAACCCAACATGACTCACAGACTCTGACAGAAAAGAAAATACAGACTCAACGAAACTCATGAGTACATCAATGCTCCTGGTGCCCGCGGGACATCATTCGGTCTCGCCGCGGGCCTATATGCAAGATCCCTTTGAAGTCGGTCCAAGTCACTCATTATCTGCTTAACAAATGTCATCACTGCTGCGAAGAAGGTAGTACGGGTCATATCCTCACAGATCTGGCATTTCATGACGATGTAGTCGGCGATGTTCCTAATTTTCTCTCTTATGATGCCTTTCTCTCGTAACAAACGCCCAATTTGCTGGGCCCTGGCTTCCAAAGTTTGCTCGGCTGCATGATTCTGCTCCTGAAGTCGTTGCAAATCTATTTCTAATTGTGCCAAGGCCGTGTAACAATGTTCCCTTTCAACCCTGAAGTCCTTTGCTTGCTTGATCATTTTTTTCTGTGACGATGACCCTTTTCTTTAGTCCTGCAATCTCATTGTCATACTTTTCTCTCAGCTGCTTTATCAGATGTGCTCGTTCTGTCAAGTTTTCAGCCAATTGTTTTCGAGCCCTGGTTAATTCACTTTCTGCTTTCTTCAGATCAAAATTATATTCGCCCATTTTCTGCCTCAGGTTATCTATAAGTTTTTCATCTGTGGCACTTCGGGCGGGACTTTCTGCCGCTATTTTCATTTTTCGAATCTGGGCCCGAAGGGCCTCATTTTCATTAGCTAGCCTCTTTTTCTTGCCCTCATCTGCAGCGATATGCAAATCTTTCTCAAATTTCAAATCCATAACTTGCTTCTCCAACTTGCCTATTGTAACCCTGTACTCATGTTCTTTAGCCAACCAATCCCACTATTCTTGCGACGCCTTGACGAACTCCTGGAGATGGGGTCTTTTGGCCGGTCTCCTAAACTTGATTTCTTTCCTATACCAAGCAAGGTATCCCGGCGAAGCTTCACCTTTGGACCGATCATGTACACATGCATTTGCTGTTAAGTATTGACACTCACTCCAAATTTGTCAGACTGCTGCTTCATGAAATTGTCCGTTGGGCCCAATCTCGACTACTTGGACACTAAGATCTTCATCTTTCGGAACTATTTGGCATCTCCCCAACTACCTCAAAACTCGATAAGGGGCATAGGGCTGGATAATCCTGACCCCTATCAAAAGGAAATAGGGTCCAGTGGCTGGCATATATATGATTTCATCCATAGGTAGCCATCCAAATGTCCACTCTATTTGGCTTGCAGTGATGGAACGGAGGCGTGCTATCCATTCTGGGACCCTTTCTGGTAAGCTGATTCCGTCAATCCTCGTAGAAAATTCCTCTATGCATGTTTTCTCTATCGACCCATAACTCATAAATTGAGGACGACGACATAGGTGTTCAATCATCCACATCTGCAGCAACACATTACACCCCTCAAAAAAGCTTCCCCCAACTTTGCAGGTTGTGAGAGCGCGGAAGATTTCAGATACTATCATGGGTGCGAGGGTGCTGTTGGCCTGAGTAAGTAAAGTGCTGACAACCCCAGATACTCGTATGTCAATGTTCCCGTCTTTTATAGGAAACACCAGGAGTCCCAAAAAGGCTACCATGAATGCAAAACACCTATGTTCTTCCCACTTAAGGCAGTTTCCTTTGCTACAGATTTTGTTTTCCGGGTTGTTGAACCCCCCTATGTGGCCATATCTGTTGTATATAAACCGCAAAGTACAAAAACCAACTGTCAAGTCTGGGTTGTGGACCCCCTTGCTTATTTTCGAAGAGCCTAAGAACCTGTGTACGGCTATGGCCCTTGGAGCAATCAGGTACTGGTGTCTCAAAGGAACCTTAGGACCCCCGATGTATCCGGCTATCTCTTCCAATGTTGGGGTAAGTTCAAAATGTAAGAAATGAAATACATTGTGAGCCGGGTCTCAGAATGCGACCAAAGCCTTTATGATATCCCCCATAGGATTAATCTTCAGCAACCCAGCGAGGTCTCCCAGGTATAGCTTGACTGTGTCGCGCCCTGATTCGCCTAAGTCATCCCACCACATGTGCAACTCCAAAGGGATATTGTTCACTATTGTTACATGTAAATTCTGACTTGTGCTCATTCTGCACATTTATTAGGGTGGTTAAACAAAAACCATGATTCAATTGACTCAAGGATAACATGAACACTTTTCTATTTAAAATAAAACCCGGTTTTGCCAATACGGCCTTTCAGCACCTCGGGGTCGAAGATTTTAAGGCTGTGTCGGCTAACCGGTGAAAGCCTTGAAAAAATGACCACAGGCGGCTGTTCTTGCAAAAATAGCCTTTCGACGCCCTTTTAGGGACATTCGGCTATTCCTAACAAGAATGACATCACCCTAATTATTTTCAAGTAAACATTTTGTTCTTTTGGCTATTTTCGCAAAAAGTGAAGTTGGACCCGATGGGGGTTGCCTACGTATCTCCCACCCTGTGAGAATCAAACTGGCGTAGTTCGGGCTGATAAAACAAACTTCTTTTGAAAACAAGACTCTTTTTCATTGGCAAATAAAACTATTTTTCATAAACAATTTTTTTTCTTTTTCTCCTTTTTTTTTCTTTTTCATTTTTTTTTCGTTTTCTAAAAAATTCGGCAGAGTTTCGACACTATTTGGACATTGTTTTTTTATTCAAAACAGGTGATTAACTCTCTTTAACCCTCATACCTCTATCTCTCTTTCCTCGAAATATTCAAAAGCCGGTCAGCATGCCAGTCCGAAGCAAACAAATGCACAAGTAGCAAGTAAGATGCATCAGGATGGTCTTTTGTCATTTTTGGTACACCTGTCCTAGACAGACCCAATCCCTGTATTGAGCCTCCAAAGTTAAATGCACATGATGCAAACAAACGTTCCTACTCGGGATCCGGCATGAAGCTGAGTTATTCTAGGTTCATAACCTAGGTATTTGTTCTAGACTGTGTACCCGAGCGGACAACTCGAGTCGATGAGGGGGTTACGTACCGGGAACCAAAAGGCCATCCGGCTTATAACTTGTTGAAGCCTCTTTCTTATTTCAAGGTATGACACTAACAGAATAGGGAGTCCCGACCAGCGAGCACATCCCCGAAGATGAGAAGAGAAGGGTTTTGTAACAGTTTATATACAGTTCAGATAATATCAAAGCGGTAAAAGCATCACTTAGCACATTAGGCCCAAACATGTAACAAAATCAGATAAAGCCAAATATAACAATTTATCTAAGCTCGAATTCTGAACCCTGAACCAGAGATTCTGGGTTCGGATCCCCAGCAGAGTCGCCAGAGCTGTCACACCTCCTTTTTCCTACACCCGCAAGGGCGTAAGGAGAGTTTTTCCAATTAAAGCACAATCGAAACGTGATTTATTATTTAATTCAAAGTCGCCACTTGGGAGATTTATGGTGTCCCAAGTCACCGGTTGAATCCCGAATCGAGGAAAAGATTGACTCTGTATTACAGTTTGCGAACCAGAATTCCGAATAAGGAATTCTGTTAACCCGGGAGGAGGTGTTAGGCATTCCCGAGTTCCGTGGTTCTAGCACGGTCGCTCAACTGTCATATTCGACTTATTTATCTGATTTTAATACATGTTGAACCTATGTGCAAATTTTAACTTCAACCGCTTTTTATTTATTTTTAAAGGAAAATTGCAACGTCATTAAAACAAGTCTTGAACCACGTCACATAAATGCACCCGTGGTTTTTGTCATATTTTAACAATGTTGAGATTCGGATTTGGGTCACATAAATGCGCACCCGAGTTTAGGAAGGTAACATTATTAAAATACGCGCCTAAAGAGACTAGCGCATTGTTACTTTGGGGAAAAACCATGAAATTCGCTAAACGGCCCATCCCGAAATCTAAGTATTTTTATATATACATTTAATGAGAGCCCCGTAATTTATTTGTTTGTTTAGCTAGGCTCATCTCATTTTTATCATTTAAAAGGCAAACCTAAAAGCTACGCTGATTTTTTTTTCTTACTTGTCTCTCTAAAATAAAGCAAAAGGGTCTAATTAATTAACATGACTTAAGAAACCCGTTTTAAAAAATCAAGACCCAAATAAGCACAAGGGCAGGCCATTCACAGGCCTGGGCCCAGGTCCAAATGAATTTAATGTGAAATAGGACCTAGGCCACCTTGTTCACACTTTGAAGCCCAAACCGCCTAAATATAGGCTCTCAGCCTCTTTTCGACAAAATGAACCACAACTCCAATTTAAACAAGACTAAACACTTGCTGAAATTTTAGTTTCCACTTATAATAATTCGTACCCCAGATAAGATTAAACGCAAAGACTGGATTGAGTAAAATGCTCATGAGGTAACCTCAAGTGTATGAACTACCACCCTGATTACATAGTTTGGCTATTTACATCCTTTATGTTCCCTAGCACACTCAGCTAGTATTTTAATCAAACTTAACTACTACTGAAATAACTTCTTAAAATGACTTTATTGCAACTATATTACTTACTAGAATAACTTCATGAAGCAACCTGAAATGACCACTGGAGTTAACCTTAGCTAGTTAAGACATTGCTCTACTGAACATAAGTATAACTGAATGCTTAGCTAAGAGTATTCACACAAGTCTGAGAAAACCAAATACTCACAGTCCAAATACGGTCCAGTATGAATCAGCTGGTCTAAGTAGTTCAGAAATGGTTCTAATTATACCGTCCTTAATACAATACAAATTAGATGAACTAAATATGTATACTACTCAACAGATGATCAAATACAACCATATGCATTCCAAACGAGCATGGCTATGGAAATATGGTTTCATTTCATTCAAATCTGCAGTTACATCAAGGTGAGTTCAAATTGCGTACCTGGAAATCAGAAATCAACAGGAAGTAGAAGCAGTTAGCTCAATAGGGCAGTCAACAACTATTAGGAATTTCACACAGCCACAACACAGCTATTCTTCAACCCAGGAATGATTCAATGACCCAAAAACCAAACAGAAACCAAAAGATTGACCCACAATAGTACCCAAACAAACCAAATGAACTCAAAGAGACGACCAGAACCACTTGAAACTTTCAATAGGCTAAAGTTCAATCAGAAACCACTTTAGCTGGACTCAAAGTCACTCAAGATCAGTCTAGTGTATTTGAATTAGGAAAATGAAATCACTTAAGCAGGAAAAGAATTTCAATGACACAGTGAGACTTCTCAGTATTTCTCTCTGTTATTTTCAAGCTTAAAACTCTCCAAACTGATCCCTAAGAGACAGACTGACTCTCCAGTATTTTAAGTGTTTTCAAACTCTCAGATTGCTTAAAGAAGAACTGGCTTAAAATATTTTCTCACCAGTTGATTTCTCCAGGACTGGTGAAACTCCCAAAAACTCTCTCTATTTCTCTAACACTGACCCAAAAAACTGATCACTCCCCTTTTCTTCTCTTAGGTCTTCCCCTTTTAAAGACCAATGTTTAAACTCTTTTTTATTCAAATTTTGCACTTTTCAGCCTGTTTATTCCCTCCCATGTGCGCCCCTTTAACTTTTTATCATTACCCCCATACCAATATGTTGTGTTCCCCACTAATTATTAAACAAATGCATTATTTTAATGGTACATTAGTACTTAGTGGACAGAACACTCAAACTACCTATTTCTTCAAGTTTTAAATTCCCAAATTACCCCTGGAACCACTGTGATTACTATCCTAACTTAACCTCCTTTAATCTGTGCTACATCTTTCAGCTATAACCAATTCTTAAAGAAGAAACCTAATCACTGATTAACTAAAGTTGAATTTAACCACAAGTTCAATTCCATCAGACTCCAAACTCAAACAGAACCACAGTCAGATTCAAACCACTAAACTCACACAACAATTGAACTCGGATCAGAATGAACAGTATTGCAACCAAGATGAAGGGTTTAAGGATTCAGGGAATAGACTAACACAATTCTACACTAAACCTAAATACGAGCAGATGAAACTGTAAATACATTGAATGAACAACTAAATTCATATGCCAAGTCACGTCACAGAGTAGGGGACCAAACATCACATAAAAATGAAACAATTTGGCATAACAACAAATGATTTGACCAGAAATACTGAACTACAATTAAACCGGATTAATCGACGAAACTATTTAACCATATGTTGACTGATAGAAGAAAACTGGACCAAGAAAAAGTCTGATGGAGAAGAAAGAAAGGAAAGTAATTGAAAAAGACAGAACTATAACGAAACTTAATCTGACAAACCATGAAACAACAAAAGAAAAAGTAAAGAAAAATAAATACCTTAGAATTTCAGTCCCAGTTCCCATTTGTTTTAGTTGAAACTCCCATATGTGTTTGAAGTCGAGACGGACCTTAATTGAGTGTTCTCGACTGAGAACACACGACTAAGGTCGACCACGACCTCAATTCTTTCTCTTTAGGGTTTGCTCTTTCGTTTTGAGATTCGACCAACTCCGCTCTGATTCGCGCAAAACTAGTAGGGGACTTGGGACGAGGGTGGTCTAGTGTTCAAAAGGTGTGAGTTTTGTGGCCATTGAACGGATTAGGGTTTGGTTCGATTCTTCGATCTAAGATTCGAAGCGTCTGGTACTAATTCGAAGAAAACTGATTCGGGATTTGGAAAGAGGACGTCGTGGGGAGGCTGTGGTGTAATTTTGGGGTTGTTTGGACCACCAAAACCGCCGTGAGGCAATTTCCGGTGGGCGGAGCACGGTGGTGAAGGGTGGCAGATGCATTTGGTCTCTAAGGTTTGGAGACGAAGAGGTGAGGGGGGGTTTTGGCTTGGGGGGGTATGGTTTTAGGAATATATAGTGGGGTGGGGATTTGATCTTGGCCGTTGGATCATTCACGATTAACGGCCTAGATCACTTCACTAATGAGGAACGACGTCGTTTGGTTTCAATTGAGGCTGGACCGGGTGGGGAACGGGTTTTGGGCTGATTTGGGGCGGGTATTGGGGTGGATTTTGCTTGGGCCTGGGTAAAATGAGAAATAGCCCAACAGATTTTGCCCCTCTTTTATTTAATCATTTCCATTTTCTTTTCTTCCAAAAATTAAAACTAAAACCCTAATTAATTTTTTTTAAAAACCCTAATTAACATTAAAAAGATTAATTAACTTTAAATAATACCTATCACAAATAATTATATACCAAATTAAATTAAAATTAAAAAAAAATCACAAAATTTGACATTAAACACTAAAATGCACAAATACGTTATTATTTTGTGAATTTTTCATTTTTGTAAAACAACAATTTACTTAATTAATGTAAGAATGTAAAACTAAATTCTAAATGCATATGCTATATTTTTTTTATTTTCAATGCATTAAAATGCATAAAATATGCAAACGATCCGGAAAATTGCACAGTAATTCCTAGAATAACACATAATTAAAGAAAATGACCTAATTTTGAAAATTCTTTTGGAGTAATTCATGTGAGACAAAAATCACGTGCTCACACCCCATTGTAAATAAGCTTTCCGAAGAAGCTTATCCATATGAGACTCCGCCGTAAATATGTTTATCTATTTAGTACTCTATTGGAAATAAGCCTCCTGAAGAAGCTTATCCCTTCGGTACCCGGTTATGGATAAACATTACTCCCGGTAGAAGACTATCCATATCGGCTATAATGAGCTTATCTTTTCAGTACTCCTTTATGGATAAACGTTACCCCCAACAGAAGATTATCCATACCGGGTACAATGAGCTTATCCCTTCGGTACCCGGTTATGGATAGACATTACCCTAGTAGAAGATTATCTATACCGGGTACAATGAGTTTATCCTTTCAGTATTTCGTTATGGATAAACATTACTCTCAGCAGAAGATTATCCAAATCTGGTATAGTAGCAACTTAAACAGCAGCTTCCTTTCTTCTACAAATAGAAGAGATTTCAGTTCATTATGTACATCAGTTTGAATTCGAATAATATAACAGTTTTTCTCTATACTTGTCTTTACTTTACAGTCTTTATTTTATAACACGTTATCAGCATGAGACTCTGCCATTTCGAGCAAATACTTTGAAAGTATTATTAGAGAATATGGATAATCCTCAAATTATATTTGGATCAAAGACAAATCATGAAGATATTTGTGTTATTGATAGTGGAACAACTCATGCCATATTCAGGGATCAGAAATACTTTTCTTATTTGCATAAGGAAAAAGCAAATGTTTCAACAATTTCTGGTAATATAAGTTTGATTGAAGGCTCCGGAAGAGCCATTATATTTCTGTCTAAGGGAACAAAACTTATTATAGACAATGCATTGTTCTCCTCCAAGTTCCGACGAAACTTGTTGAGTTTTATAGATATCCGCCGAAATGGGTATCATGTTGAGACAATAGATGAAATGAACATGGAATATCTTTGTATTACAAAGAATATTTCTGGCCAAAAATGCATTGTGAAAAAGTTACCAACTTTATCTTCTGGCTTATACTATTCAAAAATTAGTACAGTTGAAGCACACTCTATCGTAAACCAAAAATTTACAGATTCAAATACTTTTGTGCTTTGGCATGGCCGTTTGGGATCCTGGATCAATAATGATGAGACGAATTACTGAAAATTCGAGTGGGCATCTATTAAAGAACATGAAGATTCTTACAAATGACGAATTTTCTTGTGATGCTTGTTATCAAGGCAAAATAATCACTAGACCATCACCAATGAAGTTTGGCATTGAATCCCCTGCCTTTTTAGAGCGTATACATGGGGATATATGTGGACCTATTCACCCACCAAGTGGGTTGTTTAGACATTTTATGGTCCTAATAGATGCATCTTCAAGATGGTCTCATGTATGCCTACTATCATCTCGCAACCTGGCGTTTGCAAAGCTATTAGCCCAAATAATTCGATTAAGGGCACAATTCCCAGATTATCCAATAAAGGCTATTCGCCTTGATGATGCTGGAGAATTCTCATCTTAAGCTTTTGATGATTATTGTCTATCAGTTGGGATAAAAGTTGAACATCCTGTAGCTTATGTTCATACTCAAAATGGCATTACAGAGTCATTTATTAAATGCCTGCAATTGATAGCAAAACCACTACTTATGAAAACAAAATTGCCCACTACTATTTGGGGCCATGCTATCTTGCATGCAACATCACTTATCCGTCTCAGACCGACACATCATAATAAATATTCTCCGTCACAATTAGTTTTTGGTCATGAACCAAATATTGTCCATCTACGAATTTTTGGATGTGCTGTATATGTGCCAGTAGCACCACCACAACGCAGTAAGATGGGACCATAGAGAAGGATAAGAATATATGTTGGGTTTGAATCACCCTCTATTATTCGCTATCTTGAACCATTGACAGGAGATTTATTTACTGCTAGATTTGCAGATTGTCGGTTTGATGAAATACATTTTCCACAATTAGAGGGATATAAAAAGGAAATCAAAAGAGAAATTGTATGGAAAGTTTCATCATTATCTCACTTTGATCCACGTGCCCCAATATGTAATCAGGAGGTTCACAAGATCATCCATTTACAGAATATAGCAAATCAAATGCCGGACGTATTTACTGATTTGAAAAGGATAACTAAGTCACATATCCCTGCAGAAAATGTGCCTATCCGAATTGATGTCCCAGTAGGACCATCTACTAGCATGAGAGCTAGTGAACCTAAAGCACACCTGAAGCGTGGTAGGCCTTTGGGTTCTAAGGATCGAAATCCTAGAAAAAGAAAATCGACAAATGATCAAAACGATACTATGAATGTATCTCCTGAAGAGACCCAAGATCTGATTAGTTCTGAGATTCCTGAAGAAATCAATGAACCCGAAGCTCATGTGAGTGAAGAACTTTTAATAAGTTCAATCGGTGATGGAATTAAATTAAATCGATCTGAAATAGTGGTGGATATTATTTTTGCATATAATGTTGCACTTAATATTATGCAAGATAGTGAGGATCTTAAACCTCGATCTGTCGAAGAATGTCGACAAAGATTTGATTGGCTAAAATGACAAGAGGCAATTCAATCGGAATTAAAGTCACTTCTAAAAGAGAGGTCTTTGGACCAGTAGTCCAAACACCTGCTGGTATAAAACCAGTTGGTCATAAATGGGGTTTTGTGCGAAAATGGAATGATAAAAATGAAGTTGAAAGATACAAAGCTCGCCTTGTTGCACAAGGATTCTCACAACGACCTAAAGTCGATTTTGATGAAACATATTCACCTGTTATGGATGCCATAACATTTCGATATCTCATCAGTTTAGTACTGCATTAAAAGCTTGAAATACATCTAATGTATGTAGTTACAACTTATCTGTACGGTTCACTTGATAATGAAATTTATATGAAAATCCCTGAAGGATTTAAAATGCCTGAAGCGAATTCAAAATCTCAGGAAATTTATTCAATTAGATTACAAAGATCTTTGTACGGTTTAAAGCAATCTGGGCGCATGTGGTATAATCGCCTTAGTGAATATTTGCTGAAAGAAGGTTACATAAATGATGTTATTTGTCCATGTATTTTTATAAAGAAAATGGCATCAGAATTTGATATACTTGCTATTTATGTTGATGACATAAATTTTGTTGGAACTCCAGAAGAGCTCCAAAAGGAAATTGAATATCTTAAGAAAGAATTTGAGATGAAAGATCTTGGAAAGACAAAACTTTGTCTTGGTCTGCAAATTGAACATTTAACAGACAAGATCTTTATCCATCAATCTACCTATACAGAAAGTGTCTTAAAATGCTTTTACATGGACAAAGCGCACCCATTGAGTGCACCAATGGTTGTTCGATCACTTGAAGTGAATAAGGATTTGGTTCGACCTCCAAAAGAGGACGAGGAACTCCTTGGTCCCGAAGTACCCTATCTTAGTGCAATTTGTGCACTAATGTATCTTGCTAATGCTACAAGGCCTGACATAGCATTTTCTGTTAATTTACTAGCAAGATATAGTTCTTCTCCTACACGAAGACATTGGAACGAGATTAAGCATATATTGCGATATTTAAAGGGAACTCTTGATATGGGTTTGTTTTATGCTAACAAAGATAGTGCAGATCTTGTTGGTTATGCAGATGCAGGTTATTTATCCGATCCCCATAAAGCTCAATCTCAAACTGGGTACGTGTTTACATATGGAGGTACCGTCATATCATGGCGCTCCACAAAGCAATCTATTGTTGCTACTTCTTCAAATCATGCTGAGATAATAGCTATTCATGAAGCAAGTAGGGAATGCGTATGGTTGAGATGAATAATTCATTTTATTCAAGAAAAATGTGGTTTGGAATGTGAGAAAAGACGCAATTTTATACGAAGACAATGCTGCATGCATAGCCCAATTGAAAGGAGGATTTATAAAAGGAGATAGAACGAAGCACATTTCACCAAAATTATTCTACACACACGACCTTCAGAAAAATGGTGACATTGATGTGCAATGATAATCCAGCAGATTTATTCACTTAATTTTTGCCAACTTCAACTTTTGAGAAGATGGTATAAAAAATTGGAATGTGAAAACTCAAATATTTGAAATAGGGTTTTCATTAGGGGAGTAAAATACGCGATGCACTCTTTTTTCCTTACTAAGATTTTTAATGAGGCACCTAGTAATGCGTATTACTAAATATGTGTACTCTTTTTCCTTCACTAGGATTTTTCCCACGTGGTTTTTCCTAGTAAGATTTTAATGAGGCACATTATCTTTTAATGAACATCAAAGGGGGAGTGTTATAAATATATTATATTATGGATGTTCATTTAGTACCCCATGGTAAATAAGCTTCTTGAAGTAGCTTATCCATATGGGACTCCGCCCTAAATATGTTTATCAATTTAGTACTCTATTGGAAATAAGCCTCCTGAAGAAGCTTATCTCTTCGGTACCCGGTTATGGATAAACATTACCCCCGGTAGAAGATTATCCATACTGGGTATAATGAGCTTATCTTTTCAGGTCTCCGTTATGGATAAACATTACCCCTAGTAGAAGATTATCCATATCGGGTACAATGAGCTTATCCCTTCGGTACCCGGTTATGGATAAACATTACCCTAGTAGAAGATTATCCATACCCGGTACAATGAGCTTATCCCTTCGGTACCCGGTTATGGATAAATATTACCCCCAATAGAAGATTATCCATACCGGGTACAATGAGCTTATCCTTTCAGTGTTCCATTATGGATAAATATTACTCTCAGCAGAAGATTATCCATATCTGGTATAGTAGCAGCTTACACAACAACTTCCTTTCTTCTATAAATAGAAGAGATTTCAGTTCATTATGTACATCAGTTTGAATTTGAATAATATAATAGTTTCTCTCTATACGTGTCTTTACTTTACAGTCTTTATTTTATAACAACTCCTATCTAATTTGGCAAAAGAATTATGGGATCACGTGCATTATGAGTGTGAGTTTGTCCCTAGTTGACGTGGTGCTCGAGGGTTACGATATAACTTTGAATTTGAGATATTAGACTAATCAAATTTTGCAAAAAAAAATAATAATTTTTTTAGCTTTCCAACAAGTTCTACTTAAATCTTTTCAGCGGCAATACAAATAAAAATATTCTCTTCATTTTAATTTATGTGACATAGATTGTCACGATCTAAAACTACCATCACTCATGGTAGCGCCTAACTCACTTGCTAGGCAAGTCAATCATAAGAGCAATAACAAAGCATGATAACAAATTACAACCTAATAAAGACTGAGAGTCAAATAACCATAAATAAGATTGCGTCAATACATATATCCCTCAAAATTGGTAATACAGAGTCATGAGTTATACAATAGGAGTACAAGTCCGATAATATAAAATATTGTCGGAGCAACAACAGTAAGGAAGATATGAAGAGACGCCTGGGACTGCGAACGGGAAACAACTCTACCTTCTCTCAACAACACAACAACAAAAAACCAACATAGATCTCAAATAGGTCCCACACCTGAATTTGTACAATTAAGTGCAGAGTGTAGTTTGAGTACAACCGACTCCGTGTACTCAGTAAGTATCATGACTAACCTCGGAGGGGTAGTAGCATGAATCATCAATGATACTCATGTGATAAATCTGTACATCCCATGAATACGTCAAATATACAGTAACAATACCAGAATCTACGCATGAATGTAGATACAACCAACGGTGCACATAGTGAAGATATGCACTAGCTTTGCAACAGAATAAAGAGAATATGCATAAATAGGCATGTTAAGTCACACAGAGAAAGACATATAGAGAAGATATGTATTGTGTATCAATTCATCAATAGAGGTAGCGTATAAAGAAGATATGCAAAAATAGGCATGTATACAAGTCCGCAGCTAGCATATAAAGGAGATATGCAGTAAAAATCATGTATACATCCAAGGAATTTGCATATAAAGAAGATAAACAAAAATCCAACACCGATCAACTTTCCACAACCACGTGTATGTCATCAAGGAGAAACATGAGAGGACAACCCTAGGGGGATGGATCCTTATCCACACGCTGCACGGAAAACTGATGTGTCATAGTCATAATATCTGCACAGACTACTCATATATCATAGTCAACCCAACTCGCACAGACAACTCACGTGCCGTCAAACTAGTTCAAACACAACAAACATATAAAAAAAGACATGTATACAGTCAATGGATATTGAATCACATACTTTTGGACTGATAAAATAGCATGCTAAAGTGTATGCATGTGCGAAGTGTACAAATACAAGCCAAATTAGGCAATTACGTCACACCACAACGAGTATCACATTCAAATAAGAAAGCAAGCATACACATGATCTCTAGCATGATTCACGGGTTATGTAGTCATACAAACATAATAAGCATGATAGGAAGGATCGAATATAAAAAATAAGGCATAATATAGCCTAAAAACTATCTCGATCATGGATAATTCTGGTGCACGCACCTGGGCTTGGCCCCTCGCATGTACGCCACCCCCAACACGTAGCCAACACCAATAACTCAAGAAACAAGTCTCTCACTCATGGATAGGCAATATACTTACCTCAAATGAGTCGAATCAATATTTCAAAAATACCTTCCTCGCGAATCGACCTCCGAACGGCTCAGATCTAGTCCAATAATACACCATGGCGTCAAATAATGCTAGAAGGAACAATAACGGTGCATAAAGGTTCATATTTAATAGAAAACATAACGACAATCAAAAAGTCAACCTGGGGCCGTCTCTTAGAACCTGACCAAACTCACAAATCCCGGCTACCCATTCGAATACGGGTCCAAATATATAAGTTTCATCCAAATCCGACTTTAAATCGGGGTTCAAATTTCAAATATTCACACTCCAAAATCTAGCACAAAAACTACAAATTTTCTTCTTCAAATCCATATATTAAGTGCACAAAACATTAAGGAATCAAGATCTAACATCATAATCAAGTAAAGATTACTTACCCACTAAAGTAAAGTAGGTTTCTCCACAAAAATTGCCTCTAGCCGAGGTCCCAATATCCAAATAATGAAAAATAAGCTAAACCCTTGAATTAAAATCTGCCCAGTGACTATCCCTAACTGTGGACACATATGTCTCTTTTGCGACACCGCTTCTGCGGTCAAATTCTCGTATCTACCAGTTTAGTTAAGCTCCCGATTACTTGCACCTGCGGAGCTGCACTTCGCTTCTGCAATCCCACGGTGCCACAAAGATTCCACTTCTTTGCAAACTCCCCAAGGCTGCATGCCTGCGCTTCTGCGCGCAATTCCTCCATATCTACAGGCTCGTAGATGCAAAAGCTTTGCATCTGTAGACCTTCCAGTCCTATCTATCCCTCACATCTGCGATCACCAGTCCACTTTTGCGGACTCGCACCTGCGCACAAAACCTGACAAGTGTGGCACACCAGCACCCGAACTATCAACCAACATCAAACTGATCCAAGCACACCCGAGCCCCCTAGGTGTCATACCCCAATTTGGGAGGTGCTATTGGCACACGATGCCCAAAGGCACATGCGAACTGACGTCCACGCTTAGACCTTACAACATAAAATCTGGGCCAATAAGGCTTCCGAACGAATATTTAAACAAACACCATTGACTGTGGGAAAACCTTAGCAATAGATACATATACATACACAGCTGTTCGCCAACATGCAATATTTACCTACTTCCAAAAACTGTTCTACAAGCATCTAAGAGTTCCTTAACACATAGCTTGGCTAGGAAAGGGCCTACCATACCCAAAATGATTAGAACATAAGTTTCAGTACCTACTGACTTGAGCAACTACTCCAAAGAAATGGAGAGCAACAACGAACAGATGGAACAAACACCCTACTGGGGAGGGACATCACCAGGTTTATCTGCACCTGTGGGCCTAAACACAGTGCCTAAAAGAAGGCATCAGTAAGAAAAATATACTGAGTATGTAAAACTGATAGTATACTTGTAAATCAAAAACATAACATAGAAGATAAGAGTACTCAACTTTAACTTGAGTACCGAAGGCAAGCTACTGTGGAGTGTAAACTGTGGTAACCTCAAATAATAGATGCATGCAAATTTAATAAAAATAATAAAGTCAATTTTCGGGGACGTATCATCTCATATCAAGTGATATTCATCTGCTCTTTGAGGCTTATCACATCAACACTGTACCCGGCCATGCATGGGCTCGATAATACTGCATAACCTATTATCTCGTACCCGACCACACACGGGTTTGGTAATTACTTATATTACATCATTTCGTACCTGGAAATGCATGTGCTCGCTAATATTTGATATCACATTGTTCTATACTCGGCCACACATGGGCTCGGTGATACCTCATGTTGGGTCATCTCGTACCCGTCCACACTAGGGCTCGGTAATATCTGTTACCACATCATTCCACACCCAGCCACATATAGACTCGGTAGCATCTCATGTTTCGTCATTCTATACCCGGCCTCACATTGGCTCGGTAACACAAAATAAATATAGATGTATATACATAAATGCAACACACTTTTTACTTATTTAGACTTCTAAAATTAAACTTAGAATAGACTGTACCTTATCACCTTATGGTGCCATTCGTGAACAACTCTAACTCAAAAGAAAGCACTATCGGTAACAACGAACAAGAACATGAACAACATTACCAAGGAGAGCTTAGGACAGTGAAGATTTACAATATAAGGATCATTCAGAAAAAATGCTTATATCAAGTCATACCAAGAAAGAAAGCTCCCTTACATACCTTTTGAAGAACTAGTTACACCTTCTGGGTTCTTACCCTCATATAATGGAAAGTTTCACTTCTAAGGAATCTTCAAAATCAATATATCAGAAGAACGTTTGATATAGAAATGATTACGAGATCCTTACTCTACTCCTTCTACTAAGCCTACCTTTGATTCTAGCTCTAAATCGTTTGGAAATTTCTTAGGAAACTTGAGAGCTTTTGAGTGAGCTAGAATGGGTGAAACTTTCTAGAATAGAAGAGAAAGAGCTATACTGCCTTCATTTATATGTACCAAGCAAAGGGAATTCCACCACTCCACATGCAAAACGGGTTACCTCGCCCCGGTTGCAGAACCCGATGACAACTGGCACAAGTAAAATAAAAACACGTAATCCTTTGTGCACCCCCACGTGTCGCCGGCCGATTGGACAAACTAAAAACAAAGCTTATAAAATTTTAAATTTTATGTGTAGGGTGTAACATCATCCCCCTCCCCCTTTGAAATAATTGTCCTTGAATGCTGAATTACTACCAATTTCTTGGGGTTTCCTTAATCATCCTTCGTGATACTGAAATAGAATTTATGAAAGCATACACATTAATGGAAGATACTGATTGTTGATATCCAATTTTTTTCGATGTATTTTTACATGCAAATACTTTCAAAATAAGATATATATGCATATATAAGCATGCCCAAGTATTTTAGTATTTTTTCTAATTTTTAAAGATTTTTAAATCAATTTATTTCCCATTTTAGCAGTATAAAAACCAATAATTATTCCCAAAATTATCAATTTGGTGAATAATTTATTTTTATTCCCATATTTATACCAAAATATAGTTAATATAATTTTTATATATTTTTACTAATTTATTTGGTATTTAAAAGTCTAAATTGCATACAATTGCAATTTTAGCCTGCTTTAAGATTTAATAGCATTTTATAATTATAAAATTGGTTTTAGTATTTTTAAATTAATATTTATATATTATTAACTGACCCAATACTTTTAATTTGCTTTCAAAATCATTTTTTACCATTCTTTATAAAATAAAAGGGAAAAACTGGCTATTTAAAATCTGGCCCATTTTCATTTCAATTATAGCCAAATTGACCCTCTAATTGACCCAATCTTAAACCCCTAATTACCCAGCCCAATTTCAATTTTAACCCGACCCCGACCCAACTAATCAACCCGCCTGGCCCCTTCTTTCAATCCAGGCCGTTGATCATTTTGATCAACAGCCACGATCACTCCTTACCTTTTTGATTCACCTAACCTTACCCTAATTCCCCCATTTGATTCTGTCAGCCGCCTTTGAATACTCTCCCTCTCTTAAACTCTCTCGAAGGTTCCTCGAAACCCTAGCCTCTCTCATCCTCTCCGACCACAACCTCATCGGAATCCATGGTTTCTCAGGCTATGGATGGCCTGTACTCGCCTCTGTTCACTCTTAAACGTTTGGGGTTCAAAGTTTCGGGGTCTGACCTCGATGGTGTCCTTGCAGATCTTCTCAGATCCATGGTTTTGGAGCCTCTCCAACCTTGCTCCGGCACATCCAAAGCGTTTCGAGCCTATTTCTGACCTCTCCGACTCATGATCGGACTTTTTCCAAGCCTTTCTCGTTCAGGGTTCCTCTGAAACCCTAGCTATTCGAGGATTCTCTGATTCTTTCTTAAATCTATGCTATATCTGCGCTCTATTTGGGGTTTTAAAATGTTTTCCCCCAATTTTTTCTTTCAAAAATTACTTCTCTTCAATTTAGGGTTTCTGAAAAGTTGCAAATGATTTTCTAACTCTTCTTCTTCTTTTCTTTGTCTGTGTCTGCCTATACTATGTTCTTATGATTTTCTTCTTCTACCACACATGTTCCTCTCCTGTGTTTTTGTGTTTGTCGTTATCATGCATGTTCTTCTACTGTGCTCCGTTCTTTCTTCTACTGTGTTTCTATCATACTTTCACATGTTTATATTATGTGTTCTTTTGTTAGGATTTTCCGATACCCCTGTGTTCCTTTACTGTATTTTCTACTAAGCTTTTAGTTCTTTATCTGCCTTATTCTAGACTTTGTTTGAGTTCTTTGTTAAACATGTTTCCTCTACTATTTTCTTAAGTTTATACTACCTCATTTCTCTTCTGCACTTGCTTAAGTTCCGAGCTTTGCTTAAAACGTGTTCTTTATGCTTCAAATCAGCTTTTTCACTTTGTTGTTTCAAACCTGCTATTACATCTGCTTGTTTTCTCATGAGACTCTGAAAAAGATCTCTGAGCATGTTTTAACTACTTGCCTCCTCGCCTCTGTATCTTACTCGAGTTGGAAACCCTAGGATTGGGGGTTTTTGGGCGAGCTTTGACCTTATGTTTGGACTAGGGTTCTATTGTGGAACTCTAGGCTTTCTCAGACTCGTTTTGAATCTATGTATTGAACTTGAACTTCTTTGTTTATGACTTTGAACTTTTCTATGCCAGGCTTTTCTAATTAGCATGACAGTTCTTTCTTGTTTAATATGTATGTATGCTTTATATATGATGAATTCTCCCTCCAAAAAGGTTTTGCCAACTTGTGATTGATTCGGAATTCCTTTTAATAAGGTTCAATTGATTGTTACTAATTTTCTTTAATTAAACCTTTCTTCACCTTTTCTGGCTGGATTCATTCATACCAAAACTCGATTTCTGATTTTTACTAGACGTTGAGTGGTTGCCTTTCCTTATTTGCACAAACCGTGTATTACTAGAATCTTTCCTTAAAAAAGTTTCTGTGTATTTACCCTTCTTGTGCTGCTTTGGGAAAAGATTTTGATCAAACTCTTTCCTTAATTGTTTTACCGTTTGAAATCAGAATCCCTTAATTGAATGAGAACTTGTGTAATTGATTCCAAAACTATTTTCTTACCTATTCCTACTTGCTTTCTGCACTATAAAGGGCACGACCCTTCTACACTTTCAAACACACTTTACCTACTGAACACCTTCAATTTCAATACTCTTACACTCTCAACTCAACACTTTACTCTCTTCTGAGATCTTCTGGCTGTGTGCTTGCAATTTGGCTTTACTACTGCTTTTCTCTTCTTGTTTCCCTAAAACTGGCATGTTCTAATTTCATTTTCAGCCTTATCCCTATGTGTTTGCTTTACAGTTTCTACAATCGTGTCTACTTTACAGTTTATGTTTAGTATTGAATATGCTGTTCTCTTTGCATCTGTTGCTGTTGTGAATTTGCCCATACCCTTATTCCATTCTATGTGTTTGGGTTAAAGTTCAGGCATGGCAGCATCCAAATTGTTGCTCATGTCTGGATGTGATCCTTTAATGGATCCTAACTCCCAAATAATGTGGCTAACAGGCTGGTTGTGGTGTGCCAGCACTCCTAATTGCTGGGTATGACCACCAGCCTGTCTTGGCTTTCCCCCTAAATCCCCTTCTGCACTTACACTCTCTCCTAGATTCTAAGTTCTGCCTCCCCTCCTGTGAGCCTTGCCTTGGGACCTTGAGATCCCTCTAAACTTGGACATTTGAGGGCTGACCCTTCCACACTGCACTATAACTTAATTCTGTAATATATTTGGGGTGTAAGCACTTCCGGAAGTCCATCTGAGACTCTTAGGGAACTCTGACACATCCCAAATAAGAGAAAGGCTTTGGAAATTGGATCTTTGGAGTTGGTTTATTTCATATTTCAGACCTGGGGTCTGAATTAGGCTCTCCTTAGTTGTACTTTAATTTCTGATGTAATTTTGCTTATTCATTCTGGGTTATATAATTTGTAATAACTTATGGGTTTTTTTTAGTGAAAAGGGGAGGGTCACTCATGTATGCAAAGGGTAGACATCATGCTCATATGTGTTATTATTTATGAATCATGCCTACAAGTTCTGCACTTCTGCATATGTAGAAACCATGCCTATAGGTTTCTGCATTTTAGAAATCCTGTCTTCTATACTTCTGCATTTTAGAAATTATGTCTATAAGTTCTGCCTTTCATACATAGATATCATGTCAATAGTTTCTGCATTTTTACGTCTCATATAGAGAACATGCTATGGGATTCTGCATTTCTGCCTATCATATAGAGAACATGTCTATAGGCTTCTGCACTTTTAGAAAACATGCCTATAGGTTCTGCACTGCATATCATATAGATAACCTGCTCATAGGACTTCCTGAATTCTGCATATACATCTATCACTAGGCCAAACATGTATATAGGTTTAAATAACAATCAGCATTCTAGATACCATGCCTATAGGACTTCTGCATTCTTATAAACGTTTTTAAAATCAACAACGTTTAGAAAGCATGCCTGTAGGAATAACTAACCGAATCTGAATCGCCTATCTCGCTCACAAGTCTAAAATCAGCAGTAACGTTGTTTAATATCTGCAGAACTTTGTTTTCTATAATTAGTAAGCCTTCTTTAAAATCAGTCTATTTCTGCATTATTAGATACCATGCCTATAGGTCTCATCTAGGCAAGCCATAAGGTAATTAACTAACTGCACCAGTCTTTGATAATCACAACCAGCATACATGCTTAATTCAGACTTCTTATTTGAAAATATGTGATAAATCAGCCTGCCTTAACGTTTAAGTTTTATTCAGACCATAACCAGTACATGCAAGACATGCTAAACAATATTTTTTAAGTGAGGAGGCCTGTCTGAGCTTTTTTTAAAACTGTTATGTGTTTTCCAGATCTGCCTTATATGTTTTGTTTGTCTCCTTAGAATTTTATCCTTTAAACCATAAACGGCCCAAATCTCCCTTCCTTTTTAGGACTAGTAGTCCCAAATTCCTTCGGGACTGATAGAATTGGGACGGGTAATAGCATGCAATAAGTAACGAAACCATTCCGCACTTTAATACCTTAACGAGGTGGGAAAGGGTAGATATGGATATGATGACCGGTGCGCTAATATCTCGTGTAGCCCCTCTTCTGAGGAGTGATTATCGGGTATTGCATTGATGTGATCCATATTGTTTGTAAACCTAGGACCCCCTTTCCCTTTACTTGTTTATTTTCAGAATTTTCAAACTATTTCCTAAAAATTTCAGCTTTCTTTTCTTCAAAACTTTAATTTGTTTGCAGCCATAAGGTGATAATCCCTCATATTTGAAACTTTTATTTGCTTACTTGTTCTTTATACTTAAAGTCACAATTGTAGCATGGCCGGGAACCACACTAGTGGATCCTGATGGGTGCTTAACACCTTCCCCTCGGGATAATTTCTAGCCCTTACCCAAACTCTGTTTTTTCTAAACAAATTCTTCCTAGTGTCCTAATGCACTTTAATCATTAGGTGGTGACTCTTCAATTCAAACCCAATTCCCAAAAGGGAACGAGTTGTCCTCCCAAATGTCATAAACCAGATTTCGCAAAAAAAAGGAGGCGCGATAGCATGACGACTCTGCTGGGGATAATCTTTTAGGCTTTTACCATTTTATGCTACTTGTGACCTTACGCTTCTTTATATGTCTTTATTTAATGCCCTTAAGTATTTATTTCTCTCTTCTACTACAAAACTGACTCGTCTCTTGTTTCTTTTCCTTGTTTCTTTTACTGCTTTCCTTTACTGCACTCCTTTATTACTATTTTAAATTATTGTAATTATTACTTTATGAACATGCAAATACGTGACAACTTGTTTTAATCATTGCATAAACATTTTTTCAACATCATATTCCACTCGTGCCAAACAAATACCATAGCAATGCTTATAATGAGTGATTGTGCTTTTCCGATATTTTCACCCTTTAAATCCGACAAAGGCATATTTGCGGTAAAATCAGTTGGTCAAGGGTGTGGTCGACGGTTACGTGCCTTTCCCTCTTGAGTTGTCCGCTCAAGGGTACCAGTCTAATACCCCATAGAAACCTTACTTTGTTTAATTGTGCATGCATCATGGTCAAACTTAGCCGAGTTAGTTATGTTGTCCGCATAATGACTCTTTAAGACAGCCTCGTCCAAAGTCCACCGAGTTTCCTCAAAACCCAAACGGACACTACCACGTTCTGTGCATTTATTTGGAGAACTAAATGCTTCATGCCAATTATTGATATTTAAATAGTCGAGTCTGGTGGGGGTAAGGGCCTAACCTTGTTTGTTTTGCAGAAAATGAGGCACGAGGTCCCCAGTTTTGGTATGATTAGCACGCCCCACTCTTTCTAGACTGGTGGAGGAGTCTTCCATCGAATGACCAAATCAACGAGTGGAAAGAGAGGGCCGCCAAAGCTAGCAAAAAATTGGAATATCTGGAGTACAGTCTGCTGGAATTGGAAGGAAAAGTGAGGAAAAGAGTCACCAACTGCCAGAACGCTGAAGGAAATGAAAGAGAACACATGGCAAAGGCATTTCTACCGGTGAACCTACGCGAACTAGAGGATTTGATCAACGAGAACATTCAACCTGAGGAAGGTCCTTCTGGGATCAAGTAGATATGAATTTACTTTTCGGTTTATGACTTTTGTTTATTCCCCCTCCCCCAAGGTTAGTTCGTGCACTCTGGCATCCTCATTATATTCCACAAGATCAAAGGGCCCTCCACCTACTCCTTCTCCGAGTCCTATCAGAAATAGGAACAGAGGAAAAATGGAAGATTTGAGCAACACTAGGAAGAAGAACTCAACTAAACGGGTAGAGGTCATTCATGGTCATGGTACTCAGGTTCCTAAGGAAAATGCATCCCAACTTGAACAAAAGCTGCTGAAATTCCAAGAAGAACTTGATCAGGTTCAGAATCTAGCAAGTCTATCATTTTCCCTCACTACTCCCGATGTCAATTTCCCAAATGCTCAGAACCCCACACCTCCACAAAATATCCCAAAACCACAAAACCCTCTTGCTCTGCACCACCATTGCAATACCTGCCATACCTCAAACAACACCCCGCTACTCATCCCAAAACCCCAGAACTCCACAAATGACCACTTCCACACCCATCATAACACCCCCATCTATGTGGAAACTGTGCCGCATCCTTCTCAATCCATTTTGAGCACGCCCGAGTCTGATGATAAGGACTCGATTATCAGGAATCTTGTGGAGGAACTCAAGAAGCTGACTAGCAGAATTCAGGGCGTCAAAGGAAGTAAGGGTATTGAAGGGTTGAACTACGAAGATCTTTGCATACAACCCGATGTTGAACTGCCCGAGGGGTACAAACCTCCTAAGTTTGAGATGTTTGATGGTATAGGGGATCCAAGAGTTCTTTTGAGAACATACTGCGACAAGCTGGTTAGAGTAGGGAGGGACGAAAAGATTCACATGAAACTCTTCATGAGGAGTCTGAAGGGAGATGCTCTGTCTTGGTACATCAGCCAAGACCCGAAGAAGTGGTCAAATTGGGTAAGTATGGCTTCAATTTCATGTACATGTTCTGGTTCAACACGGAAAATGTGCCAGATGTGTTCTACATCCAGAACTTAAAGAAGAAACCCGCGGAGACATTCCGCGAGTATACTACTCATTAGAGATCAGAAGCTGCTAAGGTCAAACCGACTTTAGAAGAAGAACAAATGAACAGGTTTTTTGTCCGAGCTCAAGACCCAGAGTACTATGAAAGGTTAATGCAGATTGAAAGCCAGAAATTTTCCGACATCAACAAGCTAGGGGAGAGGATCGAGGAAGGTATCAAAAGTGGTATGGTCACTAACTTTGAAGCTTTGCAGGCTACCAACAAGGCTCTACAGTCTGGTGGCACGTCCAATAAAAGGGACGTGAACGCCGTGATGGTTGCACAGAGAACAAAGTCCCCAATCAAATACCAAACCTATCCAATACCTCCACTCACATATCAACCTACCCCAAATTACCAAGCACCCTCACCCTTCTACCAGGCTCCACCACCTACTTACCAATCGCCTCCACCACGCACATATCAGCCCACTTCACCAAATACTCCCAACCCACACATGTCTACCAAACCTACAATGCTCAACCCTCTCACTATCAATCACCCCCACTCGCCAAAACTTTCCTAGACCCCGACCAAATTTTGACCGCAGAACTCCCAAAGAATATACTGCCATTGCTGAACCGATCGACCGGCTATATGAAAGGCTCAAAGCTGCTGGTTATGTCACCCCCATCCCTGCCATAACTCCTGAAAAACCTTCCCAATGGGTCAATCCAAATAAATCCTGTGCATACCATTCGGGCATGAAAGGGCATACCATTTATGAATGTCGTTCTCTAAAATATAAGATCTAAGCACTAATCGACAACAAGATTATTGTGGAAAAGGAGCCTGCTCCAATTATCCGCAATAACCCTCTGCCTGACCACAAGGGCGGAGGCTTTCACATGATTGAGATAGAAGATGATTGGGACCCCAAAGGGTCGATCGGATTGATCGCAGAAGGTGACGAGCCAACAGTCACCCTTAATCCGATTGTAGTCTAGATTCAGCCTTCTGGGGACGCTGAGGTGAAAATGTCTATACCACTTGAGTTCGAAGCGCCTTCTCCCGCAAAGACGCCATCGACGATTGAGGTTGAGTTTGGGTCCCCAAAGGCACATGTACCATTTGAAGTTGCTGTGTTACCTTCCAAAGCAAGGGTATCCATTCTATTAGCAATCTCGGCCATAACACCATTCCATACAAAGGCCATCCCTTGGGATTATACAACCGAGGCAAGGAGGAAAGGAAAATCCAAATCCGGAGAAGTAGTTATGGCACAGGGTATGATAAGAACCGGCAGGGTTTATACTTCGGAACACTTAGCTGAGTCGAGTAAGCAGGCCTCTGGTCAGCCAACCATCACTGAAACTGGGCCTGATGATCTCTAGAGAAAGATACAAGCGAAGGAGTACTCGGTCATTGATCAATTAAACAAAACGCCGGCACAGATCTCTATCCTAGCTTTGCTACAAAGTTTCGATACACATAAGAATGCTCTACTAAAAGTGCTGAGTGAGGCATATGTATCGAGCAACATCACTGGAAGAGAGATGGAAAACATGGTATGGTAGGTATTAGAGAGTCACAAGATCACTTTCCATGAAGATGAGGTGCCACCGAAGGTTTGAGTCACAACAAGGCGTTGCACATCATTGTGCAGTGCGAGGATTATGTCATCACCAGAATCCTGATTGACGGAGGGTCCAACCTCAATATTTGTCCATTGGTAACACTCAGAACATTGGGAAAAAGCCTGCATGAGATCAAGGATAGGGCCATAAATGTCAAAGCTTTCGACGGTTCCCAAAGGTCCACTATTGGGGAAATTATCTTGTATTTGCAAATGAGGCCTACTTGGTTCGATGTTGATTTTTAATTAATAGACGTGCCGACATCTTACAACTTGCTTTTGGGACGGCTTTGGATCCATGCCGCTGGGGCTGTAACATCAACCCTACATCAGGCAGTGAAGTTTGAGTGGAATCACCAAGAGGCGATCATTCACGGCGATGGTAGCAATCCCATGTACAGTCACCAAACCATCCCAGCAATTGGAGGAAGAATAAAGATAGGCGGAGAAACCTATCACCATATCGAGCGAGTCAACGACGTTGATAAGGACAAATGGTGGGACAACAAAATCGAAAGCATATTGAACTGGAGTGGATATGAACCTGGCAAGGAACTTGGCAAGAACCTCCAAGGAATCGCCAAACCAATCAAACTGAAGAAGCATGGTACCACTTTCGGTCTAGGATACGAATATACTTAGAAGGAATTGAACAACTGGTCGCCACCATGGCGCAGCCCTTACTACCCACTGGAGCAGCCGATACCCCATTTGGAATAGACTTTCCAGCCAGCCGATGTTATATATGGGTCGGAAGAAGAGGAAGCACTGGAAGCAATGAGGAATTTATTCGTGGAAGATGATGACATGGATTGTTGTGTCATTTTCAAGGAGGAGGGGGAGGAAGGCCCTTCCATACAGGCCGTAAGCCGAGGAGCATTCCTCAACAATTGGACCATCAAAACCACCAGAGCCCGGAAAGCCTCGGGGTAGCAAGGTTGAACAAAGCATCATGCACTATCTTTTATTTCTACTAATTGATTTTCCTTTCACATTTTTTGAATTTTCGCAATAAGATCTTCCAATGTTCAAAACAGTTATGAAATTTATCAAAGCATTTCGGTTTCCTTACAAATCTTACTCTTATTATTTTCTCTCATTACTTTATTTATATAGCATTACTATTACCTATCTTGATGAACTAATGACTGTGACATGCAGTGAGACAATGCAACAAACGAACATAAATTTAGAGGAAGATGATATACCAGAAGAGATTGTTAAAGAGGTTGAAAATTTTGAGAACAGACCTAAGTCCAACCTGGACGAGACTGATATTGTTAACCTAGGAGATGCAGAGAACGTCAAAGAAACACGAATTAGTGTCCACTTGTCGCCATCAGAAAAGAAGGAATACACAGAATTTCTAAGGGAATATGAAGACATATTCGCCTGGTCATATGATGACATGACTGGTTTGAGTACATCTATTGTGGCGCACAAACTACCAACTGATGTAACATGTCCACCGGTGAAATAGAAGCTCAGAAAGTTTAAACCCGATATAAGTCTGAAAATCAAGGAAGAAGTCACTAAGCAGGTCAAAACTAAGGTTCTCAGGGTAGTAAAATATCCTACATGGTTAGCCAATATTGTGCCGGTACCAAAGAAGGATGGGAAAGTCAGAGTCTATGTTGACTATCGGGATCTCAACCGGGCCAGTCCAAAAGATGACTTCCCCTTGCCACACATACACATTCTAATTGACAATTGCGCCAGGCATGAGCTGTAGTTGTTTGTTGATTGTTTTGCTGGGTATCATCAGATATGGATGGATGAGGAAGACACTGAAAAAGCGGCTTTCATTACATTATGGGGATGTTTTTTTACAAAATGATGCCATTTGGGTTAAAGAATGCAGGGGCCACCTACATGAGGGCCATGACTACCATTTTTCATGATATGATACATAAGGAGATCGAGGTGTACGTAGATAATGTCATCATCAAATCCAAGAAAGCCACTGATCACATGGAAGATTTGAGAAAGTTCTTCAACAGACTGAGAAGGTACAACTTGAAGCTGAATCCCGCGAAATGTGCATTCGGGGATCCTGCCAGAAAGCTACTAGGGTTTATTGTAAGTCGACGAGGAATATAATTGGATCCATTAAAGGTTAAAGCCATTCAAGAATTGCCACTACCAAAGAACAAGAAGGACATGATGAGTTTCCTGGGGAGACTTAACTACATCAGCCGGTTCATAGTGCAATCCACTGTCATCTGTGAGCCGATCTTTAAGATGTTGATGAAGGCCGCCGCTACAAAATGGACTGATAATTGGCAGAAACCCTTCGACAGAATCAAGGGGTACCTGTCAACACCGCCAGTCTTGGTTTCGCCTGAACCAGGTAGACCCTACTACTCTACCTTGTAGTATTGGATGGAGCGTTCGGTTGTGTTCTTGGGCAACATGATGAAACGGGGAGGAAGGAGCAGGCCATCTACTATCTTAGCAAGAAGTTCACCCCGTATGAGGCCCGGTATTCTCTGTTAGAACGCACCTGTTATGCTCTGACTTGGGTAGCTCAGAAGTTGAGGCATTATTCTTTGCCTATACCACGTATCTCATATCAAGGATGGATCCGTTGAAGTACATCTTTTAGAAGACCATGCCCACTAGCAAGCTAGCCAAGTGGCAAATCCTGCTGAGTGAATTCGATATTGTCTATGTAACTCAGAAAGTAATCAAGGGACAAGCTTTGGCCGATCATCTTGCCAAGAATCTCATGGATGGAGAATACGAACCCTTAAAGACATATTTTCCTGACGAAGAGGTGTCATTCATAGGAGAAGACATTGCAGAATCCTATGATGGTTGAAGAATGTTTTTCAATGGAGCAACAAATTTCAAAGGAGTTGGCATAGGAGCAGTCCTAGTGTCGAAAACCGGTCAGCATTATCCGGTGTCTGCCAAACTCAGGTTCCCATGCACCAACAATATGGCCGAGTACGAAGCCTGCATCTTAGGGCTCAAGCTGGCCATTGACATGAACATTCAGGAATTGCTAGTGATCGGAGATTCAGACTTGCTTATACATGAGGTCCGAGAAGAATGGGCGACCAAGAACTCCAAGATACTCCCTTATCTGCATCATGTATAGGAGTTAAGAAATAGATTCACAAAGATGGAGTTCCAGCATGTTCCCAGTGCCCATAATGAGTTTGCCGATGCATTGGCTACCCTATCGTCCATGATACAACATCCAGATAAGAACTTCATTGACCCTATTCCGGTAAAGATCTATGATCAGCCAGCTTACTATGCTCATGTCGAAGAAGAAGCAGATGGAAAACCTTGGTTTCATGATATCAAGGAATACTTGGCAAAAAGAGAATACCCAGAACTTGCAAACCCTACTCAGAAGTGTACACTTCGAAGATTATCCAACAATTTCTTTCACAGCGGAGGAATCTTGTCGGATTTGGGATTGCTAAGGTGTGTCGATGCAAGGGAAACATCCAAACTGTTAGAAGAAATCCATGCTGGGACCTGCGGTCCACATATGAATGGCTTTGCCTTAGCCAAGAAGATACTCCGAGCTCGTTATTTTTGTATGACTATGGAAACGGACTGCATCCAGTATGTCCGGAAGTGCCACCGCTGTCAGATACATGCAGACATGATAAAGGTACCTCCAAATAAGCTTAATGCAATGAGCTCGCCATGGCCGTTTACCGCTTGGGGAATGGATGTTATTGGACCAATAGAACCTACCACATCAAACGAGCATAGGTTCATCCTAGTGGCAATTGATTATTTCACTAAATGGGTTAAAGCAGCATCGTACAAGGCAGTGACTAAGAAAGTCGTGGCAGATTTTGTCCGTGACCGCATCGTGTGTCGGTTCGGGATTCCAGAGTCAATTATTACTGATAATGGTTCCAATCTTAATAGTGATTTGATGAAAGCCATATGGGAAACCTTCAAGATCAAGCACAAGAATTCTACAGCCTACAGACCTCAAATGAACGAAGCCGTAGAAGCCGCCAATAAGAATATCAAGAAGATACTCAGAAAAATGATAGAGAAGCATAAACAGTGGCACGAGAAACTATCATTCATTTTATTGGGGTACCGCACCACAGTCCGCATATCGACCGGGGCAACCCCCTATATTCTGGTTTACGGTACGAGGTAGTCATTCCCACTGAGGTAGAAATTCCCTCCTTGAGGATCATATAGGAAGCAGAAATCAATGGTGCAGAATGGGTAAAGAGTCGCTACGAGCAGTTAGCTCTTATAGATGGAAAAAGGATGAATGTGGTTTGACACGGTCAGCTTTATCAAAATAGAATGTCTAGAGCCTTCAACAAAAGAGTCAAGCCGAGACAGTTTACACCGGGGCAGCTGGTGATAAAGAAGATTTTCCCGCATCAGGATGAGGCCAAAAGGAAGTTCTCTCCCAACTGGCAGGGTCCATACATGGTTCACCGGGTTCTAACAGGAGGAGCCCTCATACTTGCAGAAATGGACAAAGAAGTTTGGCCGAAGCCGATCAATTCAGATGCAGTAAAGCGATACTATGTGTAACTTTTATGCTTTCCTCATATGATGTAATTTAAACTATGCCTGACCTGATTCCCGTTTAAGAGGGGATACGTAGGCAGCCCTATGGGTTCGGTCACAATTCAACAAAATTTTCATTTTCCCCCACTATTGGAAACTGGGGAAGAATTTTGAGGAGGACCCTCAAAATTCTGAAGTTAATTTCAGACATTTACCACAAGCAACCGTCAGAAGTACCAGCCCAGTAAACTGGGGCAGAAATTTGAGGAGGACCCTCAAATTTCGGGGCAAGAGAGGTCGCAATGTTTTGGACTGCGTCACAATCGTCGGTTCATCTAAAGAAAACTAATCTCGATTATATATTTATATTGTATTTTTACTAAAACATGTATGTCTATTATCAAAATAGTTTTGTTTAGCAACGCTACCCCAAGGATACGCACAGTATCACCAAAACAGAGACAAGCAAGTCAAGCAAAAGTCAGCGGGATGCGAACTAACCTTCCCCCCTTTTACAAAACTCATGATTTTCTTTGATGCAGGCACCCGAGTCACAAATCATCAGACATATTTATACATTCACACTTCTCAGGAATACAACTCCCAGAACCATCACCTACCTGCAATTGCTATCTGTACGCAATATCCCCAACAACCACAATATCGCAATCAACTATCAGCTATCAGCTAAGAGATCTTATTACTATTCACCTTTTATTTCTCTGCATTTTATAACGCTACTTTTCTGTCTTCCGAGACTAAGATCTATCTCCATCTTCATTTCTCTACATTGCATAAGACTACTTTTCTGCCTTCCGAGGTTAAGCTCTACCTCCATCTGCATTTCTCTGCATTGCATAAGACTACCTTTCTGCCTTCCGAGATTAAGCTCTGTCTCCATCTGCATTTCTCTGCATTGCATGAGGCTACTTTTCTACCTTCCGAGGTTAAGAGCTACCTCCATCTGCATTTATCTGCATTATATAAGGCTACCTTTCTGCCTTCCGAGATTAAGCTCTGTCTCCATCTGCATTTCTCTGCATTGCATGAGGCTACTTTTCTACCTTCCGAGGTTAAGCGCTACCTCCATCTGCATTTATCTGCATTATATAAGGCTACCTTTCTGCCTTCTGAGACTAAGCTCTGTCTCCATTTGCATTTCTCTGCATTGCATAAGGCTACTTTTCTGCCTTTCGAGGTTAAACTCTACCTCCATATGCATTTCTCTGCATTGCATAAGGCTACCTTTTCTGCCTTCCGAGGTTAAGCTCTACCTCAATCTGCATTTCTCTGCATTGCATAAGGCTACCTTTCTGCCTTCCGAGACTAAGCTCTGTCTCCATCTGCATTTCTCTGCATTGCATAAGGCTACTTTTCTGCCTTCCGAGGTTAAGCTCTGTCTCCATTTGCATTGCATAAGGTTACATTTCTACCTTCCGAGACTATGCTCTGTCTCTATTCTGCATGGCTGAAATATCGCCACTACATCTTGCATGGCTGAAATACCGCTGCTTCATTTACACTTGCATGGCTGAAATATCGCCACCTCATCTTGCATGGATGAAATATCGCCACTTCATCTTGCATGGTTGAAATATCGCCACTTTATTTACATTTGCACGGCTGAAAGATCGCCACATTCTGCATTGCATGGGCTGAAAGATCGCCAAGTACTGCATCTCATGGCCTGAAAGATCGCCAAATTGTCCAAAGGCGTCATTGTTCGGAGGCACCATTTTTATATCCCGAGAACGCCATGCCATGGACTGAGGACCCCTTTTATCTTTTGCATATCATTATTCAAAGGCATCATAGTTCGGAGGCATCATTATAATAGCCCAAGAGCATCATTTCATGACCTGCAAATCCTTTATTATATCCTTCATGGCCCGGGACGTCATGGTCTGAGGACGCCATCCTAACCGTCCAAAGACAACATTCATGGTCCGACGGGAACTTGCGTCACATTTAAATTTAGGCACAATATATGTTCGTATTGCTCATTTGCAAGTAAAACGGCTAGCAACGGCCGTCTCAGTAGGAGCGACTCTGCTCCAGTTTCCGCAGCCCTACTAGACTTTGACCATCCTTCCCAACCCGAATATCGCGTCCGTTTTTGAAAATCTCCAGCGGCATATTCCGCCGATAGATCTCGAACTACATATGGCCTGATTCCTATAAGACCAGGGATATGTAGGCAGCTCAGGAACCAGAGCACGACCAACCTCTTCAAACCATTTCATTCGGTCAAAAATTGGCCATCATATCTTTACCCGACAACTCTTTCATCCTTCCCGGGCAAAGAGGAGCAGCTGTTGATACCCAATTTTTCCCTATGTATTTTTACATGCAAATACTTTCAAAATAATATATATATGCATATATAAGAATGCCCAAGTATTTTAGTATTTTTTCTATTTTTTAAAGATATTTAAATCAATTTATTGCACATTTTAGCAGTATAAAAATCAATAATTATTCCCGAAATTATCATTTTGGTGAATAATTTATTTTTATTACCATATTTATACCAAAATATAGCTAATGTAATATTTATATATTTTTACTAATTTTTTTGGTATTTAAACGGCTAAATTGCATACAATTGCAATTTTAGTCTACTTTCAGATTTAATAGCATTTTATAAATATAAAATTGGTTTCAGTATTTTTAAATTAATATTTATATATTATTAACTGACCCAGTACTTTTAATTTGCTTTCAAAACTATTTTTTACCATTTTTATAAAATAAAAGGGAAAAACTGGCTATTTAAAATCTGGCCCATTTTTATTTCAATTATAGCCAAATTGACCCTCTAATTGACCCAATCTTAAATCCCTAATTACCCAGCACAATTTCAATTTTAACCCGAGCCCCGGCCCAACCAATTAACTCGCCTGGCCCCTTCTTTCAATATAAGCCGTTGATCATTTTGATCAACGACCACGATCACTCCTTACCTTTTTAATTCACCTAACCCTACCCTAATTCCCCATTTCATTCTGTCAGCCGCCTTTGAATACTCTCGCTCTCTCAAACTCTCTCGAAGGTTCCTCGAAATCCTAGCCTCTCTCATCCTCTCCTACCACAACCTCACCGGAATCCATGGTTTCTCAGGCCATGGATGGCCTGTACTCGCCTCCCTTCACTCTTAAACGTTTGGGGTTCGAAGTTTCGAGGTCTGACCTCGATGGTGTCCTTGCAGATCTTCTTAGATCCATGGTTTTGTGGCCTCTCTGACCTTGCTCCGGCACATCCAAAGCGTTTCGAGCCTATTTCTAACCTCTCCGACTCATGATCGGACCTTTTTCAAGCTTTTCTCGTTTAGGGTTCCTCTGAAACCCTAGCTATTCGAGGTTTCTCTGATTTTTTCTTAAATCTATTCTATATCTGGCGCTCTATTTGGGTTTTTAAAATGTTTTCCCCTAATTTCTTTCAAAAATTACTTCTCTTCGATTTAGGGTTTCTGAAAAGTTGCAAATGATTTTCTAACTCTTCTTCTTCTTTTCTTTGTGTGTGTCTGCCTATACTATGTTCTTATGTTTTTCTTCTTCTACCTCACATGTTCTTCTCTTTTGTTCTTGTGTTTGCCTTTATCATGCATGTTCTTCTACTGTGCTTTGTTCTTTCTTCTATTGTGTTTCTATATCATACTTTCACATGTTTATCTTATGTGTTCTTTTGTTAGGCTTTTTCGATACCCCTGTGTTTCTTTACTGTATTTTCTGCTAAGCTTTTAGTTCTTTATCTGCCTTCTTCTAGACTTTGTTTGAGTTCTGTGTTAAACATGTTTCCTCTACTGTTTTCTTAAGTTTATACTACCTCGTTTCTCTTCTGAACTTGCTTAAGTTCCGAGCTTTGCTTAAAACGTGTTCTTTATGCTTCAAATCAGCTTTTTCACTTTGTTGTTTCAAACCTGCTATTGCATCTGCTTGTTTTCTCATGAGAATCTGAAAGAGATCTCTGAGCATGTTTTAACTACTTGCCTCCTCGCCTCTGTATCTTGCTCGAGTTGGAAACCCTAGGATTGGGGGTTTTTGGGCGAGCTTTGACCTTGTGTTTGGAATAGGGTTCTATTGTGGAACTCTAGGCTTTCTCAGACTCGTTTTGAGTCTATGTATTGAACTTGAACTTCTTTGTTTATGACTCTGAACTTTTCTATGCCAGGCTTTTCTAATTAGCATGACAGTTCTTTCTTGTTTAATATGTATGCATGCTTTATATATGATGAATTCTCCCTCCAAAAAGGTTTGCCAACTTGTGATTGATTCAGAATTCCTTTTAATAAGGTTCGATTGATTGTTACTAATTTTCTTTAATTAAACCTTTCTTCACCTTTTCTGGCTGGATTCATTCATACCAAAACTCGATTTCTAATTTTTACTAGCCATTGAGTGATTGCCTTTCCTTATTTGTACAAACCGTGTATTACTAGACTCTTTCCTTAAATACGTTTCTGTGTATTTACCCTTCTTGTGCTGCTTTGGGAAAATATTTTGATCAAACTCTTTCCTTAATTGTTTTACCATTTGAAATCAGAATCCCTTAATTGAAGGGGAACTTGTGTAATTGATTCCAAAACTATTTTCTTACCTATTCCTACTTGCTTTCTGCACTATAAAGGGCACGACCCTTCTACACTTTCAAACACACATTACCTACTAAACACCTTCAATTTCAATACTCTTACACTCTCAACTCAACACTTTACTCTCTTCTAAGATCTTCTGACTGTGTGCTTGCAATTTGGCTTTACTAATGCTTTTCTCTTCTTGTTTCCTTGAAACTGGTATGTTCTAATTTCGTTTTCAGCCTCATCCCTATGTGTTTGCTTTACAGTTTCTACAATCGTGTCTACTTTGCTGTTTATGTTCAGTATTGAATATGCTGTTCTCTTTGCATCTGTTGCTGTTGTGAATTCCCCCATACCCTTATTCCATTCTATGTATTTGAGATAAAGTTTGGTTATGACAGCATCCAAATTGTTGCTCATGTCTGGACTTGATCCTTTAATGGATCCTACCTCCCAAACAATGTGGCTAACAGGCTGGTTGGGGTGTACCAGCACTCCTAATTGCTGGGTATGACCACCAGCCTATCTTGGATTTCCCCCTAAATCCCCTTCTGCACTTACACTCTCTCCTAGATTCTAAGTTCTGCCCCCTCCTATGAGCCTTGCCTTGGGACCTTGAGCTCCCTCTAAACTTGGACATTTGAGGGCTGGCCCTTCCACACTGCACTATAACTTAATTCAGCAATATATTTAGGGTGTAAGCACTGCCCGGAGTCCACCTGAGACTCTTAGGGAACTCTGACACATCCCAAATAAGAGAAAGGCTTTGGAAATTGGATCTTTGGAGTTGGTTTATTTCATATTTTAGACCTGGGGTCTGAATTAGGCTCTCATTGGTTGTACTTTATTTGTGATGTAATTTTGCTTATTCATTTTGGGTTGTAATAATTTGTAATAACTTATGGGTTTTTTTAGTGAAAAGGGGAGGGTCACTCATGTATGGAAAAAGGTAGACAACATGCTCATAGGTGTTATTATTTATGAATCATGCCTACAAGTTCTGCACTTCTGCATATGTAGAAACTATGCCTATAGGTTTCTGCATTTCTGCATTTTAGAAATCTTCTCTTCTATACTTCCGCATTTTAGAAATTATGTCTATAAGTTCTGCCTTTCATACATAGATATCATGTCAATAGTTTCTGCATTTCTGCGTCTCATATAGAGAACATGCCATGGGATTCTGCATTTCTGCCTATCATATAGAGAACATGTCTATAGGCTTCTGCACTTTTAGAATACATGCCTATAGGTTCTGCACTGCATATCATATAGATAACTTGCTCATAGGACTTCCTGAATTCTACATATACATCTATCACTAGGCCAAACATGTATATAGGTTTAAATAACAATCAACATTCTAGATACCATGCCTATTGGACTTCTGCATTCCTATAAACGTTTTTAAAATCAACAACGTTTAGAAAGCATGCCTATAGGAATAACTAACCGAATCTGAATCGCCTATCTCGCTCACAAGTCTAAAATTAGCAGTAACGTTGTTTTGAAAGGGGAGTTAAGACGAAAGAGATGGTGGTAAAGGATCTAATTGAATTCCAACATGAATTTGTAAAATCAATTCTTGTTGGATGGTGGAAGATAAAAGCTTGGTTAATTTCTTTATTGTTGAACCTTTTGACTATTTTGATCCTTATTTATAGGTTTATAACATGGAATTCCCTAAAGGCGTTGCTAGGTTAGAGCCATTGCATAAAATAATAAAATGTGATTGTAAGCACGTGATTTTTGCTTTACGAGCAATCGCTCCAAAAGAAAATAAAAATAGTGACAAATGATTTCGCTGTACAATTGTTCGAGTTTTCGTGACGTGTGTTGTTAGTCATTTGTGGATCTGTCCATTTTTGCATTTAATCATTAGCAAACAAAATACAAAATGTGTATGTCAGGATGATTAAACCATAATTCGGTCAGTAAAAAAAAATTCAAAAATATATATATGTGTGCATCGTTCGTTCTAGGCTTTTAGCTAACTTACTTAAATATTTTTGTGATAATTGTGTTAAAATGTTGCATTGTTGCTTAGTTTTAATTTCGTTATTTTATTTGTTATTTTTATTTTTGTTTTAAAAGAAAAAATGAAATTAGAAAACAAAAAGTGAAGGAAATCGGTTTGGGCCAAAAGAAATTAAACAAAAATAATAGGCCCAACCAGCACTCAAGCCCAGTCCAAATCCGGCTGCCCAGGCATCTCCTGAAACGACGCCGTTTCAGGCAAATCAATCTGAGCCATCCGTCCAGGCCAATCCAACGGCTTAGAACCCCTTTTCAGCAACCCGTGTTCAAACCCGACCCAATAACCAATCCGACCCAACCCCTCACTTAAACCAAACGACCCCGTTTAACTACCAAACGACCCCGTCTCATTTCTCACCCTCAGATCCAAGCCGTTGAGATCATATGATCTAACGGCTCAGATCCGATCAACCTCCCCATATATAAACTCAGCCCTTACCCCGCGCCCCCTATCCGAACCCCCCCTTCAGTCATCTCCTTCCCCAAGCTGAAACCCCCAAACCCTAGCAAGCCGCCCTAGTTTCCCTTCCACCAAAACCCGGCGGCATGAACGCCGGTGGCCACCTCCCGAACACCCTAAGACCCCCTCACTCCCCTGAACACGAATCCACTAACCACGAACCTCGAATCATCTCCTATCGTCTCGAATCTGGATTTGAAGATTCGAGACAAAACTCGATCTACACCAAACCTCACCATCTTTGTATCAGACACTCCCTTGACCTTCCTCGTGACCAAACCAAGCTTGGTTTGGTCCGAATCTACCCACAACTCCCTAAAAATCAGATCTGGAAAACCAGACCTTAGAACACATGCACCTGGGGAATCCGGCCGGTCTGGACAAGGGTTTGAGGTCTAATAGACCTTAATCAAGGTGTTCTCATGTGAGAACACCCTGATTAAAGTTTGTTCGGCCTCAAGAGTTCGAAGTTCAATCAGAATTTGGGTCATTTTTGATTTCAAACCTTTTTTGGTAAGTTTTCCTTTCTTTTGTTTTAGTTCTAATTAAGTTGTCAGCATGTTCCGTTGTGTTTGTTTGTTATGTTGTTATTTTTCATTCGGATTTCTTCCATCCCTGTTAAAGGCCTTTTATTTGGTCGATTGTCTTCTGTTTGTGTTCTGAATACACTCTGTGATAAACATGATCGTCAGTTAGATTAGTCGTCAAATGAATTAATTCATATAGGCCCAGTAATTTAACAAAGTTGTCTGATACCCTTTAGGTCCCTGAATGTATTGTTTATATGAGCGACTGGTTATTACCTGTTATAATTAGTATAGTCGACTCGATAAATGTCGTCGATTAGTCTCCTACGACTGAATGTTCGAATATTCTGAATGGGCCTGTATTGTGATTTGAATGTTGGGCATTACCTATGAATGTTAGTTTGTAACTACATTGTAAACAATTAAAAAGCCAGGCTGGGGCAGTTCTGAAATCGAATGTTCAAAGCCCAAAGTGCCCTGATGCTGCAATAGGCGGGGCAGTAATAATCAAGGTTGACAGGGGTAGTCTGGGGTTTGAAAAGGGCAGAAAAAGTTAGTTTAAATGAAGCTGACAAGTAGGGTACTAATTAAGATTAAACTAATACCAATGGGGAACAAGACACAAGAGTATGGGGTTTAAAATGAATAATAAAATGATGCCCATAACTCTTGATTAAACAAAAGCCAAGCGTGGGGAACAAAGGGGCTGACACCAAAGATGCTTAGGCATGGGCTTAAAGGGTATGGGCATTCTGCCAATTGGCAGGGGAGGCAGCTTAACTGCACTAGGTCATTTTGGCTTATAAATAGGCCATTGGAAAACAAAAAGAGGGGCTGGACTTTTAGTCTTCAGAAAAAAGAAGAATTTTGAGTCTTGAGGCTGGAATCTTTAAGTCTTAAGAAAGGTTTGTGAGTTAAAAGAAAAGATTGAAAACATAAGAGAGTTCCAGTAAGACATTGCAACCAAACACTGTCTGAAAGTTGTATAAGAGTGCATTTTGGTCAAGCTGTCTTGGCCAAGTTCTGTGTTTGCATTGACTGAACTGTTTCTGGTTGTTGAATTGGTAGTGTTGCTGCATTGAATACTCTGGTGTTGCTGTTGTTTCATCATTCTTTTCTGGGTTCACTGGTTTGGTACTCGACTATTTGTTGGTTCTTTTTGGTTCTGGGAAATATTGTTGGTTGTCTGAGGGCTGTGGAAAACATTTGATTGTTGGTTTGTTGCTGTGCTGTTGCTGTGTATCTGCTGTTGCTGTGTTTACTGCATACTGCCCAGCTAATCATTCCTTTCTTCTTTGTTCTCTATACCAGGTACACAACCAATGCACTGTCAAAAAATGTAATTGGAAAAATGAGCATGAATCCAAATGAAAGATCCTGAAGAATGTTTTTTATACATAGATTATTACATTAAATATTCATGTGATGTGTAATAGTTTTACATTTGGTTATGGATACTAGAGGTAGTCTTCAGTCCCATAAATGTCAATGCATGGTAGTCGGATGCTAGAATGTGTATATAGGTTGATGATGAGAGTATGCCCAAGGCAGTAGGTAGTATCCCATACTTAATTCAATAGTGTAGTATGAGCCTGTAATGTAGTCCAAGCATGAAATTTGTACACTGTAAATTAGGTTCTTTCCTTTCCAATAAATTTCCATACATAACTCTTAAAGCCATGTTTCAAGATAAAGAACACAAATTCAGGGCCTCAACCTCATGAAGGTCGAGCCCAGGTCGAAAACAGACTAGGCGGGCCCGCATCGAACGAGCAGTGGACAGGTCTGGCCTATCACGCATGGGCTGGATCTGGGCCCATGATTATTTGTTCGGCTGACTGTATATGCAGCCTCATTTCTGATTTTTTTTAGCTTTTCTGAATGTCATTACAAACAACTTGCAAGCATTTAATTAATTAGGACTATCTACTGTTTTCAATTGATAAAGACAAACACGACAAGAAACGTAGTTGTTATAGGATATCCTTTTAAAAATAAGAACGAGATGAGCTTCGATGAAAATAAACAAAACGCGCAGATGCGGAGCCCTTGTTTAAAGGTTCCAGGACGGGTTGTTTAGCAAATCTCACAACCCTCCTAAAATAACAATACGTTAGACTCTTTAGGACGCGCCTTAATAAATCTTACCTTCTTAAACTCGGGTGCGCATTTATGTGACCCAAATCCAATTCTCAACGGAGTCGAAATGTGTTTCTAATCACGGGTATATTGATTGTGACGTGGTTCGAGATGCATGTCCATGACGTTGCAAAATTCGTTAAAAAATAAGAACGAGACGAGCCTCGCCAAATGAAAATACAAATCGCGGGGCCCTCAGTAAATATTTGCTTTAAAAATTATTTGGACTTCGGGATAGACCGTTTAGTAAAATTCCACGGTCTTACCCAAAATAAATACGCTAGTCGCTTTAGGCGCGTCTTTAATAATTTAATTTCCTTAAACTCGGGTGCGCATTGATGTGACCCAAATCCAAATCTCAACGGAGTCAAAGTGTGTCGACGACCACGGGTACATTGATTGTAACGCGGTTCGAGATACATTTTCACAACGTTGCAATTCCTGTTAAAAACAGTAAAATGATAAAAGCGGTTAAAAGTTAAATTTTGCACATAAGTTCACACTTGTATAAAATCAGATAATCAAGCCGAATATGACAGTTGAGCGACCGTGCTAGAACCACGGAACTCGGGAATGCCTAACACCTTCTCCCGGGTTAACAGAATTCCTTATCCGGATTTCTGGTACGCAGACTGTAATATAGAGTCATTCTTTTCCTCGATTCGGGATTAAAATTGGTGACTTGGGACACCCTAAATCTCCCAAGTGACGACTCTGAAATAATTAAACCAATCCCGTTTCGATTGTCCTTTAATTGGAAAAAACTCCCCTGCGCCCCCCCGGGCGCGTAAAAACGAGGTGTGACAGCTCTGGCGACTCTGCTGGGGATTTTATGACCCAGAACCACTGGTTCAGGGTTAAGAATTCGAGCTTAGAATAATTGTTATTATTTGGCTTTATTTATTATCTGATTATTACATGTTCTGAGCCTAATGTGCTAAATGCTGCTTTTACCGCTTTGATATTATTTGAACTGTATATAAACTGTGCCGAAACCTTTCTCTTCTTACCTCCGGGGATGTGCTCACTGGTTGAGACTCCCTATTCGGTTAGTGTCATAGCCTAAATAAAAGAGGCTCGGAAAGTTTCTAAGCCGGCTGGCCTTTTGGTTCCCGGAAAGGAGCTCCTTCCTCAACTCGAGTTGTCCGCTCGGGTACACTGTCTAGAACATCGACCCAGGTTTTGAACATAGAATAACGTGACTTCATGCCGGATCCCTAGTAGGAACGCTTATTTGCATCATGTTGCATATGACTTAGGGGACTCAACACAGGGGTTGGGTCCGTCTAGGACTAGCAACCTGATATGAAAAGACCATTCTGATGCATCCTATTGTTTTCCGTGCATTTATTTGTCTCATGCCCGCATGCCGAACGGTGTTTGAATATTTGGAAAATTGTGAAAAAAAAAAGAAATAACGGTTAGGGAATTGATTGATTATTTTGAAAAAAAAACAAATACTGTCAAAACCCTGCCGAAATTTTGAAAAGTCATTGTTCTGTTTTGTTTTTTTTTTCAAAAATAAAATATAAATAGAAATATATAGTTTGTCTTGCCATAAAAATAATTTTTTTTTAAAAAAAAAAAAAAAAAACCTTATTTTTAAAATGGTTTTTATGAAAATTCGAAAATAATAATAAAAAAAAGGGAGTCTTATTTTGCCTTTACTTCTATTATCTGTTGCAAATATGTGTATATATATATATATAGGAAAAATTCAAAAAGTCTTTCTTTACTTCAAAAAATGTATATATATCTTTATTTGTTGCAAAAGTATTTGTCTTGCCAAAGGTCTAGAGAGTTCTTTTAGGCTCCCAGTTTTCGAAACAAAAATCAAAAAATATTTTCCGTTATTGACTTCTTTAGAAAGTTTTTTTTATATATACGAAAATTCAAAATTCAAAAAATCGCATATATTTTTGTTTTTATCAGAATAAGTGTCGTTTGTTAAAATCTTATTAATAAATGTGCAGAATGAGCACGACTCCGAATGAACCCTTTTCAATCATGAGTAAAATCCCCCTCCAATTGCGGCTCTGGTGGAATGATTTAGGCAAAGAAGGGCATGACGAAATCAAGAAGTATCTGAAAGGCCTCACGAGTTTGTTGGATATCAGGCCACGAGGAGATATCATAAGGGCACTAGTTCCCCACTGGGATCCTGCGCACAATGTCTTCCGTTTCTCAGATTTTGAACTTACCCCAACTTTAGAAGAAATAGCAGGGTATATCGGCAGCGCTGAGACTCCTTTGAGGCACAAATACCTGATTGCTCCAAGAGCTGTAGCAATACACCGGTTTCTGGACTCCTTAAAGATAGTCAGAACAATTCATAACCCTGACTTGGCAAAAGGTTTTTGCAGCATGAGTTTCATATATCAAAGATATGGTCACATAGGAGGATTCGACAAGCCAGAAAACCAGTTGTGCAGCAAAGGTAATCGCCAAAAGTGGGAAGAACATAGACGGATTGCTTTCATGATAACTTTCTTAGGACTACTAGTATTCCCAAGAAAAGACGGGAATATTGACATAAAGATAGCAGGGGTCGTCAGTACGTTGCTCACACAGAGTGATAGTACGTTGGTGCCCCTGATAGTATCTGATATGTTCCGGGCTCTCACATCTTGCAAAGCCGGAGGAAGCTTTTTCGAGGGTTGCAATTTGTTGTTGCAAATGTGGATGACCGAACACCTATGTCACCGAGCCCAGTTTCTGAGCCATGGATCCACTGGAAAGACCTGCATAGAGGAGTTCTATACCAGAGTTAATAAGACATACCTACCAGAAGGAGTCATAGCATGGACCTCATATTTCCGTACCCTCAGCGCCAGTCAAATACAGTGGGCGCTAGGATCGTTACCGATCGACGAGGTCATATACATGCCAGCAGCCAGACCCCATTTTCTCTTAATGGGACTCAAGAGCATTCAACCATACGCGCCGCATCGGGTTTTAAGGCAACTGGGGAGGTATCAGAAAGTGCCGAAAGATGAGGATCTAAGCACTCAGGTGATCGAGATCAGTCCCGACGGCCAGTTTCCCGAAGCAAGGGTGCGTCAAATTTGGAGCCAATGTCAATACTTAGAAGCAAATACTTGTGTAATGAATCGGGCAAAAGGGGAAGTTTCGCCCGGGTATCAGGCCTGGTACAAAGGGGAGACATCATCTGGAAGACCGACCAAAAGACCTCACCTGCAAGAATTTGCCAAATCTTCACAAGAGCAGTGGGGCTGGTTGGCCAAAGAGCGGGAATATCTTGCCGAAGAAGGCAAACTGAAGCAACAAGTTCAGGATATGAGGTTTGAGTGCCAATTACAGTCTGCCGCCCACAAGGGAGAAAAGAACAGATTAATCAGAGAAGGTGAAATCCTCAAAGCTCAGATCCGGAGAATGAAAAAAGAGGCTAATAGCCAGCTAAGAAGCCGGGCAGATAAAAGATTGATAGCAGGGTTAAAGGATCAGGTTGCGGAATGCCAGGAAGATTTGGAAAGAGCCAAGGCCAGCACAACAAGATTGCGGACCAAGTGGGCAAAGGGTGCGATAGCTCGGAGGCAGCGCCTGCAACGAGTCATAAGGGATTATGAACTGAGCATCGGGACATTAAGGGAAACGAATGCCTTTCTTCAAGAGAGGATCTTCAAGTAAACACGAGATGCCCAAGCCGACAGAAGGCGATGTTACGAGGCAATGACCAGAATGGAAAGGCAAATGGAGATGTTCCAGGACCAGCTTGCCAGCAATGCACAAACACTAGGATTGAAGAACCGACAGATAAGGCAGTTGTTCGCGGAAAGGGACAACATTCGGGGAAAGATCGACGAGATTGGGCATTACATCTACATGAGATGCCTGACATGCGAGCAAAAGCCTCGAAAGACCCTCCTTGTTTCCATCATGGGTTGCGTCCACCTAATCATGAATGAGCTGAAAAACCTGCAGAGGGACCTCACACCAAGAGCCGCGGAAAGGCCGAATGATGCCTCGCGGGTCCCTAAGTTGGAAAATTAATCTTTGGTTGAGTCCTGTTTATTTGGCTTTGTCGCTTTTTCATATGTTGTTTTCCTTTCTTTTAGTCGAAACGGGTTGAGAACTGTGGAGTCTGTACTATTGCTATTCCTTGCTTGAAGTAATTTGTAATAGCAAAATTTTGAGAATGAATTTAATGATTTCACAAGAATTATGTGTTTCTTTACTTTAAGGCAGAACTACGCCTGGTCTGATTCACGCGGGGACGTGATACGTAGGCAATCCCCATAAGATTCGACCGCTTTTAATAAATAAAGAAAGGAAAATGTAATTAAAATAAAATGCAGGGTTTCGCAAAATACTTTAAAAGAGACGAATGAGCAAACCGGGATGACGCATGTGGTTTGAAGCAAAGCATGTAGAAACGGTTAACTGCCTAGGTGCATTGCATCCTCTCTGTGTTATGATCAAATCTGTTAAGCTCTAACACTAACAAAGTTTGTTGTTGTCTGATACCAGACAAGTTAGTCGTTAAAGAACTCTGGCAACACACTCCTACCAAACCAGATCCAAAGGACCGATAGCAACAAGCATGACTACTTCAGAGAATAGTAATGAGGAAGAAAGGCCGATGAGCCAGTTATTAAAAGAAGCAATGGAAACGATTGAAAGGATGGGACTAGAGATGCATGCAATGCAGCTAGCCCTAGCCAAAACACAAAAGAGCCCTGAGACACTGGGACACATGCCGGAATACCCTCACTCTGGCCCTTCCACAAGCCGCCCAAATCCCCTCTATCATCAAGAAAGAAGCCCTCACGATTCCCAAGCTCCACCACCCCATCAACCTCTCCCAACACCCAAAATTCCCATTTTTGTGGGACCTGCATCAGCCCCTTTGCAGCGAACGACCAGTGAGCCATTGTTTCAGGCTCACGATACCCAATACTATCCCCCTGAGCCTACATTCCATGCACCCGAACCACAGGCTTACAATCCACATTTGGAAGTACCGGCAGAGGTTGAAAAGCCAGTTAAGGCCCCTGAACAGGATGAAGTGTTGAGAAAGTTCAAAAGCCTGGAGCAATCCTTCAGGAACTTGCACGGGCTGGGCAATCAAGTAAGCGTGGCGTACAAAGATCTGTGCCCTTTCCCAGACGTCCAACTCCCGGCTGGGTTCAAGATGCCCAAGTTTGATTTATATGAAGGGCACGGTGATCCCATGGCACATTTGCGGGGATTCTGTAGCAAAATGAGAGGGGCAGGAGGCAAGGATGAGCTTTTGATAGCTTATTTCGGCCAAAGTCTGAGTGGATCTGCACTGGAATGGTATACCAGGCAAGATTTCAGCAGGTGGTACACGTGGGATGATCTGGCGCAGGCTTTTGCAGGTCATTTCCAGTACAATCTAGAGATAGTCCCTGACCGTCTCACGTTATTAAGAACTGGGAAGAAACTTGGGGAAAGTTTTCGCGAGTTCGGGTTCCGCTGGAGAGAACAAGCAGCTAGAGTCGATCCTCCCATGAGAGAGGGAGAGATGGTGGACTATTTTTTGCAGACATTGGATCCAACCTACTTTGGTCACTTGGTGACAACGGTTGGAAAATCTTTCAACGAGGTGGTCAAAATAGGGGTCATGATAGAAGAAGGTTTGAGGTCGGACAAGATCTTGAACTATTCGGCACTTAAGGCCACAACCCAGGCTATTCAAAGCGGCACGGGAGGTGCGCTGAGAAAAAAGAAAGAAGAGGTTGCCACGATCGAGGCAGGCAGTTGGTCCAGGGCTGGCAGACCGCACTACAATCAACCCAGGCCTCACAGGTCAAACTACCCATACAACCCACCACAAAATTTCTATCCACCTCGAGAACCACATTGTTCCGTACACCAAGCCCAGGTATACACTCAGCCTCCGGTTCTCCCACAATGGCGCGCACCGGCTCCCCAGAACATATATGCACCACCACAAAACACCTACCCTCCACCAAGGGCATATAGAAACCCTTCAGGGGCAGGTTTCTGGGGAAATCCAGATGCTAGGAATGACAGGTTGCGGAAGCAAAGAACCTTCACAGAGCTGGGAGAAACCTACACCGCTTTGTTCCACAAGCTGCGGCAATTGGGTTTGGTTAGTGCTGTCCATACTCGGGAACCAAATCCCCCACCTCAGAATTTGGATCGTTCAATCAGTTGTGAATACTGTTCAGGGATGCTCGGGCACGATATCGAGAAGTGCTGGAAGTTAAGGCATGCCATACAGGATCTTATTGACACCAATAAGATCGAGGTCCAGACACCGGAGGCTCCTAACATCAACCAAAACCCACTGCCAGCGCACCGCGAAACTCACATGATTGAGTTGGTGTGTGAGGGAGGAGAATTAAGAAAACCCTCACAAACAGTGATGATGATCCAAGCCGCCCCGAAAGAGGTCTTAACCAGTGGAGGAACGAGTGTGTAGTCACAGGGAGGAGGAGGAGTCAAGCCGGTAGTGATATTGGGGAAGAGCCCGTCCGTCATAGCAAGCAAACCCGAGCCAAGCAAGTTGGTAATACCAGGGATCCTGCCCACACCGACAGTCGTGTTGAAAGGGGTATGTAGAGAACGGGTGACCATAAAGCCTGTGGTCCAACTGCCGATGATTGACAGCAAGGCTGTGCCCTGGAAATATGAAAAGGCAGTGGTGACGTACCAAGGAAATTAGGTGGAAGAAGTCAGTTGTGAAGCGCAAGGGCTGACTCGATCAGGTCGATGTTTTGCTCCGGTGGAGTTAAGAAAAACCAACCCAGTGGCAACCAAGAAGCCAGTGTCAGAAGAAGAGGCTGAAGAATTCCTGAGGAAGATGAAAGTACAAGACTATTCTGTGGTTGAGCAGCTGAGAAAAACACCTGCCCAGATCTCACTATTGTCATTACTCCTCCATTCCGAGGAACATCGTCGGGCCCTGTTAAAGATATTGAACGAGGCCCATGTACCCAGTGAGATTTCTGTAAACCACCTGGAAACCATTGCCAGCAAGATTTTCGAGGTGAACAGAGTGACATTCTCAGATGATGACCTGCCGGTGGAGGGAACGGAGCATAATAAAGCTCTATACCTAGCTGTCAAATGTGAAGACTCGGTGGTAACCCGAGTATTGGTGGATAACGGCTCAAGCGCCAATATTTGTCCATTATCCACCCTGGACCAGTTAAAAATTGACCGTGGAAGAATCTGGGAGAATAGCATCTGTGTCCGGGGGTTTGACGGAAACGGAACAGCCACTGTGGGGGATGTTGTACTTGAACTGACCATTGGTCCGGTCCTGTTTACCATGGAATTCCAGGTGTTGGACGCCACGGTATCTTATAACCTGCTGTTAGGACGACCCTGGATTCATGCAGCCAAGGCGGTGCCTTCCACCCTACATCAGATGGTGAAGTTCGAGTGGGAAAGACAAGAGGTCGTGTTACACGGCGAGGATACAGCATGCACCATGGGCGGAACCATTGTGCCTTTCATAGAGACCACTGATGGCAAAGGTCCTTGGGTCTACCAGATCCTCGATACAGGGTCGGCCAACAAAATTTCTGAAGGAGAAATCATCCCGCACCCTAGGGTAGCTGCCGCAACAGTCATGATGGTCTCAGAAATGCTGGGTAATGGATTTGTGCCAGGAAGAGGCCTGGGAGTCGAGCTTCAAGGGATAGTCCAACCTGTCTTCCTTCCTAAGAATCTGGAAACTTTCGGGTTGGGGTTCAAACCAACCGCAGCAGACAGGAAGCAAGCGCGAAAAATGAAGAAGAGGGTCTGGTTTCTGCCTAAACCAGTGCCACGCCTCTCAAGGTCTTTTGTTAAAGCAAGTGACAAGGGGTCACCGATCCCAAAGATTCGAGGACCTTTGATCGGTATAAATGAAGACCTGAGTCAGAGTTTTGAGAGGCTGTTCGCGGATGTCAGTATGGTGGAAGCTGGAGAAGGTTCCAGCAGAGCAGAGATACAATTTGTGGGGCCTGAGGCCAAGATCAACAATTGGACGGTTACTCCTCTTCCTGTCCGAGGGGAGTCTTGGTAGTAGGCTTTGATTAATGTTTTGTTTGTTTGTTTGTTTGTTCGGATTATTCAAGGGTTTAATCCAAATTTTACTTTCGTTTTTGTAAAAGTGTGAACCCTTTTTATCCCGCAAATTTAATAAAGTTCTTTTCTTTTGTCTCATTTTAATTTTTGTCTTGTTCTTTTTCTTTCTGAACAGTTCTCTTTTTACTGGTTCTAATGACATGACATGCACAGCGGATCTTCGACCTAGTCTAATAAATCAATCTGAAACCGACTCAATGATGCAAAAGGTCATTTGTGACGATGAATCTGAATGTGACGAAGGTGAAGCCTTCGAAGAAATAAACAGAGAAATGTGCCAATTTGAAGAGAAACCCAAGCCTAACCTAAATGACACCGAGGCTGTGAATCTAGGAGACGTTGATAACGTCCAAGAGACCAAAATTAGCATCCACATTGAGCCGAATGTCAGAGCAGAATTGATCAAAACTCTCAGGGAATTCAAAGATGTTTTTGCCTGGTCATATGATGATATGCCTGGATTAAGCACCAATTTAGTGGTTCACAAATTACCCACTGACCCGGCATACCCTCCGGTCAAACAAAAACTAAGGAAATTTAAAACAGAAACAAGTGTAAAGATCAAGGAAGAAGTGATTAAGCAGTTACAAGCGAAGGTCATTCGGGTCACTCGATATCCCGAGTGGTTGGCCAATGTGGTACCAGTCCCAAAGAAGGATGGAAAAATCAGGGTGTGCGTTGACTACCGCAACCTCAACAAAGCAAGTCCCAAGGACAATTTTCCGCTGCCCAACATTCATATCTTAATCGACAATTGCGCAGGGCGCGAGATTGGATCCTTTGTGGATTGCTATGCAGGTTATCATCAGATCCTAATGGATGAGGAGGATGCTGAGAAAACAGCGTTTATTACGCCATGGGGAACCTACTGCTATCGGGTAATGCCGTTCGGGTTAAAGAACGCTGGGGCAACATACATGCGAGCAATGACTGCGGTGTTTCATGACATGATACACAAGGAAATTGAGGTGTACGTCGATGATGTGATCATCAAATCTTGGCGCCGGGAGGACCATGTAGCAGACCTAAGGAGGTTTTTCCAAAGACTCCGGAGGTATGATATCAAGCTTAACCCGGCCAAATGCGCATTCGGAGTTCCATTAGGAAAGTTGCTAGGATTCATCGTCAGTCGACGGGGGATTGAGTTAGACCCATCCAAAATTGAATCCATCCGAGATTTGCCACCTCCAAGGAACAAAACAGAGGTAATGAGTTTGCTGGGTAGACTCAATTATATCAGCAGGTTCATCGCTCAACTCACAGCAACTTGTGAGCCTATATTTCGGTTGCTGAGAAAAGATGCTGCGGTAGGTTGGACAACAGAGTGTTAGGAGGCCTTCGACCAAATCAAAGGGTATCTGTCTAATCCACCCGTGTTAGTCCCGCCTAAGCCTGGGAAGCCCCTAATCCTTTACCTGACGGTTTTGGAAAATTCATTTGGTTGTGTACTGGGGCAACATGATGACACAGGAAGGAAGGAGCAGGCCATCTACTATCTTAGCAAGAAATTCACAGTGCATGAGGTCAAGTACACTCAACTCGAGAAAACGTGTTGCGCCCTAACTTGGGTAGCTCAGAAGTTGAAGCACTACTTGTCTTCATATACTACTTATCTCATATCCCGCTTGGACCCATTGAAGTATATCTTTCAGAAACCTATGCCCACGGGTAGGTTGGCAAAGTGGCAAATTCTGCTCACAGAGTTTGATATCATCTACGTAACAAGGACGGCCATGAAAGCCCAGGCACTGGCAGACCATTTGGCAGAGAATCCCGTTGATGAAAAATACGAGCCTTTAAGAACGTATTTTCCTGACGAAGAGGTAATGCATATAAATGAGTTGGAATTACCTGAGGAACCGGGTTGGAAGCTTTTCTTCGATGGAGCTACAAATGCGAAAGGGGTTGGAATAGGAGCAGTGCTCATTTCTGAAACAGGACGGCATTATCCTGTTACGGCTCAACTACGCTTCCATTGCACCAACAATATGGCCGAGTATGAGGCTTGCATTCTAGGTCTGCGCTTGGCTGCTGACATGAATGTCCAAGACGTCTTGGTCTTGGGAGACTCAGACCTCTTGGTACATCAAATTCAGGGTGAATGGGAAACACGAGATCTAAAGCTCATACCATACCGACAATGCTTGCATGATCTGAGCAAGCGATTTCGATCGGTGAAGTTCAAACATATCCCGAGAGTTCACAATGAGGTTGCAGATGCCTTGGCCACCTTGGCATCAATGCTGCACCACCCTGACAAAATGTATGTTGATCCTCTGCACATCCAGGTCCGTGATCAGCACGCCTACTGCAATACCATAGAAGAAGAAGCAGATGGCGAACCTTGGTTTCATGATATCAAGGAATACCTCAGGATGGGGATATATCCAGAACATGCCTCTGGAGACCAAAAAAGAGCCCTTCGGCGTTTGTCGAATGGTTTCTTCCTCAGTGGGGGAATATTGTACAAAAGAACCCCGGACCTGGGATTGTTGAGATGCATAGATGCCAGGCAGGCAACAACGGTTATGGCAGAAGTACATGCTGGAGTTTGTGGGCCACACATGAGTGGATATGTATTGGCAAGAAAAATCCTTCGAACAGGGTGTTATTGGCTCACCATGGAACACAACTGTATCACTTTCGTGAGGAAATGCCATCAGTGCCAGATACATGGAGACTTGATTCATTCTCCGCCAACAGAGTTACATACGATGTCAGCACCCTGGCCGTTTGTAGCATGGGGCATAGATGTCATTGGGCCCATCGAGCCAGCAGCATCCAACGGTCATAGGTTCATTCTAGTGACCATTGATTACTTCACCAAATGGGTTGAGGGTAAAACCTTCAAATCAGTAACCAAGAAGGCAGTGGTGGACTTTGTTCAATCCCATATCATCTGCAGATTTGGTATCCCAAAAGTGATCATCACGGATAACGGTGCGAATCTTAATAGCAGCTTGATGAGAGAGGTGTGCCAACAATTCAAGATTACACACCGCAATTCCACCCCATATCGTCCTAAGGCGAATGGAGCAATCGAAGCAGCCAATAAGAATATCAAGAAGATACTACGAAAAATGGTGGAAGTGTCCAGACAATGGCACGAGAAATTACCCTTTGCCTTGTTGGGTTACCGCACTACCGTCCGGACTTCCATAGGCACAACTCCTTATTTGTTGGTGTATGGAAATGAGGCCGTGATACCAGCGGAGGTCGAAATTCCGTCCCTCCGAATTGTCGCTGAAGCCGGGATTGATGACGATGAATGGGTCAAAGCTCGATTGGAACAGTTGAGCCTGATAGATGAGAAAAGATTGGCAGCAGTGTGCCATGGTCAGCTGTACCAGAAAAGAATGGCAAGAGCGTATAATAAGAAGGTGCGCCCCAGGAAGTTTGAAGTAGGGCAGCAAGTATTGAAGAAGATCCTCCCACATCAGGTCAAGGCAAAGGGCAAATTCGCCCCAAATTGGCAAGGGCCTTATATCGTGACCAGAGTATTGTCCAACGGTGCTTTGTGTTTGACAGATGTCGAAGGTAGATGCGTCGACATGGCTATCAATTCAGATGCAGTCAAGAGATATTATGCGTAATTTCTTTAATTATGGCAATTATTCGGTTTGTTTGTTTGTATTTGGCATTTATTGGATAATGAGATGACGGAGGCAATTCTTTCTTCTACCCAAACACTGTTTAACCCTTGCTTCCCCCTTTGAGCCTTAAGTTATTCTTTCATACCCCTCTTTTGGAATCAATAATGGGAAAGACATGAAAAAAAAAAGAAAAAGAAAAGAAAAATAAAAAAAAATAGAAGAAGAAGATAAAATCACGAGAAATACAAAATAGTGGGAACTACGTTTGACCTGATTCCTCAAAGAGGATACATAGGCGCCTCACGGCTCGGTCATAGCATGCATCATAGCAAATATAGGATGCATAATGTACATAGTGTGCACAATATAGTACAATGTGCGTAACACACGTAGCTCAACATAAGCGTAAAAGATAAATTCCCCAAGCAAGAAAACTGGGGCAGAGGTTATGTTTTAAGTTCCAACAAAGGTTTGATTCCAAAAGTTGTAGCACATCACCCTTCAAATTGTTTTCATTTTTATAGCCTTTCTTCAAACCCACACCAAAACCAACATCAACCTCCAAAAGACCTCCCGATCAATGTTCGAGAGATGCCAAGTCCGGCGAATAAGGCCGAGAATAATACACTGATCCCCAGCAAAGAAGAGGATCGTAAGACTGGAAATGAGTTGATGGTCAAGGGAATCTCCAGAAAGGAGGGACGTATCTACAACACCCCGATTTCCCGAAAGAAATAAAATGAGAGAGTCTTATCGGTGAAGACCTTCACAGGCACCGAGAGGCGATGTAAGATGAGGGATATGAAATGAGAGAGTCTTATTGGTGAAAACCTTCACAGGCACCATAAGGCGCCGGGAGATGAGAGAAAAGAGAGAGTCTCATTAGTGAAAACCCCTCGAAGGGCACTATGAGGCGACGAGACAGATCAGCAAAGGTACCACATTCGAAACGAAATGAACACTCCTTTATCATCCCCAGTAAGTCAAACCATCAAGCAAATCAATTGATACAAATAGACTGGGTCGGGAATCTATGGTGCACGCCATGATCACGGGGACCAGTTGTGTCCTCCAGATAAGTTCTTTTGATTGTCTCCTCCCACAAAAATATTGGTTCAGAAAGGTTTTCTCCTTTCCATATCTTTTATTTCTTTTCCTAAAATGTGTCTTGAAAGGATTTTTCAAAGCTTACTACCAAAAACCGAAGAGGAATTCATCCAATGTAGGATAATGCAAAAAGTCTTAAAGGCCGGTCCCCAGGCAATGCAGGGATTGTGCCCGGAAATTTTGGAAGAAGTAAGCTCCAAAAGGGAGTGGTTTCAGGAGTTAGAAGCAGACTCCCACATCATGTGTTTAAAGAGAAAGCAGAAAAGGGGATAAATTGAAAACCAATCCCCAGCAGGCTAGAGACCCCCAACAGGCCAACCAATTATGGGGACAAAGAGCAAGAAAGGGAAAGAGAGAAAAATTGCTCGCCAGAAAGGCACCCTCTACCACCACGTTTAAAACTGACTAAATCCTTTTGTCTGTTGCAGGAGAACAAAGAATTGATGATGGTAGCAAGATGCAACGCCATGGAAGTCACCAAAAACCGGGGCAGAAAATTTCTGCCGATTGTCGAAAATTTTCTCGAAAAATGGGGAAGCAATTTGAATACTTTTAAGTTCTAGGTCGCCCACCAGTATAATGCGGGAATACATTTAAGTTCTAGGTCGCCCACCAGTATAATGCGGGAATACTTTTAAGTTCTAGGTCGCCCACCAGTATAATGCGGGAATACATTTAAGTTCTAGGTCGCCCACCAGTATAATGCGGGAATACTTTTAAGTTCTAGGTCGCCCACCAGTATAATGCGGGAATACTTTTAAGTTCTAGGTCGCCCACCAGTATAATGCGGGAATACATTTAAGTTCTAGGTCGCCCACCAGTATAATGCGGGAATACTTTTAAGTTCTAGGTCGCCCACCAGTATAATGCGGGAATACTTTTAAGTTCTAGGTCGCCCACCAGTATAATGCGGGAATACTTTTAAGTTCTAGGTCGCCCACCAGTATAATGCGGGAATACATTTTAAGTTCTAGGTCGCCCACCAGTATAATGCGGGAATACTTTTAAGTTCTAGGTCGCCCACCAGTATAATGCGGGAATACATTTAAGTTCTAGGTCGCCCACCAGTATAACGCGGGAATACTTTTAAGTTCTAGGTCGCCCACCAGTATAATGCGGGAATACATTTTAAGTTCTAGGTCGCCCACCAGTATAATGCGGGAATACTTTTAAGTTCTAGGTCGCCCACCAGTATAATGCGGGAATACATTTAAGTTCTAGGTCGCCCACCAGTATAATGCGGGAATACTTTTAAGTTCTAGGTCGCCCACCAGTATAATGCGGGAATACTTTTAAGTTCTAGGTCACCCACCAGTATAATGCGGGAATACTTTTAAGTTCTAGGTCGCCCACCAGTATAATGCGGGAATACATTTAAGTTCTAGGTCGCCCACCAGTATAATGCGGGAATACTTTTAAGTTCTAGGTCGCCCACCAGTATAATGCGGGAATACTTTTAAGTTCTAGGTCGCCCACCAGTATAATGCGGGAATACGTTTAAGTTCTAGGTCGCCCACCAGTATAATGCGGGAATACTTTTAAGTTCTAGGTCGCCCACCAGTATAATGCGGGAATACATTTAAGTTCTAGGTCGCCCACCAGTATAATGCGGGAATACGTTTAAGTTCTAGGTCGCCCACCAGTATAATGCGGGAATACATTTAAGTTCTAGGTCGCCCACCAGTATAATGCGGGAATACATTTAAGTTCTAGGTCGCCCACCAGTATAATGCGGGAATACTTTTAAGTTCTAGGTCGCCCACCAGTATAATGCGGGAATACTTTTAAGTTCTAGGTCGCCCACCAGTATAATGCGGGAATACATTTAAGTTCTAGGTCGCCCACCAGTATAATGTGGGAATACATTTAAGTTCTAGGTCGCCCACCAGTATAATGCGGGAATACTTTTAAGTTCTAGGTCGCCCACCAGTATAATGCGGGAATACGTTTAAGTTCTAGGTCGCCCACCAGTATAATGCGGGAATACTTTTAAGTTCTAGGTCGCCCACCAGTATAATGCGGGAATACATTTAAGTTCTAGGTCGCCCACCAGTATAACGCGGGAATACTTTTAGCTCTAGAGTTTGGAATCAGTAGCCCCACCTGAAGACGGAAGGTTGCAACAGAGATCCCAAAGCAGGAAACAATAAAATCCCCAGCGCCGAGAAGCAGAAGTCTGCCGAAGCAAGCGCATATTTCAAAAGGAAAAGGAACGCGTCTCAAAAGAAGCAGTTTGAGAACGTTATAGCATGCCCAACATAACAATTTTTGATAAAAGCCATACCACCGAAGAAACAATGGAAAGGCTTGAAGAAGAGGGCATGTTCCCAGCGGATCAAGCAAAGTAATGAAACTGGCATTCAAATGTCAGCGAAGGACCGGCATCCTCTCCCAAAGTCACAAGATAAAGGCATCGGAGGAAAGCGTTAGCCGACAAGAAAGCAAGGCAACAAGAACAAGTGGAAGATGGATAAGATCTCATGATCCTCAGTCTAGCTTAGCTTCTTGTTTTCCTTTTAGAGCAATGTAACAGGGAGATCGGTTGAGCAGTAGCATCCTACAGCAGCATACAACAGCGCACAACAACAGCAAGCACTACAGTCACATGGTAGTCCCAGCTACCAAAATTTCCCGAACTACATTGACCTGATTCCTGTTCAGCCCAGGATATGTAGGAAACCTCTGAAGCAAAGGTTCGGTCAAATCTTTTTCAAAAATGCTTCACACGGAGTATTCGGACGGGCAAAAATCGCTCGCTTTATCTTTGCGCGAAAACCCTTCGTGTCTTCGGGCAAAGAGGGGCAGCTGTAAGCACGTGATTTTTGCTTTACGAGCAATCGCTCCAAAAAAAAATAAAAATAGTGACAAATGATTTCGCTGTACAATTGTTCGAGTTTTCGTGACGTGTGTTGTTAGTCATTTGTGGATCTGTCCATTTTTGCATTTAATCATTAGCAAACAAAATACAAAATGTGTATGTCAGGATGATTAAACCATAATTCGGTCAGTAAAAGAAAATTCAAAAATATATATATGTGTGCATCGTTCGTTCTAGGCTTTTAGCTAACTTACTTAAATATTTTTGTGATAATTGTGTTAAAATGTTGCATTGTTGCTTAGTTTTAATTTTGTTATTTTATTTGTTATTTTTATTTTTGTTTTAAAAGAAAAAATGAAATTAGAAAACAAAAAGTGAAGGAAATCGGTTTGGGCCAAAAGAAATTAAACAAAAATAACAGGCCCAACCAGCACTCAGGCCCAGTCCAAATCCGACTGCCCAGACATCTCCTGAAACGACGCCGTTTCAGGCAAATCAATCTGAGCCATCCGTCCAGGCCAATCCAACGGCTCAGAACCCCTTTTCAGCAACCCGTGTTCAAACCTGACCCAATAACCAATCCGACCCAACCCCTCACTTAAACCAAACGACCCCGTTTAACTACCAAACGACCCCGTCTCATTTCTCAACCCTCAGATCCAAGCCGTTGAGATCATATGATCTAACGGCTCAGATCCGATCAACCTCCCCATATATAAACTCAGCCCTTACCCCGCGCCCCCTATCCGAACCCCCCCTTCAGTCATCTCCTTCCCCAAGCTGAAACCCCCAAACCCTAGCAAGCCGCCCTAGTTTCCCTTCCACCAAAACGCGGCGGCATGAACGTCGGTGGCCACCTCCCGAACACCCTAAGACCCCCTCACTCCCCTGAACACGAATCCACTAACCACGAACCTCGAATCATCTCCTATCGTCTCGAATCTGGATTTGAAGATTCGAGACAAAACTCGATCTACACCAAACCTCACCATCTTTGTATCAGACACTCCCCTGACCTTCCTCGTGACCAAACCAAGCTTGGTTTGGTCCGAATCTACCCACAACTCCCTAAAAATCAGATCTGGAAAACCAGACCTTAGAACACATGCACCTGGGGAATCCGGCCGGTCTGGACAAGGGTTTGAGGTCTAATAGACCTTAATCAAGGTGTTCTCATGTGAGAACACCCTGATTAAAGTTTGTTCGGCCTCAAGAGTTCGAAGTTGAATCAGAATTTGGGTCATTTTTGATTTCAAACCTTTTTTGGTAAGTTTTCTTTTCTTTTGTTTTAGTTCTAATTAAGTTGTCAGCATGTTCCGTTGTGTTTGTTTGTTATGTTGTTATTTTTCATTCGGATTTCTTCCATCCCTGTTAAAGGCCTTTTATTTGGTCGATTGTCTTCTGTTTGTGTTCTGAATACACTCTGTGATAAACATGATCGTCAGTTAGATTAGTCGTCAAATGAATTAATTCATATAGGCCTAGTAATTTAACAAAGTTGTCTGATACCCTTTAGGTCCCTGAATGTATTGTTTATATGAGCGACTGGTTATTACCTGTTATAATTAGTATAGTCGACTCGATAAATGTCGTCGATTAGTCTCCTACGACTGAATGTTCGAATATTCTGAATGGGCCTGTATTGTGATTTGAATGTTGGGCATTACCTATGAATGTTATTTTGTAACTACATTGTAAACAATTAAAAAGCCAGGCTGGGGCAGTTCTGAAATCGAATGTTCAAAGCCCAAAGTGCCCTGATGCTGCAATAGGCGGGGCAGTAATAATCAAGGTTGACAGGGGTAGTCTGGGGTTTGAAAAGGGCAGAAAAAGTTAGTTTAAATGAAGCTGACAAGTAGGGTACTAATTAAGATTAAACTAATACCAATGGGGAACAAGACACAAGAGTATGGGGTTTAAAATGAATAATAAAATGATGCCCATAACTCTTGATTAAACAAAAGCCAAGCGTGGGGAACAAAGGGGCTGGCACCAAAGATGCTTAGGCATGGGCTTAAAGGGTATGGGCATTCTGCCAATTGGCAGGGGAGGCAGCTTAACTGCACTAGGTCATTTTGGCTTATAAATAGGCCATTGGAAAACAAAAAGAGGGGCTGGACTTTTAGTCTTCAGAAAAAAGAAGAATTTTGAGTCTTGAGGCTGGAATATTTAAGTCTTAAGAAAGGTTTGTGAGTTAAAAGAAAAGATTGAAAATATAAGAGAGTTCCAGTAAGACATTGCAACCAAACACTGTCTGAAAGTTGTATAAGAGTGCATTTTGGTCAAGCTGTCTTGGCCAAGTTCTGTGTTTGCATTGACTGAACTGTTTCTGGTTGTTGAATTGGTAGTGTTGCTGCATTGAATACTCTGTTGTTGCTGTTGTTTCATCATTCTTTTCTGGGTTCACTGGTTTGGTACTCGACTATTTGTTGGTTCTCTTTGGTTATGGGAAATATTGTTGGTTGTCTGAGGGCTGTGGAAAACATTTGATTGTTGGTTTGTTGCTGTGCTGTTGCTGTGTATCTGCTGTTGCTGTGTTTACTACATACTGCCCAGCTGATCATTCCTTTCTTCTTTGTTCTCTATACCAGGTACACAACCAATGCACTGTCAAAAAATGTAATTGGAAAAATGAGCATGAATCCAAATGAAAGATCCTGAAGAATGTTTTTTATACATAGATTATTACATTAAATATTCATGTGATGTGTAATAGTTTTACATTTGGTTATGGATACTAGAGGTAGTCTTCAGGCCCATAAATGTCAATGCATGGTAGTCGGATGCTAGAATGTGTATATAGGTTGATGATGAGAGTATGCCCAAGGCAGTAGGTAGTATCCCATACTTAATTCAATAGTGTAGTATGAGCCTGTAATGTAGTCCAAGCATGAAATTTGTACACTGTAAATTAGGTTCTTTCCTTTCCAATAAATTTCCATACATAACTCTTAAAGCCATGTTTCAAGATAAAGAACACAAATTCAGGGCCTCAACCTCATGAAGGTCGAGTCCAGGTCAAAAACAGACTAGGCGGGCCCACATCGAACGAGCAGTGGCCCAGGTCTGGCCTATCACGCATGGGCTGGATCTGGGCCCATGATTATTTGTTCGGCTGACTGTATATGCAGCCTCATTTCTGATTTTTTTAGCTTTTCTGAATGTCATTACAAACAACTTGCAAGCATTTAATTAATTAGGACTATCTACTGTTTTCAATTGATAAAGACAAACACGACAAGAAACGTAGTTGTTATAGGATATCCTTTTAAAAATAAGAACGAGATGAGCTTCGATGAAAATAAACAAAACGCGCAGATGCGGAGCCCTTGTTTAAATGTATATTATCGAAGCATTTAGGTTCCAGGACGGGTTGTTTAGCAAATCTCACAACCCTCCTAAAATAACAATACGTTAGACTCTTTAGGACGCGCCTTAATAAATCTTACCTTCTTAAACTCGGGTGCGCATTTATGTGACCCAAATCCAATTCTCAACGGAGTCGAAATGTGTTTCTAATCACGGGTATATTGATTGTGACGTGGTTCGAGATGCATGTCCATGACGTTGCAAAATTCATTAAAAAATAAGAACGAGACGAGCCTCGCCAAATGAAAATACAAATCGCGGGGCCCTCAGTAAATATTTGCTTTAAAAATTATTTGGACTTCGGGATGGACCGTTTAGTAAAATTCCACGGTCTTACCCAAAATAAATACGCTAGTCGCTTTAGGCGCGTCTTTAATAATTTAATTTCCTTAAACTCGGGTGCGCATTGATGTGACCCAAATCCAAATCTCAACGGAGTCAAAGTATGTCGACGACCACGGGTACATTGATTGTAACGCGGTTCGAGATACATTTTCACAACGTTGCAATTCCTGTTAAAAACAGTAAAATGATAAAAGCGGTTAAAAGTTAAATTTTGCACATAAGTTCACACTTGTATAAAATCAGATAATCAAGCCGAATATGACAGTTGAGCGACCGTGCTAGAACCACGGAACTCGGGAATGCCTAACACCTTCTCCCGGGTTAACAGAATTCCTTATCCGGATTTCTGGTACGCAGACTGTAATATAGAGTCATTCTTTTCCTCGATTCGGGATTAAAATTGGTGACTTGGGACACCCTAAATCTCCCAAGTGGCGACTCTGAAATAATTAAACCAATCCCGTTTCGATTGTCCTTTAATTGGAAAAAACTCCCCTGCGCCCCCCCGGGCGCGTAAAAACGAGGTGTGACAGTGATGTTGTTCCATTAGTAAATAAGTCCAGGTATGGTATGTATAATTGGTTTATTCACATTCTTGTCCTTTTTAGAACACCTAAGGTATTTTTGGAGGTAATGAACTATACTCTTATTTCTTATGTTGGTGACTTTATTATTTTTGTGGATGATGAAATTTTGATGAATATCAAGTCATTAACTGTAATATCTAAGCTAAAGTGCAAGAGTAATTTACTTACTTTTGAAATTAAGTATGACATAGATGATTATAAATTCCAACTTGGTAGAAGGAGGCATAAAACTTATGAGAAGAGGCTTGCGAATGGTTTTAATATTTCTTCTTCACTTATTCAAGTGTCTAGTAAGCTTTTATGTGATAAATTGCTAGAACATGATTTTCGTTGTGTGACAGAGAGTTATTCTTTAAGCCATGTTGACTGTGAGCTTGTAAAAGTATTTGCTACTAGTAAAGAGGATATGCATGATTATTGTGACGCTTGTGATCAAGTACTCTTTCATGAACCTATCTATGACTCTTTCTATGACAATTTGAGCAATTGTGTAGAATCCATTGATGTTGCGAATATTATTAGGGAAAATTATAATCTTGAGCTTGAATGTATTGAAACTTTATTTTGGGAATTATGGGTTTTTCTAACCTTCTTGAGAATTGTAACCACCCGACCGGTTATTTTGGAGAAATTAAGCTCTGTTCGGCGGCATAAGATCTAGAACAACTTCATAATATAAGTATCGACTTGCGTGCGTGGTTTAATTCAGTTAACAGATAGAGTCAAATTGGAAGAAGAAATCTGGTTTTGGAAGTTTAAATGGTGAGAATTTGACTGGAATTGGACTTTTGAGTAAACAGCCCTGGAATGGGTTTTGGGTGATCTCAACAGCTTTGTATGGTAATTTTGGACTTAGGCGTGCATCTAGATTTAGATTTGGAGGTCTGTAAGGTAATTTGAGGCGTTTCAGCGAAAGTTAGAAAAGTTGAAGTTTGGAAAGTGGAGAAATTTGACCCATAGTTGACTTTTGTGAGATTGGGGTCGGAATGCGATTTCGAGAGTTGGAGCAGCTTCGTTATGTCATTTTGGACTTGTCCGCAAAATTTGGCATCATTCCGGGTTGATTTGATAGGTTTCGACACAAGTTTTTGAAGTTGGAAGATTTGGAAGTTCATAGTTCGATTCATGGTGTGATTCGTCGTTTCAGCGTTGTTTGATATGATTTGAGACCTCGAGAGAGTCCATGTTAGGTTAAATGACTTGTTTGTGTGTTTAGAAGGGGTCCCGGGGGACTCGGGTGTGTTTCGGATCATTTTGGGCTACTTTAGATGCAGATCATATGACATCTGGTGTTGTTCTTCGCATTCGCGAGGAGCCCCTCGTGTTCGTGAAGAAGAATTTGGCTTCTGGAAGTTTGTTCTTCGCGTTCGCAAAGTGTCTCTCACATTCGCGAAGAAGAAAATCTTGGTTGCATAGGTCTGACTTCGGAGGCTCATATCTCACAATCTATAAGGAATTTGGAAATAATCCAAAACTAAAAGTTGTATCTATTTATGTCTATTTTTCAGAAATTTAAATTAATTGGAATTTAGATTTATGTACAAAAAGTTATGGTAGTTACGCTATAGGCTGTCCAGGGAGAGTTCGAAAATCTCTGCTGCACAGGGTTAACTTTGAAATCTTTTTTCTCGAAATATATAATAACTCAGGAAATGAGCAACCTATGAAATTGTAGAACTTGGTGTATAGTTTTCAGAACATCAAACCATTTGTCATTTGGAGTTGTGTGCAAAACGTTATGACCATTATACTAAAGGTTGTTTGGAATGAGTTTGGAAATCTCTGACGAGGAAGTTAGTCATCGCGAACGCGAGATAAAGGTCGCGAACGCGAAAAACAACCCCTGGGCAGGCAGAATATATTCCTAAATCGAGAGTTAGACCATTTTATTTATATCTTGACTTGTGGAGCTCTGTTTTGAGCGATTCTTTGAAGGTTTTTCACACAAATCTATTGGGTAAGTGTTATTCACCTAGAATCTAACATATTCCATGATTTTATCTTCATTTTTATCATTTAATCTGTGCTTTGGGTTAGGAAGAATGTTGGTTTTTGAAGAAAATTCCTTAAATGAAAAATCATGATTTGAGGGACCAAATGGTATCGGAATTTGATAAATTTTTATGGTTGAACTCGTATTAGAATGAGTATTCGGTTTTTATAAAATTTGTCGGGTTCCGAGGTGCGGGACCGGGGGGTCGACTTTTGGATCGATTTTTGGATTTTGTTAAAGATTGAGATTTTATGATCCAGAATAGTTTCTTATGTATTTTATTTGTGCTTTGAAGTTAATTTGGTTAGATTTGAGCTGTCCGGAGGTATTTTCTCCCGAGAAGTGCATTTTAGGGTATCAGTTTGTCGTCTTTGAGGTAAGAATCTTGCCTAACCTTGTGTGGGGGACTTCCCCTTAGGATTTGAGTCTGCTATGTTGATTGTAGTTCGTGTATGTGAGGTGACGAGTGCGTGCTCGGACTTATTTGTGGAAAAATTGGGCTTTTAGGGTTCTTAGGTCCTTATATTCACTGTGTATGAATGTGTACTTGATATGCTTGAGTTTTCCACTTACTAGTTTCACCTCTACATGCTCTAATTAGAATTAATTGTTTATGATTCATTCTTATTGCCTATTTGACTCTTATTTTGCTTAACTATAGATTTTCACCTCTTCTATTATCATGCTATCTTTCATAACTTCTCGTCTTTATTGGAAATTAGTTATTATCTCGCCTGTAATTTTTTATTCTTAATTAAGGTTATGATTATCTTCCCGCTGCTCATCCTTAATTAAAATTATTGTATATTCTTCGTAAATTGACCAACCTTAAAAGAAGTTTAGATATCCTATATTTAGTTGACATTTCCTTATTTGGAATTATTTGATTCGTGTTAGCTTCCTTGTTGTTGAATTACATATTGTGGGATCGTTGCTTCTTATTATTTTCTCCCTTGTTGAGCTGTTCTTATTACGCTTAGTATTCTCTATTGTGGTTATCTCTTGTGAGCTAGTTTTACCGTCTCCTTGTGATCAAAAGTTCTTGAGTTGATTTACTTGTCATGATCTTGTATATATTGTCATTGTTGTTGTTGTACTTGTTGTGGTGGTGCACGAGGTTTCTACCGTGCGGTTGTTGTTATGAGGTCGCACGAGGTTTCTGCAGTGCTATTGCTACTATTGATATATTGCACATGCGGCATGACAAGGAGGGGTATGTATATATATGCTTATATGTGGGTTGCGCATGTGGCGAGACAAGGTGGGAATATTATGATGCACGTGTGGCAAAACAAGGCGGGCACTTATTATGTTATTATTTGCACACATGGCGAGACAAAGTGGGCTATGTCAAGGATTGATTTGTGATGGCCTGGGGGAATTCTTGTTGTTTGATATTGTGTTGTGGTACGCTTACATATATGAGCTTTATCTTGTGGAAGTTGTGAGGAAACATCTTACGTGCTATCCGTTCTTTTCCTTATGCTTATTAGCTTGTAGGAGCTATGTTAAAGCACTTTCACAAGCATACATGTAGTTGAATACTCATATTGGATGTGAAGTCCTCCTTATTTTGCTAAGTATAGATGCACACCCTCGTTTACTTGTTATATATGTTAGAGTGGCTCTAGTTATCAAGTGATTGTCAGCATGACCATGAGGTGTGATGGGGGCACAGGATGCCAAGTGTTAGATTTCAGGTACTGGTACTCGTGATCTGTAATTTGTCTGAGATTCGGTACTTCATGGAAATTGTTGGATAAGACCTGATGTGAACACTGTTATAGGATCTGAGTTATTGCTTATTTTTACTATATTGTGAATTTAGGATTTGAGTTTGTGTTTTTTCTCGCTCTTCTATGTCATTATATTGGTATTTCCGCTGTTACTTGCTATTTTCTTCCTTTATTGTGATTGTAGTATTGTGAGCCATTTCGTGTAGTCTTTATATATACATCATGTTCCGTTGTTTCTATATTTGTACAGTTTATTGGATCGGTAGGTATCTGACTATTCCTCGTCACTACTCCACCGAGGTTAGTCTTGATACTTACTGGGCACCGCTGTGGTGTGCTCATGTTACTCTTCTGCACATTTTTGTTGTGCAGATCCATGTATCGATCATTAGTAGCTGTGCGGATCATTTTTATGGAGACTCAAGGTAAACCTGCTACTACGTTCGCAGGCTTCGAAGTCACCTTCTTACTTGTATTCACCTGTTTTCACTCTTTCCCGAACAGTTATATTTAGAAGTGGTAGCTAACTCTGTAGAGCTTATGACTTGTACTACCGGGTTTTGGGAATTATAAATTTTGTAGAGATTTCTGCTTCCAGACTATTAAATTTCATTTATTATTGTGGTATTTTAGTATGAGTTAGGCTTACCTAGTCCCTAAGACTAGGTGCCATCACGATACCCAAATAGAGGGAATGTTGGGTCATGACAAGTTGGTATCAAAGCTCTAGGTTCATAGGTGCTACGAGTCATAAGCGAGTTTAGTAGAGTCTTGCGGATCAGTACGGAGACGTCTGTACTTATCTTTGAGAGGCTACAGAGCTATTAGGACAATCTTAGTTCTTTCATTCCTATCGTGTGAGCTTATTGATCTTGGTGTGTGTACTATTATCATTCCATTCTCTCACAGATGGTGAGGACATGCGCTGCAGTTACCGATGACGCTGCTCCCAGAGCAGGTGTCGCTAGAGGCAGAGACATAGGCCGATAAGGAGTACATGCCACAGCTAAAGCACCTACCGGAGCAGCTGTTGAGGAGCCGCCAATAGATCCAGTTGGGGGCAGGTACCAGAGGCGCCTACTGTTACCTACGAACTTCAGGAGACCTTAGCACAATTCCTGAGCATATTCTGTACATTAGCTTAGGCGGGGTTGATTCCGTCTGCACTCGCTGCTTCACAAACCGGGGGAAGGACTCAGACTCCCGCCGCCTACACTCTAGAGAAGCAAGTTCATGTTGGTCAGGTTCCAAGCGTCATGGTAGCACAGCCTGTGGTTCCAGTTCAGCCCGTAGTCAGGGAAGCAACATCTGAAGAAGAGTAGCTTAGTCTTTAGAGGTACAAGAAGTACGACCCTTCTACCTTCAAAGATTTGGTTTCAGAGAGTTCACAGGTTTTTTTGGAGGAGTGCCATCGCATTCTCCACATTATGGGTATTGTTGAGATGAGTTGGGTTGCTTTTACTACGTTCCAGCTTACGGGAGTGGCTTATTAGTGGTGGAGGGCATATGAGTTGGGTAGCTCGGCCGAGTCAGTTTCACTTACATGGGTTCAGTTTTCAGAGATGTTCTTGAGAGAGTTCGTACCTCTGTCCCTTCGGGATGCATGGTGTGTGGAGTTTGATCAACTGCACCAGGGCACTATATCAGTATCGAAGTACGCCGTCAAATTTAGTAATTTGTCCAGACATGCGCCAATTTTGGTTTCTACTATTCGGGAGAAGGTCCACCGGTTCATTGAGGGCCTTCCTCCTAGCATCAGGACTAGCATGGCCCGGGAGTTGGAGATAGATATTTTGTATCAGTAGACTGTGAGTATTTCTAGGACGGTGGAGGGCATGCTGGCTCGAGAGAGAGAAGAGAGAGGGGTCATGTGAGGCCAGGAGAGAGAGGACAGGTGGGTCCATGAGAGAGAGGGAAGACGATATTAGGAGAGAGAGTTTGAGGAGACGAGGAGGCCTCGTAGACCAGGGAGATCTGCTGGTCCTTATTTTGGAGGCAGGGTGCGACATGGTAGAGGTTTTGTGGATCATCCAGTTTAGTTCGCGCTTCAGGCTTTGCATAGTGACTTAGGTGTTCATGGGTCTCGGAGTACCCATACCTCACAGTTCCCACAGCCTCGTCAGTAGAGAGGTTGCTTTCAGTGTGGAGATACTAGCCATATGGTAAGAGATTGTCCCAGACTTCGGGCCGATGTGTCACAGCGAGGTATTCAGGCGAGTAGAGGGCGCCCAAGAGGGGGAGGCCCGACTCGTTGATGTGTTTCATATAGTAGGCTTAAGGCCGCTACGCCAGCTGAATGTCATTCAGGTATGATTTTGGTTTGTTATAGAGGAGCACCATCCATAGTTCATTACAGTTCTACTTATCGGGGTGAGTTCCCCTATTTGTTGATCCACTTATGGGTGCATTTTATGATTAGCACTCTTTTTATGTAATTACCCTGTTGGGAGGTTCTATGAGTGATAGTCGTGTCTGTCGTCTATTTCTAGTCATTGTCGAGAGTTATGAGACTAGTAGTAAATTCCTGTTGTCCATTTCGGTAGGTTTGATGTGATTTCTGAGTATTTTTGGCTACGAGCTGTGATTTTTATGCTCCAATAGTGTAGGAGCTAGTACATGTTGTAATTTTGTTGACGGAACTGATCTAGTGAAAAGTTTCAGCTGGTTTGATGTATACCCTACTTGTGATTCAGAGTGGACAGCGGGACCCTCATGATTTCATGTGATTTGATGTGTTGAGACTGGGTTGTTTACCGCGGTGGGAGTTATGTCAGTATGAGATCCTTGTGATTCTTTTATATGCTTTAATTCTTTCTTGTTAGATTGTTTTGTAGATTAGTATTGATAGAAAAATTTGTGCTTGTCGGGCTTGTTTGATAGTTCCCTTATGTGTTTCCCTTTCCATATTCAGTCATTATCGTTCTGTGCTTCTTGAGTTTTAGCTTGTGGGGTGTGTGCCCGTTGGTATTAGCTGAGATTTGGTGATTCGGGTGTTTAGTTTTGTGGCTTTCGTGGTTATTGTATCATCGCCAATGTTGTGGAGGTTTGAAATAGGTTCCTATTGAATATATGGCTTATGGCCGATGCTAAATTTGATTTTGAGCGAATATTATGATCAGAAATGTTACTGTGGGCCTATGTGTGATGTGCCATGTTGTAAGGTTATACTATATGGGCATTGTCATGAATTGATGCAGCTGGTTAAGACTGATACCGGGTATGGATTTAGAATCGGGTCTTTTGGAAATGGATGGAAGGTGAGAATTCTAGTTCTAAGGCTTATCAGCATTGCTAGAAAGGCTAAATTTCAGTTGAGATGGTGTCATCAAATTTATGTGGATTGGGGTAACGTGGGATCACCAGCGGGTGTATGTTGGAAGTGTGCACTCAGTGACTTGAGGACTTCAAGGTGAATCTTGGTATGTTCGAGGACGAACGTTGGCTTTAAGAGGGGGAGGATGTAACGACCCGACCGGTAGTTTTGAGAAATTAAGCTCTGTTCGGCGGCGTAAGGTTTGGAACAACTTCATAATATGAGTATCGACTTGCGTGCATGGTTGAATTCAGTTAACGGATGATTCAGAGTCAAATTGGAAGAAGAAATATAGTTTTGGAAGTTTAAACAGTGAGAATTTGACCAAAATTGGACTTTTGAGTAAACGGCCCCGGAATGGGTTTTGGGTGATCTCAATATCTTCGTATGGTGATTTTGGACTTAGTCGTGCGTCTGGATTCGAATTTGGAGGTCCGTAGGGTAATTTCAGGCGTTTCGGCAAAAGTTGGAAAAGTTGAAGTTTGGAATGTGGAGAAGTTTGACCCATAGTTTACTTTTGTTATATTGGGGTCGGAATGCGATTCCGAGAGCTGGAGCAGCTCTGTTATGTCATTTTGGACTTGTCTGCAAAATTTACATAATTTCGGGTTGATTTGATAGGTTTCAGCACAAGTTTTTGAAGTTGGAAGATTTGGAAGTTCATAGTTCGATTCATGGTGTGATTTGTCATTTCGGCATTGTTTGATATGATTTGAGACCTCGAGTGAGTCCATGTTAGGTTATATGACTTGTTTGTGTGTTTAAACAGGGTCCCGCGGGACTCGGGTGTGTTCGGGTGTGTTTCAGATCATTTTGGGCTACTTTGGATGCGGATTATCTGATATCTGGTGTTGTTCTTCGCGTTGCGAGGAGCCTCTCGCGTTCGCGAAGAAGAATTTGGCTTCTGTTCTTCGCGTTCACGAAGTGTCTCTCACTTCCGCAAAGAATAAAATCTCGGTTGCACAGGTCTAACTTCGGAGGCTCATATCTCACAATCTATAAGGAATTTAGAGATGATGCAAAATGGAAAGTTGTAGCCCTTTGTGTGTAGTTTTCAAAAATGTAAATTAATTGGTATTTAGATTTGTGTACAAAAAGTTATGGTAGTTAAGATATAGGTTGTGCGGGAAGAGTTCAAAAATCTCTGTTGTACAGGGTTAACTTTGGAAGCTTATATCTCAAAATATATAATGAATCAGGAAATGAGTAACCTATGAAACTGTAGCCCTTGGTGTCTTGTTATTAGAATATATAACCATTTGTCATTTAGAGTTGTGTGCAAAACGTTATGACCATTATACTAAAGGATGTCTGGAATGAGTTTGGAAATCGCCGACGAGGAATTTAGTCATCGCGTACGCAAGAAAAGGGTTGCGAACGCGAAGAACAACCCCTGGGAAGGCAGAATATATTCCCAAATCGAGGGTTAGACCATTTTATTCATATCTTGACTTGTGGATCTCAGTTTTGAGCGACTCTTTGAGGGGTTTTCACACAAATCTATTGGGTAAGTGTTCTTCACCTAGAATCTAACATATTCCATGATTTTATCTTCATTTTCATTATTTAATTTGTGTTTTGGGTTGGAAAAAATGTTGGTTTTTGATGAAAATTCCTAAAATGAAAAATTATGATTTGAGGGACCAAATGGTATTGGAATTTGATAATTTTTTTATGGTTGAACTCGTATCGGAATGGGTATTTGATTTTTGTAAAATATGTCGGGTTTCGAGGTGCCGGCCCGGGGGGTCAACTTTTGGACCGATTTTTGGATTTTGTTAAAGATTGAGACTTTATGATCCAGAATAGTTTCTTATGGGTTTTATTTGTGCTTTGAAGTTAATTTGGTTAGATTTGAGCCGTTCGGAGGTCTTTTCACCCGAGAAGTGCATTTTAGAGTATCGGTTTGTCTTCTTTGAGGTAAGTATCTTGCCTAACCTTGTGTGGGGGACTTCCTCTTAGGATTTGAGTCTGCTATCTTGATTGTAGTTCATGTACGCGAGGTGACGAGTGCCTGCTCGGACTTATTTGTGGAAAAATTGGCCTTTTAGGGTTCTTAGGTCCTTATATTCTCTGTATATGAATGTGTACTTGATATGCTTGAGTTTTCCACTTACTAGTTTCACCTTTACATGCTCTAATTGGAATTAATTGCTTATGATTCATTCTTATTGCCTATTTGACTCTTATTTTGCTTAACTGAAGATTTTTACCTCTTCTATTGTCATGCTATCTTTCATAACTGCTCGTCTTTATTGGAAATCATTATTATCTCCCCTGTAATTGTTTAGTCTTAATTGAGGTTATGATTATCTTCCCGCTGCTCATCCTTAATTGAAATTATTGTATATTCTTCGTAAATTGCCCAACCTTAAAATATGTTTAGATATCATATATTTAGTTGACATTTCCTTATTTAGAATTATTTGATTCGTGTTAGCCTCCTTATTGTTGAATTACATATTGTGGGATCATTGCTTCATATTATTTTCTCCCTTGTTTGAGCTGTTATTATTACGCTTAGTATTCTCTATTGTGGTTATTCCTTGTGAGATAGTTTTACTGTTTCCTTGTGATCAAAAGTTCTTGAGTTGATTTACTTGTCGTGTTCTTGTATATATTGTCATTGTTGTTGTTGTTGTTGTACTTGTGGTGGTGGTGCACGAGGTTTCTGCCATGTGGTTGTTTATATTGTGATGCACGAGGTTTCTACCGTGCGGTTGTTGTTATGAGGTTGCACGAGGTTTCTGCCGTGCTATTGCTACTATTGACATATTGCACATGTGGCGTGACAAGGCGGGATATGTATATATGTATATATATATATGGGGGGCTGCGCATGTGGAGAGACAAGGTGTGGGAACATTATGATGCACATGTGGCAAAACGAGCCGGGCACTTATTATGTTATTATTTGCACACATGGCGAGACAAGGTGGGCTATGTCAGGGATTTGTGATGATTTGTGATGGCCTGGGGGAATTCTTGTTGTTTGATATTGTGTTGTGGTACGCTTACCTAAATGAGCTTTATCTCGTGGAAGTTGTGAGGAAACATCTTACGTGCTGTCCGTTCTTTTCCTTATGCTTATTAGCTTGTAGGAGCTATGTTAAAGCATTTGCACAAACATACACGTAGTTGAACCTCCTATTGGATGTGAAGTCCTCCTGATTTTGCTGAGTATAGATGCACACCCTCGTTTACTTGTTATATATGTGAGAGTGGTTGTAGTTAGCAAGTGAGTTGTCAGTATGACCATGAGGTGTGATGGGGGCACAGGATGTCAAGTGTTAGATTTTAGGTACTGGGACTCGTGAGCTATAATTTGTTTCGAGATTCGGTACTTCATGGAAATTGTTGGATACGACCTGATGTGAACATTGTCGTAGGATCTGAGTTATTGCTTACCTTTACTGTATTGTGAATTTAGGATTTGGGTTTGTGTTTTTGCTCGCTCTTCTATGTCATTATTTTTGTATTTCCGCTGTTACTTACTGTTTTTTTCCCTTATTGTGATTGTAGTATTGTTAGCCATTTCGTGTAGTCTTTATATATACATCATGTTCTGTTGTTCCTATATTTATACAATTTATTAGACCGATAGGTGTCTTGACTGTTCCTCATACTACTCCACCGAGGTTAGTCTTGATACTTACCGGGCACAACTATGGTGTGCTCATGCTACTCTTCAGCACATTTTTGTTGTGCAGATCCAGGTATCGATCATTAGTAGTATGCGTTAGGCTTACTTAGACCCTAAGACTAGGTGCCATCACGATACCCAAACAGAGGAAAAGTTGGGTCGTGACAACAATTCATGTGCTTCTTTAAATAAATTACATGTAGAAGAATCCATGAGATTTGTAATTGATACTTGTCTATATCATAAATGTGTCTTATTTGATACATGTGGTAGAGATACTTGTTTTAAATGCATGCGCGATCAATCTTTTGTAATTTCATTGTCATGCACATTTTTAAACTACTTAAGAGAGATTTTTATGGAACAAATCTATGTAGGCATAAATTTTATTGGGATGATGATGTCCATATGGTATATAAAGGAGTATTTACACCTATTAGGATTAATTGGGTTAAGTGGACACATGGTCACTATCTTGTTTTATTCCTACCATTTTTTCAGATCAGTGGATGCCATTTACTAGTGCCTGTTTTCGTTTTCTTGCAGGGTCAAAATTCGAGGACAAACTTTCTTCAAGAAGAGGGGAATGATAGCATCCTAGGAAGCTCAAATATATTCAAGGATAAGGATGAAGCTTTGGAATCTCAAAAAGGGCCTTTAACAAGATCTCAAACTAAAAAGTTGCAAAATAAGGTCATTGGACTTTAGGAGCGATCAAAGAAGTTGTTAGTTTGAAGAGCTTAAGGATAAGGGATATGAGTTATATAGGTGTTATAATATTTTATGGCCCAAATTCATCTCCGAGAAAAGGTGGATTAGATCCCAAGAAACATCCTCTGAAAAAGGTCCAAATCAGGCCATTGTTGGGCCAATTTGGCACCTAAATTATGTCCAAACTTGCAGCCCATGAAGTTCTAGAAAAGTCACGTTTTTATAACATAAAAAGGACTTACTCAATATTCAAGAAGGGTACAATAGGCGTGTTAAATGTTGAGTGCAAGTTGGTGCCAAGTTGCTTGAAAATTTCCTTCAAGATTCCAAGATTTTAAAGATTCTATCCAAGATTGGTTTGGGACTTATTTCCATATATCTTGGGACAATCTTTATTACTTTCCTACTTAGTTAAGGTTATGTTTTCCTTTTCCTAAGATTGTTGGAGTTACTTTCCAAGATTGACTTTGTTTACCGTGAAAATGGTAATAACAATTAGATTTGATTTTGTGGTTCTAAAATGACGTGATCTATTTTTATGCTAGTTATTTAGACAATAGATGCTAAGTAAGATAAGAAGATCAGACAAGGGTTCGTAGATAGTGCAATAATCAATCCAAATGGCTGGAAATCGGGGCCTCGAGATCGAGTTGGATGCCCGACTAAGGGCAGTCGACGGAGGATTAACAGTTCTGATAAACTTGATTGCGGCTTTTTATGGCCAATTATGAGCAATAACTGAAGAACAATAAATAGAACACAATGAATGCAAACAATAAATGTAAATAATAGGGTCAAGAGAGAATGTGCTAGAGAGCAAAGAGAATGTTCTTGTATATTCAATGTTGTAAGAATGATATCTTGTATATTCAATATTGTAAGAATGATATCTTGTATATTCAATGTTGTAAGAATGATATCTTGTATATTCAATGTTGTAAGAATAATATCTTGTGTCCTCCACAAAGTGACAAGGATACCCTTTACATATGAGAGGGAATCCCAAAGTAGTACAAATGTATTTATTACAAAGATATATAGCTGGTAGAGCTATTTAATGCCACGATATGGGCTCATCCTAGCCTAATAGACCTAGGTCAGCTTAAATCACTTGCTTTGGGAACTTCCCATCTGTCCATCATAGCCTTTGATTTGTACTACCACGGGGTCGACCGTTGAAAACCCTTGGGGGCGAACTCCGAGCTGAACTTTGGGCTTCCCGGGGGTGGTCTCTACGAGGCGCCCTAACGATCATAAAATCAAGCCCTCCGATTTTACCATATATAGATGGTCCCCACATTTCTTAGATTAAAATGATAAGAAACGATTGTGACACTGATCTCTTCGAGCCTCTTATGGTGATGTCATGCTTATGACATCAGCTTTTGCGATAACTGAGACATCTGATCGATACGTCTTTTCTAGGAACATTTATTGTAGTGCTGGTTTACTTTCTCAAGGTGATAATATCGCCACCGATCCGTCTCCCAATAAGCATTGATTGCGCCTGTCGATACGTTTCCCAAAGACACTGATTGCACCGTCGGTTGTTCTGCCACCTTTTCTATAAATGGAAGCTTTTTTGAACCAAAACTTCATTCAATCGTTCTTCAACAGCCTTTTTACTCCCTTCTTCTCTTCGTCCTCATCCAGTGCTATTTCTCATGTTTGAAGCCCGTGACCTTAAGGTCACATGGGAGTGTTCTCATCAGTTATGCCATGGCCCATTCCTAGAGCTTTCCCCTACTGAGCGGGATTGTACTGATTTGTTGTTATTATTGGCCCGAGGTAATGAGTGAGAAATCTCAAATTATCTTTGCATTAAAGGATATGCGGACTACGAACTTCTACTCATCTTTCTTAACTACTTGGTGCATTGCCTTACTCCTTTTGCTTTCCGTGGAGTTAGGTGGTGCCATCTACTAACTGTTGCATCCTACACTGGTGCAACGTCTCAAGAAGTGACTTCATAATAGTAGTGCTGGCGAGATCCATACTCGCGAAATTTTTCATCCAGCCACTTCTTCATCCCTCTCCGCTTCTTCATCTTTTTCTGCTTCTTCCTCATCTTTTTCTGCTTCTTCTTCATCTTTTTCTGCTTCTTCTTCATCCTTGAAGGTGCCATTTGGAATATCGAGATAAGTCCCCCGAGGAAATGGTTCTCGAAGATACTGTCACCGAGGACGCACCCCCGAGAATAGATTAAACTCTTAGTTTATATATATATTGCTTCTTTGTTTCTGTAGGCTTTTGTAATCATGTGTAAGGACCCTTCATGGTCTTTTGTAATCATGGTTTATTAATAAAAAGATGTTTCTTTGATTTGTCTATGATTTATGCCGAATTTTCTTTTATTTGTGTTTGTGAAGAATCTGAGCATGTGCTCTACCGATTGGTCTGAATACCAGACCCGGGCATAGGTATTCCCTCGGTTCTTGATAGGTCAATATGATTTTCCCTGAAACCCTTTGCCGTCTCTTGGACCATGTCCGGGTCGATTTGGTACAGACTTAGACTGCCGAAACTGGCGACTTTGAATCGAGTGAGAATGGGGCCTCGATTTTTAGAACAAACTTAGCTCATTTTAGACCCCATTGGTAGTTTTCAAGGGAGAATTTTCTCAAACGCATAAGAATAAAGATAGCCCTAGGACCTTCAGGGACAATCCCCGAGTGAGATCTAGCCCAAGTTCGGGTGACCTAAAAAACTTGATTTGAACTTAGAGTGAAGGTAGCCCTAAGGCTTCATTAGTAATTCTTGAGTGTGAACTGGCTCGAGCTCAGGTAGCTCGAGGGCCAAAGAATCGGGTGAATGACCCGCATTCGTAATAGCAGAAATCCTCAAGGCAGGATACTACCTCAAGTTTGGGCTTATATATGAGTAGCTCTTTAGAGCTTATCTTTCGTTTTGAAAGGGCTCCTCGAGATCGGGCACCATCTTGAGACTCTTAGTGATATTAATGGATCCTTAGAGCCTATCTTCTTTTTGACGGAGGTCCTCGAGATTGGGTACCATCTTGAGGCTTGTGATGATATTAATGGCTCCTTAGAGCTTTTCTTCTTTTTTTGACAGAAGTTCTCGAGATTGGGTACCATCTCGAGGCTTGTGATGATATTAATGGCTCCTTAGAGCCTTTTTTCTTTTTTGATGGAGGTCCTTGATATCGGGTACCATTGATCGGGTCCAACCTTACACCACTACAAAGTGGCAAGAGCGGTCGATGCAGCTTTTACCCGAGAAGGTCGGGATCGAATCCACAGGGAGCTAGAATGTTTGGGAATTGGGTTCCTATCTACACTAGTAACGTGCAAAGTAATTGTTTACACTTCTAAACATGCGTTGATGGTTCACTATGACGTCCAAATCAACTATTAAAAAGTAAATGGACACCGTCGCATGCAATATAATATACCCAACTATGAGTCGGGGTCGAATCACACAGAGAAAAATATGTTGGCGATTAGGAATGTAAGAGAATTATCACTTGTTATACAATGCCAAACACTTAGAATTGATTTGAGAAAATATCTATACCTAAATACGGAAATATAAACTAACCTAGAAAGCAAGTAAAATGATCAATGGCTACAAGTATGGATGCATCGGGAATTTCACTCAAGTAACGATCCAATGTATTTCACGATTTTACAAATATGAGCAAGTTTATGATAATTAGCCACGGGTAATAATTCTCTATTAGATTCTTCCGAAGACCAACAAGACTTCCTAATTGAATTATCCCTAAAACAATTAAGAGATTAAGCACACCCGGATATGGCTACAAGTAGTTCAATCCTATCCCTAGGTAGAATCTATAAAATGAGGGTTAAAGCCTCAAGTTATGATGCTTGATCCTTCATGTTCGCGAAGGTTTGAGTTCTGATGCTCCGCGTGCGCGGTAGGTACTTTGTGTTCGTGAAGGTCTAACTTCATACTTCTTCCCGTTCGCGATGGACCTTCGCATTCGCAAAGAGTAAATCACTGGGCAGGTTCTCATTGTCTATTTTAGCTCTTTTTTGACTTGTTTTCACTTGGTTTCTTCACCATTACTTCTAAATCACAAACAACCTATAAAATAGAAGTAAATGACATTAAACACACGATTTTATCACTCAAACATAGCAAAAGTATAGGTTTAAAGACAAGATAAGTTGGTAAATACCAACTTATCAAACTAATCTAGATTATCACTAATGATACTGAAATTAAGTTAAGTATGATATCTTTTTGTGAGGTTTTATTAATTTATGGAAATGCACTAGGGAAGTGACTTTCCCCTAGGTGAATACTTGACAGGGTCTAAAACCTAAGGCAAAGCTGTTATGTTTGGGTATGTGATATAGTTAATGCACGAAACTACTCACTCTATACCCCTCGGTAGCTTGAGTGACTTTTCCCTAATTGGCTTTCTCAAGACCAATTGAGTGTCAAAATTGTGTAGGAAATATAGGCTCAAGTCGGGTATTACTATCTCTAGGTTTAACCCTTTAATTGGGGCTATCAATCTCTTGAATACGCCCCAATTCCTTGTTGGCCTGATTTTCCTAGACTCAAGCTCTCTTTCTCAAGAAGAACCCAAGTCAAAAAGGCACAAATTAGTATTTTTAACCACTAATTCAACATGGAAAACACAAATCAAACCAAATATCAACCACACATAAACATCTAAGCCCTAAAACAAGAGACCCATCAAATACCCACACTAAGGTTGAGCCACAACCCTAGCTAACGGGTATAGCTACTCATAATAATGGAAGATATCAGATATAGAGATGAAGAATAACCCATAAAATATAATTACAAGATAAGATTTGAAGATTCAATGTTAAGCTAGCCACAAAATTACTCAAAATAACTACAAAACGGCGTTCACGTGCTTAACTACCGATAAGAAGACCTAAAAATCTAAAAAAGAAGTATTTATACAAGGCCGAATGTTTTGGACAAAAATGCCCCTAGAGAAGGTAACGCGGACTACGGCCGCGGTAAGGCTTTTGGCTTCAAATCTTGTTCTCTGAATCTGGCCACCGCGGACTGCAATAAATTGACTGCGACCTTGATGGCTTCACCGCTGCCGCATAAAATCAACCGCGGTCATGAGTGTCTTGAAAACTTTAAAACTTTAGGTTCTCTGAACCTCTTCTCCATGGAACGCAACAAAATGGACCGCGGCTAGGATGAGGTTACTGCGACTGCGTAGAATCAACCGCGGGTCGCGTCGCTTGAAATTCTAAAATTACATCCTCTCTGATCTTTGCCACCACGGACCGCGATAAAATAACTGCGGTCGCTATGTGTCTATTGTAGCCGCGATGGATTTACTGTTGTAGCGGTGCTTTGACTTGTTCTTGGCACTTGTGCAGGTTTCACTCCTTTTTGAGCTGATTTTGACTTCCTTGTCACTTTTTGACCAAATACTGCAAACAAGCACAACATGTAAGCTTTCAGGATTACTTGTTTACATTTTAAATCCAAAACTCAAGCAAAAAGGAGTATAAAATAGACTAGAATCCCTAGTTATCAACTCCCCCAAACTTAAGTTTTTATTTGTCCTCAAGCAAACAAAGTAAGTCCCACCTCCTTAAGAATAAAACCAAGAAAATTCAGCTGACCTAAAGTGACCTCATCTAGCCTCAATTGGGACTAACAATTGCCCTCAATTCAAATGAATCATTAACAACATTCAACCTTTTTAAGCACCATGGTTTTAGTGCGACACAAAAGAAATAGTTGACTCAATTCATCAAGGAAACTCTTTCTACTACTTTGGTCATTGTGGAACCCAAACTCATACTCCTCACTCTTCCTTAAGCAAAACCTCACTTTTAGATTGAAGAACTCAGAACGAGGGTTGTGGAAAACACACTCATCTCTCTCAAAGAAAGGTTATAAGTCCGGCTCTAATTACCATAAGCTTGCCCCTTATGTGAGTCACCACTAATGTAAGCTTCACTCAACTTAAGATCATATAGGGCTTTTGTGGGGATACAATGAAGGTTTTGGTTCAGGGTAGGATATATTTGGTCTAAGAAGGTTTAATCCTCCCTTAAGCACTTCATTTGATTCATTTTGGCACAGATTCTCTTGACTCTTTGAGTCATTTACTTCTTTCTTAGGGGTTAGAGAGATTCACAATATCTCTTTCTTGCTCATTTCAAACCTTTTTCTTTTTTCTAATCTTTCCACGTCTTTCATCTTTTTAATTTTATTGAATCCCTTCATTTCTTCTACATTGTTCATTCTTTTTGACTTTTTGATTTTCTTTCTTTATATTTTTGCTTTTCTTTTTCTTCATTTTGTACCTTTTTACTACTTTTTGCATTCCTTGTCTCTCCCCCCAAACTTATGCTTTTGCCTTGTGCTAAGAAAAGATCGGGTGCCAAGAGAGGGTCTTTTTAGAATGGGTAAATGCTTGTATCGTGGTCTTTGAAAGAAAAAGGGCTATAAATCACAGGGTTTGATTAGGGATATTATCATTGGTAGGATATGGATATTTTCAAGATACCATTCGGATCAAGGAGAGCCTATAATTATTTCTCAAGTCAAAACTACGCTTAGGATTTCGCCTAGACAAACATTCAGGGCAAGTTCTAGACTCAATGGAACGGGACTTGGACTTGCAAATCAAATTCTCACAACACAAGCTATAGTAATGCTAAAGAGACAGAGACAGAGCAGGAGCAGGAGTTGGAGAGGGCACCAAAGAGGAGGAGAGTAATCCCCCAGGCAGATGATGCAGTGATTGTGTTGGAGGACCCGCATGGAGGTTCCTCTAGCCAGCCTCAGGTCCCAGAGCAGGCACAAGTTATAGGGATCCAGTCATAGGTTCCCAAGCAATCACATGACCTAGGGACCCAGGCTCATGACCCCATGCATATGGAGGACCCATAGGGAATTTTCTTTACTCTCTATATTCTTTTTAGCTTATTTTTGGCTAGTTAGCATTGAGGACAATGCTAGATTTCATTTGAGGGGGTAGCCCTATTTTGATGATGTTGGACTGTAATTATGATACTATTTTCTTTTTTGTTATGCTTTTTCAATTTTGGTATGTATATAATTTTACCAGTTTATTTCACGTTTCGTATTTTGCAATCTTGGTTTGTATATAAAGTTACTTTCTTATGTATATATTCATTCCCTCTTATGTATATTCGTTTAAATCCCATATTGTACATATTTAGTTTACCTTCCGTATTTTCTTTCATAGCTTCTTACCTCATTTTAGCAGCTTCTTTTTTCAGTTCGAAGCTTCTTATTTTGAGTTTTGCATTTGGAAATTGCCCGCCCGGATCCGTGGTGGGAAAATTGCACTAGCATATCCTTGTTTTGGAAGCACCCGAGGAGCCACTCTTGGAGGTGGCTGGGGAGGGTATGGAACATTATCATTGGCTTGGCGGCCTCTCCTTTGAGCTTGAGGCACTATAGGTACCTCATCATCAATATTGTCATCTACCTCCTCTCTCGGAATAGCATTTCCAAGAGGGTCATTGTTAGTGTTTGCCGCTATTTTGTACCTGAATTGATAATTCACTTAAGTAAGTAAACAAGAAAGAAATAAAAACTACACATAAACTAGATATATAAATAGCTAAAAACCGTTTAGCTCCCCGGCAACGGCGCCAAAAAGTGATCGGGTCCAACCCTACACCACTACAGCGTGGCAAGAGCGATCGATGCAGCTTTTACCCGAGAAGGTCGGGATCAAATCCATAGGGGGCTAGAATGTTTGGGAATTGGGTTCCTATCTACACTAGTAACGTGAAAATAATAGTTTACACTTCTAAACATGAGTTGATGGTTCATAAATCTAGATTATCACTAATGATGCTGAAATTAAGCTAAGTATGATATCTTTTTGTGAGGTTTTCTTGATTTATGGAAAGGCACTAGGGAAGTGACTTTACCCTATGTGAATACTTGATGGGGTCTAAAGCCTAAGGAAAAGTTGTTATGTTTGGGATTGCGATATAGCCAATGCACGAAACTACTCACTCTATATCTCTCGGTAGCTTGAGTGACTTTGCCCTAATTGGCTTTCTCAAGACCAATTGGGTGTCAAAATTGTGCAAGCAATATAGGCTTAAGTCAGGTATTACTATCTCTAGGTTTAACCCTTTAATTGGGGTTATCAATCTCTTGAATATGCCCCAATTCCTTATTGGCCTGATTTTCCTAGACTCAAGCTCTCTTTCTCAAGAAGAACCCAAGTCAAAAAGGCACAAATTAGTGTCTGCAACCACTAATTCAACATGAAAAACACAAATCAGGCCAAATATCAACCACCTATAAACATCTAAGCCCTAAAACAAGAGATACATCAAATACCCACACTACGGTTGAGCCACAACCCTAGCTAACTGGTCTAGCTACTCATAATAATGGAAGAAATTAGATATTGAGATGAAGAATAACCCATAAAATATAATTACAAGCTAAGATTTGAAGATTCAATGTTAAGCTAGCTACAAAATTACTCAAAATAGCTAAAAACGACGTTCACGTGCTCATATACCGATAAAATGACCTAAAAATCTAAAAAAGAAGTATTTATACAAGGCCGAATTTTCTGGACAAAAATATCCCTGATGAACGTACTGCAAACCACAGAAAATGGACTGCAGCCGCGGTGAGGTTTTTTGGCTTCAAATCTTGTTCTCTGAATCTGGCCACTGCGGACCGCAAAAAATTTACTACAGCCGCGATTTCTTCACCGCTGCCACATAAAATCAACCGCGGTCAGCGGTGTCTTGAAAACTTTGAAACTTTAGGTTCTCTGAACCTCTTCTCCGTGGACCGCAACAAATGGACCGCGGCCGCGATGAGGCTACCGCGGCCGCGTAGAATCAACCACGGGCCGCATTGCTTGAAATTCTAGAATTGCATTCTCTCTGATCTTTGCCACCGCAGACCGTGATAAAAGAACTGCGGTCGCGGTGGGTCTATTGCATCCGCGGTGGATTTACTACTGTAGCGGTACTTTGATTTGTTCTTGGCACTTGTGCAGGTTTCACTCCTTTTTGAGTTGATTTTGACATCTGTGTCACATTTTGACCAAACAATACAAACAAGCACAACATGTAAGCTTTCGGATTACTTGTATATAATTTTAATCCAAAACTCAAGCAGAAAGGAGTATAAAATAGACTTGAATCCCTAGTTATCAACCATCTCGAGGCTTGTAATGATATTAATGGCTCCTTAGAGCCTTCAGTCATGGGAGCAGAAATCCTCGAGATTGGGTACCATCTCGAGGCTAGGTTGATGCGGGGGTCTTTGATCCCAAAACATCGTATGACAACGTCAATTGTATGACATGGTTATGAAACGACCAAGGCAATCCCGCTGGTACATCTTCCCAAAGCGATAAAGGTTTAGTCAGTATTTTTTAATTGGCCTTTGAGGGAGGCGGACAATTACCACTTTCTCTCTATATATAGGTTTTTCTTCCTTCCTTTGAGGATTCCGCTACCCTGGGTAGCTATCCCCCTTCCTAGAGTTCTTCTTTCCTGCGTTTGGTCTTACCACAGTTATGGCTGCTATGCCGGGATCCGTTCAGCAAGGAGGAGGAAGTTCCACCTCTGGTTCCCGCCTGGTTGGTGGTTTGCCGCTGGTGCCGGGCGAGCCAACCTCGGGACATTTTGTTTCGAAGGGGGAGTTTTCGTCAGAAAAACCTCCCAACGTTCGGGGTCATTGAGAGTATGCCTTGAAGTTTATTTCTTTCATAGGAGAGGGGCACCTTGAGTCAGTGAGGAAAGATTGTGGATAGGGGGAAATGGTAGTACTGCAGGTACCTTCCCCCGAGGAGAGCATTATGGATCATGCCGAGGGGTTTTTGAACGTATACACATACCCCTTTATGCTGGGTCCCCTTGATAGGGTTGTGCTCGACTTCTGTCGAAAGTATCGGGCTACCTTGGCACATGTTCATCCGTTATTTTTGAGGATAGTATTGATGATATGATTCTTTGCGGAGGAAGCAGGGCTCGAGTTCACCCTTAGTCGTCTTATCAGGTTGTACCGGACTTTTCACCATCGAGTCCTGCTAACCCTACGATGCCGATCCACCAGGCCCTTCATTGTCGACAATGAAGAAGATAGGGATCGGGTATGGATGAGCCGATTTATCTGAGTACGGATTATTGACATTATCCCCGTTGAGTTTTTGTCGTTTCCCGAGGAATGGAATTTTACACGTAAGTGGTACACTTTTGCCTTTTTTGTTTTGTTTATGGCAGAGGTAGGCTCCGTAAATGCGCATTTCTTTCCCTTTCTGCAACAATTCCATGGATGCCATATGAGGTCCCCGTCCTGACGGATTGGGCTTGGAAGTTGGAGACCCACTCGACTTATGATGAGCGTAGGTGGAAAGACTTGTCTTAGGGTAGGTGGGAGGCAAAACACCACGGTACGTGCTATGTGATTTGCTCCCTTTTTGAAAGGCACTTTCTTTTTATGCGTACTAACCCTGTCATCGTAGGCATTGGGGAGTTCTTCGAGGTGAGATCGTGCCCTATCGGAGAAGGATCGTCAGCTTTGGGACTGAGGAATGACAATATCAAGCAAAAGGGGCCTTCGCAGGGCGACAGTGCTTGTAGAAAGACGACTCGGGAAATTTGAGACAGCATGATCTCGTGTTACAAGGCCACTCGGGATGAGTGCGGGTTGAGTTCGTTATGTGTTGAAGGATGTTATTATTATTCTAAGGAAATTAAGGATAAATTGGAAGAGGTTGGATTGGTTAGCCATGGTTGAATTGGCATACTAGTGGCAGTGATCAGTTCCTTCAGTGTGATTAAGTTATGCAAGTGATTTGTGATGGTACGTGTGAGGATTGTCGGCAACCATATTTTATTTTATTCAGAAGTATTCTAGTATTATGGCATGTTATGTGTAGGCGGATCCCAGAAGGGCTATGGTGGCTCAGACCACTACTTGAAGATTTGCATATTCTATGGTTATGAGAATTCACTTGTGTGTTGCTATGGTTCTCCTGAAGTGAGTTAAGTGAAAAGTTTCTATATGATAAAGTATTAATCTATTAGTGTTTCCGGAGTTATGATGAAAATCTTGTAATATCGCATATTGGAATGTTAGGTGCAGCCGGTGGTATGGATGTGCAGACTTGTTACCTGATGCGGAAGGTCGTGAGAGTGCATCCCACGGGAAGGTTGAATTGGTATGACATGTAGTCACTTGATTGATTAAAGATTTAAACCAAGTATGAATATTTCGGTAATATCACTAATTTGAGAACTTCTGCCTGGAGGGCACTCGGTTTATTGGGTTGTGGACTGTGGAGGTTTATTCCGATTATGATGGTTGTCCTTGTGAGTTATAGGAAAAGAGGGGTTATTATGGACCCTTGAGAGGTTGGTAGCCTAGTACGGTGCGATCAGAATCGGCTTGAGATCTGGGATGGGTTTAAATATGAATGCGGGCTCTGTATCATGCCAGATGTGTTCATTTTAGCAATGCGCTCCTTATGGGGGAGTATTCAAATGTTGGGTGTTATTTCGTCGTCAGCTATTTCATGTGATGCTATATTGCACCATGTGAGTTGTGAGACGGCTTACTAAATTTCTTATGCATTGAGGTTCTGCTTATCGATAGTGTTATGTGAGGAGGATGGCTCTTGAGTTTCAGAACATATATCGCCCCTCAGTAGTGCTTGAGTTTGTTAGCTTATGGTGCTATATGTCTCCCCAGGAATGTTATTGTGCACTTAGCGTGCTTGTGATCGATATTCGCTACTTTATAGCAATGAGCAATTTAGCTCGGTATGTATCTCCTTATATGGATTTTTTGTATGAATCGGGTGGCACGCCACCACAGGTATGTTGTTTGAATCGGGTTGCATGTCGTAATAGTGCAATGTTGAGTACAGTTCCCTATATCTATTTTTGTGTGTTTTGTTTCTCATTTTCTGAGGAGAGTTCATATTAGTTGTGTGAGTTGAGTAGTCCCTTCCAGAGTTCGTTTTCCTTATATATCATGTTCAAGCTTGTAGCCTATTGGCACGTTGTGGCATCATATGTGACTTTTGATCATGACCGGGGTGGCTTATTGCCTGAGCAGTTCGTACTGGGTGGGACGAGATTATTAGATCTTGGATCAGCGCAGTTGGATTATATGAATTATATTAAGGAACAAAGATCATTATTTGGTTCAGAATGTGGTAATGGTTCTTGTCAGAAGTATAGACTCAATGATTTGTTGACTCGGCGGTTGGTTATAAATTTCTACACATCTCTTCCATCGTGGCAGTATTGCGAGAGTGGGAATAAGACTTATATATATCATGAGGTGCATAGTTAGGATCAGATTTCTGGAATGTCGATTATTATGATCAAAGAATGTTATTATGGTCATGTTAATGATGTGGTACATGGTGAGAATTCAGCAAAGGTATGCAATCATGTTCTGGTACCTCGAGTAGTGATTGATACGGTGTTCATATATTGGAAGCAGGCCTGACAAAGAATTTCGGATGTTGGAATTGGGCTCTAAACCTATTTGCTTGAATAAAAGGGAATATCTTCAGAATTGATCCAGCTAATGTGCTCAACTGGGTTATAGTAGCACAGGTAGGTGCACGAGGTGTTAAACAATGATTTCGGACAACTCTAGTATAGTTCTTAGCACATTCGAGGACGAACATATGTTTAAGTGGGAGATAATGTAACGATCTGACCGGACGTTTGGAGCTCTAGCATGTTGTTCAGTAGTTCGAGGCCATGAGCAGTTTCACTTCAGGTATTATGACTTTTGCACAAGGTCGAAATTGAATTCTAGGAAGTTCGGAGTTGAATTGGAAAGAGAATTCTCACTTCGGAAGCTTTAAGTTGAAAGAATTTGACTAAGATTGGATTTTTAGTAAACGACATCGGAATCGGAATTCAAAGGTCCCAGCAGGTTCGTATGATGATTTCGGACTTGGGCGTATGTCTGGATTGAGTTTTTGAAGACCCGGGAATGTTTCGGCACCTATTATGGAAGTTAGCATTTTTGGAAGAATTTCATAAGTTTGGGTTGAAGTGCATTTCAGTGTTATCATTGTGCGTTTGGGATTTCGAGGATGGGAATAGCTCCGTATGGTGATTCTGGTGTTGGGAGCGAGATCAGAAGTGAATTCGGAGGTACGTGGGTCATTTTGGAGTCATTTAGCTAAAGATAAAAATTTGAAGGTTTTTGAGTAATTTGACCGGAAGTGGACTTTTTGGAATCGGGGTCGGAATCCGATTACGGAAGTTGGAGTAGGTCCGCAATGTCAAATATGACTTGTGTGCAAAAGTTGAGGTCAATCGGATGAGATTTGATAGGTTTCGACATCAAATGAAGAAGTTTGAAGTTCTAAAGTTCATTAAGTTTGAATCGAGGTGTGATTTAGGATTTTGATGTTGTTTGATGTGATTTGACTCCTCGAGTGGGTCCGTGTTATGTTATGGGACTAAGTTGTGTGATTCGATGGGGGTCCCGGAGGCCTCGGGTGAGTTTCGGACGTGCGGGAGGAGTTGAAAGCACACCATATTTTCTGGTGTTCTTGGCAGCAGTTACGGGTCTCGCAAATGCGAGAAATTGTTCGCATTTGCGAGAAAGTCTTCCTATTTGCGATGGAGCCTGACCTGAGAAAGAGTCCACATTTGCGATGTTTTGGTCGCATTTGCAGCCTCAGCAGAGTCCGCATTTGCGACTCATTGGTCGCATTTGCGACGTTGGCAGAGGAGGCCCATGTTCGCATTTGCGATAATTTTCTCGCATTTGTGACCATCACATTTGCGAACCAGGTGTCGCAAATGCAACATCTGTGGCCTGTGCACAGCTATAAATTTCGAGACTTAGATCATTTAGCTCATTCCTTTCATCTCTTGGGCGATTTTGGAGCTTTTGGAAGAGGGTTTTCACCTAGCACATTGAGGTAAGTAATTTCTACATAACGTGAGTGTAAATACATAGATTATGGGTAGATTAACATGTAAAAATTAGGGAAAATCAAGGGTTTAGGTGAGAACCTAGGATTTTGACAAAAATGAGATTTAACCACGAAATTTGTTATAGAATTTAGTAGAAATCCTATATTCTTGATCCTTAGGTTATGGGTAACAACTTTCTTCAAATATTTTCGGAATCCGGGCACGTGGTCCCGGGGATGAATTTTATGAACCTTGCATTTAGGGTTGGGGAATTAGTTTAATAATTAGAATATGAACTCTTGAACATGTATTGACTAGTTCTTATCCCACTTGTATAGCTTTGGATCGTTCGGCTCCGATTTGGAGGTTTGAGCGCGTTCTTGAATTGGGATATAGACTTCGAAGCGAGGCGAGTCTCCTTTTTAACCTTGTAAGGGGGGAATTGTCCCCATAGGTGAATTAATTGGATTTGTACTTCTATTTGTGGGGGCTACGTAAGCACGAGGTGATGAGAGTCCATGCGTAGCTACTATTATGCTTAAGTCCGGGTTGTCTAGGACCAAAAGCATGTTTTACTTGCAATATTTAAAATCTTGTTGTCAATTTAAAAATGCTTAAAACATGTTGAACGTGTAGATGAATTTCTAAAAGACTAGTCATCGTTTCTTGATTTTTAAAAGAGAAATTTCCTTTTCTTGGATTATTGCTCCTTAATGAATTCTTGTTTGACTGTTTGAATGTGTTTATATATTGTGAACGGGCTGAACGCCTTGGTAGATTAAATAGATGCATTTATGGTTTGTGCCATTCGGCCCTCTAGCAGTGCAAAGTTTAAATATTGTTGGATCAGGATGTACGACCTCCACATGATTTGCGCATGCTTGTATTTCTTGCCTTTAGATTTATAGATGTTGAAATTTTTTTCTCCCTGGTCTGAGATAAACGTGTAAATGATGAAAAAAATGAATTTGGAAAATTTCCTATAAACAGAAGAACTGTTTACTTGCTTCATGCTATTGAGTTACAAGCATTTTTATAAAATCCTCGATTTTTTATATTGTCGATATATCATTGTTTGACCATTAGTAAGTGTCGAAGTCGACCTCTCGTCTCTACTTCTTCGAGATTAGACGAGATGCTTACTGAGTACACGTTGTTTTTGTACTCATGCTACACTTGTTGTGCATTTTTTGTTGCACAGGAACATGTATCTCTAATGCCCTAGTGGGCATAGCAGCATGGTTGATACGAAGACTTAGGTGAGCTACATTCCTCGAGGCGACCCGCAGAGAGCGTAGTCTATTTCAGTGTATTGTATTTAGTTTCTATCCAAATTGTATTCCGGACAGTTATTGTACTTTATTCGATTTCATAGTGGTTGCTCATGCTCTTGTGACACCGGGTTCTAGGATAATTATGGGATAATTTAATATTAAGTTTGTTAAAGACTTCATGTTTATTTCTGTGAATTTCATTAATTATTGTTTAATGTATAAAGAAAATGATTTCAACAAATACTAAAATGAGAATTCAATTAACTTCTTGGTGTTGGCTTGCCTGACAGTGTGTCCGGCGCCATCATGACCCTTAAGGGATTTTGGGTCGTGACAACAATAGGGGAAACACTATGTATGAAGGCACTAAAAGTGTTACGAAGATCAGAGACTATTAGAACCGGGAGCAATGTCTTATCAGGACTGGGGACTGCATGATCAGCCCCGTAAAAATAAGTTGTATAAGTTAGCCACATGAATTGGCAGCTCTATTTACTTAAGCAAAATAATGTTTATGTAAATGTACTTTTAAAGATAGAGGGAATAAATCAAAGTCTTTTTATTTTTATCTTATTTCTTATCTGAATGATAAGTTAATTTACTTTATCGTTTGAAAGGTAACAAAAACTTCAAATGCTTGTACCAGAATGAACAGAAGACGTCCTCTTCAAGATCACCATAAATATAAGGTCCCCCTCTTATGAAACCATCAAAGTCAAATGGTAGATTCCGGAAGTGTTCATGCCCGGAATCAAAAGCTATAAGATGTGAAAAGAATTCCCAAAGCTTTGTCAGTTAAATGAAGAAGAGTATTTTTGCACAACACTTAAGCAAAGAAATTCTTTCATTAATTAAAATTCCAAACTCAATAGAGAAGTTTTGGCATAGTTACAAAATAAAAAGAAAATATATACATTAATTCTTGCTTCCAGAACCTGGGGGGGAGAGAAGAATCTTTGTTTTCTTTATTGGGTGAAGGCTGTTTCACTTCCGATTCATGGCCTTCGTCTTTGTCTCCATCTTCTTCAGCTTCCTCTTTGGTTTTCTCTTCAGTTCTTGAGTACTCGAAGTTAGTATTCGAGGAGTCAGAAGTAGTGGGCCGAGATGGGAGGTTCTTGAGAGCGGTTGTCTCCAATTCACGAGCTTTAGCAATGCAGCCATCAATATTTGCAATACCTTCTTTGGATTCCTCGAAAGTCTTCCTCTTCGTATGATATATGGCATATGTTTTTGATAACTAGGGATTCTAGTCTATATTAAGCTCATTTTTGCTGGAGTCTTGGATTAAAAGCGTGTACAAGTATTCCCAAAAGCTAACTTATTGTGCTTTTTTGCAGTGTTTGGTCAAAAAGAGATAAGAAAGTTAAAATCAGCTCTAAAAGGAGTGAAGCTTGCACAAGTCAAAGCTGAGTCAACTAAGCGCTACAGTGGAAAATCAACCGCGGACGCGGAGTATCTACTGCGACAGCGGTCCTTTTATCGTGGTCCGCGTTGGCTAGATTCAGAGAGATTGAATTTGGGGCTTTTTCAAGTCACCGCTGACCGCGGTGCTTTTATGCGGCAGCGGTGCTTCCACTGCGACAACGGTCCTTTTATCGTGGTCCGCGGAGAAGAGGTTCAAAGAGAAAAAAGTTGAGCTGAAAGTTGAAGACCGCGGTCCGCGCTTGATTTTATGCGGCCGGGGTAGCCTCATCACTGTAGCGTTCCATTTTTCGCTGTCAGTGGTGCCTCTGTTAGGGGCATTTTTGTCAGAAGAATTTAGCTGTGTATAAATACTTCTTTTTCAGATTTTTAGGTCATCTTATCTGTAATGAGCACGTGAAACTGTCGTTTTAGTCATTTTGAGTAATTTTGTAGTTTGTTTAGCAATTAATCCTAGACTCTTATCTTGTAATTACATTTTATGGGTTATTCTTCATCTCAATCTATGATTTCTTCTTCAATTATAAGTAGTTAAACCCATTAGCTAGGGTTGTAGCCAACCCTAGTGTGGGTATTTAATGGGTCTCTTATTTTATGGCTTAGATGTTTATGGGTGATAGACATTTGGCCTGATTTGTGCTTTTATGTTGAATTAGTAGTTGCAAACACTAATTTGTGCCTTTTTGACTTAGGTTCTTCTTGAGAAAGAGAGTTTAAGTCTAGGAAATTCAGACCAACAAGGAATTGGGGTGTATTCAAGAGATTGATAGCTCCAATTAAAGGGTTAAACCTAGAGATAGTAATACCCGACTTGAGCCAACATTGCTTGTACAAATTGAACACCCAATTGTGTTTGAGAAAGCCCATTAGGGCAAAGTCATTCAAACTACCGAGAGGTATAGAGTGAGTAGCTGTGTGCATTGTCCATATCACGATCCCAACTATAACATTATTACCCTAAGTTTGAGATCCCGTTAGATACTCACCTAGGAGTAAGTCACTTCCCTAGTCCATTTTTACCCAATTAAAAAATCCTACAAAAATATCTACTTAGCTTAATTTCGTGCATCTTTAGTATAAAATTAGAAATAGAAAACAAACAAAAAAATGATTGGACACTACACATATCTAGATTAGGTAGGAATCCAACTCCAAACATTATATTAGCTCCCTGTGGATTTGATACCGACCTTCTCGGGTAAAAGTTGCATCGTCCACTCTCGCCACTCTATAATGGTGTAGGGTTGGCTCCGATCAGTTTTCTCTAAGAGAATAGAATCTTCTTAGTCTTGGAGTTTAGCTCGGTATGTTTCAATCTTAGCTTGGAGCTTTACATTTTCAGCTTTCATAATGCTGATTTTGGAGTCAAGCTCAACATTGGTGGTCGACTGAAGTTGATTTTGCTCATGACCCTTTTGAGCCTTTCTTCCATTCTTGCTCTCTTCTCCTCGGCTTCATTGGCCTCCTCGGTGTTGGATCATAAACTAGCCTCCAAGTTATTAACTTTCTCCATGAAGGCAAACTCATGCTGGATAACAGCAGTTATAGTATCATGCAGTTCAGTCCACTTAGCCTTAGCATCCTTAAGGTCTTCATGTAATTGAGCAGTTTCTTGCAACATTTGGGAGGACAACTCGTTCCCTTTTGGGAATTGGATTTTGGAATTTGAAGAGTCGCCACCTAATGATTAAGTGCATTAAGACACTAAGAAGGGTTTGAGTTTGAAGAACCAGAGTTTGGGTAAGGGCTAGAAATTATCTCGAGGGGAAGGTGTTAGGCACCCCTCAAGATCCACTAGTGTGGTTCCCGGCCATGTTACAATTGTGACTTCACATAATCAAATAAACAATTAAGGGCTCAAGTAAGAAGGGGTTCACATATTATTGCAAGCAAATTGAAAGTTTGAAGAGAATAAAGAAAGCAGAAATTTTAAGGAAGTAGTTCGGACAATGAAACAAGTTAAAAGAAAGGGGGTCCTAGGTTTACAAACAATATGGATTACATCAATGCAATACCCGGTAATCACTCCTCAAAAGAGGGGTTACACGTGGTATTAGCGCACCGGTCATCATATCCATATCTACCCTTTCCCACCTCGTTAAGGTATTAAGCGCAAAATAGTATCGTTACTTATTTCAAGATAGTACCTGCCCCAATCCTATCAGTCCCGGAGGCATTTGAGACTACTAGTCCTAAAGGGAAGGGAGATTTGGTTTTCAGAGTTCTAAAAGGACAAAATTCTAGGGCGACAATCAAAACATATAAGGCATGTATGGGGAGAACACATAACAGTTTAAAGGGCTCAAACATGCCTCCTCAAGTTAAAGATGGATTGTTTAGCATGTCTTGCATGTACTGGTTATGGTATAAACTAAATTAAAGCGTAGGATAGGCTGATTCATCACATATTTCTCAAATGAGGAGTCTGAATTAGCCTTCCCTGGTTGTAATTTATCAAAGACTGATGCAGATAATTAATTACCTAATGGTTTGCCTAAGTGAGACCTATAGGCGTGATATCTAACAATGCTTACTCCAATTTTAAAGAAGGCTTACTGATTGTAGAAAATACATAAGTTCTGCAGATGTTAAGCGACATTACCACTGATTTTGGACTTGTAGATGAAATAAACGAATCAGATTCAACTGGTTACTCCTATAGGTATGATTTCTAGGCGTTGTTGGTTTTAAGATGATTATAAAAGTGCGGGAGTCCTATAGACATGGTATATAGAATGAAACTTATCATTACTTAACATATACCTGTTTGCCTAATGATAGATAAAAAATGCAGAAGTGTAGAAATTATAGGCAGGATTTTTATGTGACGTGCATGAATGTAGAAAAACTATAGGCAGGATTTCTATATGACGTACATGAATGCAGAAAACTTATAGGCAGGATTTCTAATGCGGAAGTGCAGAAACTATATTCTAATGCGGAAATGCAGAAACTATAGGCAGGATTTCTATATGACGTGCATGAGTGCGAAAAACTTATAGGCAGGATTTCTACATGATATACGTAAGTGCAGAGCTTGTAAATAGTAACGCGTATGAGCATGTTGTCTACAATTTGCATACATAAGTGACCCTCCCCTTTTCACTAGAACCACATAAGTTATTACAACATTATACAGACCAGAATGAATTAAGAAAAGAAAATTACATCAAAAATTAAGCTACAACCAAGGAGCCTAATTTAGACTCAAGGTCTAATAATATGAGGTGGACCAACTTCCATGATCAGGTTTCCAAAGCCTTCTCTTATTTGGGATGTGTAAAAGTTCCTCAAGAGCCTCAAATGGACTCCGGGCAGTGCTTAAAACCCAAATATATTGCAGAATTAAGATAGTGCAGTGTGGAATAGCCAACCCTCAAATGTCCAAGTTCAAAGGGAACTCAAGGTCCCAAAGCAAGGCTCATAATGGAGGGGCAGAACTCAGAATCTAAGAGAGAGTGCAAGTACATAGAGGGGGAATTAGGGAGAACCATGGCAGGCTGGTGGTCATGCCCAGTAATTAGGAGTGCTGGCACACCCCTGACTAGCCTATTAGCCACATTTTGAGAGTTGGGATCCATTCAGGATCAGGTTCAGACCTAAGCAGCAATTTGGATGTTGTTAGGCCATGAACCTTAATACAAACACATAGAAGGGAGTGGTGGTATAGGTAGTTCATAACAAACAACAGATGCAAAGAGAGAGTAGCATATTCAATACAGAACATGAATAACAAAGTAGACAAGAGTGTAGCAACTGTAAAATAAACACATAGGGATGGTGCTGAAATCGAAATTAAGGCATACCAGTTTCAGGGAAACAAATAAGTGAAAGCTGAAGTCATGTAAACCAAGTTGCAAGCAAAAAGTACAAAAGTTCTCAGAAGAGAGTTGAGTATTGAAATTGAGAGATGTGTGTGTAAAGTATTGAATTCGAAGTGTTGAACTGAAGGTTCAAGGTGTTTAAGTGCAGAAGGGTCGTGCCCCTTTTATAGTGCAGAAAACAAGTAAGAAAAGGTAAGGGAATAGTTTGAAATCAATCACACGGAATCTCCCTTCAGTTAAGGGATTCTGATTTCAAACGGGCAGAAGACAATTAAGGAAAGAATTGGATTAAAATCTTTTCCAAAGTAGTACAAGAAAGACAAATACATAGAAACTATTTAAGGAAAGAGTTTGATAGCAACACGGTTTGTGCAAATAAGGAAAAACAATCAATCATCAGCCAGTAAAAATCAGAAATTGAGTTTTGGTATGAACGAATCCAACCAGAAAAGGTGAAGAAAGGTTTAATTAAAGAAAATCAATAACAATCAATCGAACCTTATTAAAAGAGAATTCTGAATCAATCACAAATTGGCAAAATCTCTTTTGAAGGAAGAATTCCTCATATATAAAGCATACAGACATGTCAAACAAGAAAGAACTGTCATGCTAATTAGAAAGAATCTAGCATAGAAAAGTTCAGAGTCACAAGCAAAGAGGCTCAAATTCAGTACGTAGACTCAGACTTAGTTTGAGAGAATCCAGGGTTCCATAATAGAACCCTAGTCCAAACATAAGATCAAACTCGCCAAAAACCCCAAATCCTAGGGTTTTCAACTCGAATCAGATGCAGAGACGAGAAGACAAATAACCGAAACAAGCTCAGAGGTCTCTTTCAGAGGCTCATGGGAAAACAAGCAGGTAAAATAGCAGGTTCGAAACAAACATAGTGAAAAAGCTGATTTGAAGCATAAAGAACATGGTTTAAGAAAAGCTTGGAGCTTAAACAAGTTCAGAAGACAAAGAGGTAGCATAAACTTAAGGAAATAGTAGATGAAACATGTTTAGAAAGAACTCAAACAAAGTCCTGAAGAAGGCAAATAAGAACTAAGAGCTTAGTAGAAATTACAGTTAAGGAACACAGGGTTAAATGAACACATAAGATAAACGTGTGAAAGCATGATATAGAAACCAGTAGAAGAAAGAACGGAGCATATTAGAAGAATATGCATAATAAGGCAAACCTAAAAACACAGGAAAAGGACATGCGAGGTAGAGGAAAGAACATAAAACATAGCATAGACATATTCACACAAAGAAAAGAAGAAGAGGAGTCATAAAATATTTTAAAACTTTTTCAGAAACCCTAAATCGAAGAGAAACAAATTTTGAAAGGGAAGATTGGGGAAAACGTTTTAAAATTCAAGTAGAACACAGATATTGCATAGATCTAAGAAAACAACCAGAAAAAACCTCGAATAGCTTAGGGTTTCAGAGAAACCCTAGAATTGAGAAAGGCTTGGAAGAAAATCCGATCCTGAGTGGAAAAGACTCATATTGCTTGAACACGCCGGAAAATGGCCGGAGAAGCCATAGATCTACAGATCTGAGAAGTATATGAAGAGAGCCATCAGAGTCAGGACTCGAAGCTTCGAACAACCATGGTTTGATGGTGGAGGGGGGTGAGTACCAATCATTCATGGCCTGAGAAGCCACGGATTCCGGCGGAAATATGGTAGAATAAGGTGGGAGATGGCTAGGGTTTCAGAGAGCTTGAAAGTGTTTTAAGAGACGATGGATTTCAAGGCGGCAGGTCAGGTCGGAATGAGGGAGATTAAGGTAGTCGTTTAAGTTTAATTATGATAGGGCGAGTCTTGGGTGTTGATCTTAAGTGATCAATGATCCAGATTTAAGTGGTAGGTGGGGAATGGGTTGGGTCATTTGTAATTGGGTCGTGGGTTGGATCCAGATTGAAACTGGGTTGATTCTAATTTGGGCGGAATTGGGGTCAAATTGAGGTTAAAATTGAAAGGAAATGAGCTATCATTGAAATAGAAATAGGCTAAATGTTAAATAGCCAATTTTCCTCTTTTATTTTATAAGAATAGTGAAAAAGACTTTAAAAATAGATTAAAAGTACTGACCCAACTAATAATGCATAAATATTGATTTAAAAATATTGAAACCAATTTTACAATTATAGAAATGCTATTAATCTTAAAATAGGCTATAATTGCAATTATATGCAATTTAGTCTTTTAAATAACAAATAAATTTGTAAAAATGTACAAAAATTATCTTAACTATTTTTGGTATAAATATAGGAATAAAATAAATTATTCACCAAAATTGATAATTTTGGGAATAATTATGGATTTTGTACTGCTAAAATAAATTGATTTTAAAAACTTTAAAAATTTGGAAAAAAAATACCACAACTCTTGGGCAAGCTTATATGTACATGCTATTTTGAAAGTATTTTATATATAAAAATACATAGGGAAAAATTGGGTATCAACAACTGCCCCTCTTTACCTGGGAAGGATGAAAGAGTTGCTGGGTAAAGATATGATGGCCAATTTTGACCGAATGAAACGATTTGAAGAATTTTGACCGAGCTCTGGTTCCTGAGCTGCCTATATATCCCTGGTCTTACAGGAATCAGGCCATATGTAGTTCAGGATCCATTGCCGGAATATGCCGATGGAGATTTCGAAAAGCTGATGCGATGTTCGGGTTGAGAAGGATGGTCAGAGTCTGATAGGCTGCGGGAACTGGAGCGAGATCGCCCCTGCTGAGACGGACGTTGCCAGCCGGTTTACCTGCAAATGAGTATATATTGTGCATAAATTTAAATGTGATGCAAGTTCCCATTGGACCATAAATATTGTCCTCGAACGGTTAGGATGACGTCCTCGGACTATGACGTCCTGGGACATGAAGCGTATGATAAAGGATTTGCAGGTTATGAAATACTATTCTTGGGCTATGAGAATAATGCCTCTGAACTATAATGCCTTTGAATAATGATATGCAAGAGATAAAATGAGGTCCTCAGGCCATGGCATGGTGTTCTCGGGCTATGCAAATGGTGACTCCGAACAATGACGCCTTTTGGACAATTTGGTGATCTTTCAGCCCATGAAATGCAGAAGGTGGCGATATTTCAGCCGATGCAAGACGTAAAAAAAAGGTGGCAATTTTTCAGCCGATGCAAGAGTGATAAAGTGGCGATATTTCATCCATGCAGGTTGGAGACAGTGCTTAGTCTCGGAAGGCAGAACAGTAGCCTTATGCAATGCAGAGCAATGCAGGATGGAGACAGTGCTTAATCTCGGAAGGCAGAAAGGTAGCCTTATGCAATGCAGGAAATGCATATGGAGACAATGCTTAGTCTCGGAAGGCAGAAAAGTAGCCTTATACAATGCAGGAAATGCAGATGGAGACAATGCTTAGTCTCGGAAGGCAGAAAGGTAGCCTTATGCAATGCAGGATGGAGACAGTGCTTAGTCTCGGAAGGCAGAAAGGTAGCCTTATGCAATGCAGAGAAATGCAGATGGAGACAATGCTTAGTCTTGGAAGGCAGAAAGGTAGCCTTATGCAATGCAGGAATGCAGATGGAGACAATGCTTAGTCTCGGAAGGCAGAAAGGTAGCCTTATGCAATGCAGGAAAATGCAGATGGAGACAATGCTTAGTCTCGGAAGGCAGAAAGGTAGCCTTATGCAAGGAGTAAAAGGGCAAAATGATGATAGAATTTTCTTAGCTGATAGCGGATCGAGATATTGCGACTGCTGGGGATACTGTGTCTGCTGGGAGCACTGCGTGTGGATAGCAGCTGTGAGTAAGTGCAACGGTTCTGGGAGTTATATTCCTGAGCAATGTGAGTCTCGTGAGTGTATAGTATATTTGATGATTTTGCAACTTAAGTGCCTACATTCAAAAAAAAAATCATGAGTGTTGTAAAGAGGGGAGGTTAGTTCGTATGCTGCTGGCTCTGCTTGACCAACCCGGCTCTGTTCCGATGATATTAGGCGTATCATTGGGGTAGCGTTGCTAAACGAAACAAATTTGGTAATAGACATGCATGATTTGGTAAAGAAATATGACAATAAAACATAATTAAGAATAGTTTTCTTTAGATAAACTGACGACTGCGACGTGGTCCAAGATACTGCAACTTCTCTCGCTCCGGAATTTTGAGGGTCCTCCTCAAAATTCTGCCCCAGTTTACCGGGATGCTACTTCCGATGGCTGCTTGCATTGAATGGCTGAAATCACTTCGGAATTTTGAGGGTCCTCCTCAAAATTCTGCCCCAGTTTACAATAGCGGGGGAAATGAAAATTTTATTGAATTATGATCGAACTCATAGGGCTGCCTACGTATCCCCTCTTAAACGGGAATTAGGTCAGACATAGTTCAAATTACATCATATTAGGAAATCATAAAAGTTATACATAGTATCGCTTCACTGCATCTGAATTGACCGGCTTCAGCCAGACTTCACTATCCATTTCTGCAAGCATGAGGGCTCTTCCGGTGAGGACCCGGTGAACCATGTATGGGCCCTGCCAGTTGGGAGAGAACTCCCCTTTGGCTTCCTCTTGATGTGGGAAAATCTTCTTTAACACCAGCTGCCCCGGTGTAAACTGTCTCGGCTTGACTCTTTTCTTAAAGGCTTTGGATATTCTGTTCTGATAGAGCTGACCGTGGCAAACCGCATTCATTCTCTTTTCGTCTATAAGAGTTAGCTGCTCGTAGCGACTCTCTACCCACTCTGCATCACCAAGTTCGACTTCCTGTATGATTCTTAAGGAGGGAATTTCTACCTCGGCAGGAATGACTGCTTCTGTACCATAAACCAACATATAGGGAGTTGCCCCGGTTGATGTACGGACTGTGGTGCGGTATCCCAACAAGACGAATGATAACTTCTCATGCCACTGCTTATGCTTTTCTATCATCTTCCTCAGTATCTTCTTGATATTCTTATTGGCGGCTTCTACAGCTCCATTCATCTGAGGTATGTAAGTTGTAGAATTCTTGTGTTTGATCTTGAAGGTTTCACACATGGCTTTCATCAGGTCACTGTTGAGATTGGAACCATTATCAGTGATGATTGACTCCGAAATTCCGAACCGACAAACAATGCGGTCGCGAACAAAATCTGCTACCACTTTCTTAGTCACTACTTTGTACGATGCTGATTCAACCCATTTGGTGAAATAATCAATTGCCACTAGAATGAACCTGTGCCCGCTTGATGCGGCAGGCTTGATAGGTCTGATAACATCCATTCCCCAAGCGGCGAACGGCCATGGCGAGCTTGTTGCAGTAAGCTCGTTAGGAGGTACCTTTATCATGTTTTCATGTATCTGACAGCGATGGCATTTTCAGACATACTAGATGTAGTCTTTTTCCATAGTCATCCAAAAATAACCAGCTCGGAGTACTTTCTTGGCTAAGAAAAAGTCGTTCATATGCGGACCGTAGGTCCCTACATGAATTTCCTCCAATAGCCTGGATGCTTCCTTTGCGTCGACACACCTTAATAACCCCAAATCAGGAGTCCTCGTATACAGGATTCCTCCGCTATGAAAGAAGTTGTTATATAATCTCCGAAGTGTGCATTTCTGAGTAGGATTTGCGAGTTCTGGATATTCTCCTTTCGTCAAATATTCCTTGATATCATGAAACCAAGGTTTTCTATCCGCTTCTTTTTCTACATGAGTGCAGTAAGCTGGCTGATCATAGATCTTTACCGGAATAGGATCAATGAAGTTCTTGTCGGGGTGCTGTATCATGGATGATAGGGTAGCCAATGCATCGGCAAACTCATTCTGAACTTTGGGAACATGTTGGAACTCTGTCTTTGTGAACCGTTTCCTCAATTCCTATACATGATACAGATAAGGGAGTGTTTTGGAGTTCTTGGTTGCCCATTCTTCTCGGACCTGATGTATAAGCAGGTCTGAATCTCCGATCACTAGCAATTCCTGAATGTTCATGTCAATGGCCACCTTGAGCCCTAAGATGTAGGCTTCATACTCGGCCATGTTGTTGGTGCATGGGAACCTGAGCTTGGCAGACACCGGATAATGCTGGCCGGTTTCTGATACTAGGACCGCTCCTATGCCAATTCCTTTGAAGTTTGCTGCTCCGTCGGAAAAAATTCTCCAACCATCATAAGGTTCTACAATATCTTCCCCTATGAAAGATACCTCTTCATCGGGAAAGTACGTCTTTAGAGGCTCGTATTCTCCATCCACGGGATTTTCAACAAGATGATCTGCCAGTGCTTGTCCTTTGATTGCCTTCTGAGTCACGTAAACAATGTCGAATTCACTCAGCAGGATTTGCCACTTGGCTAGCTTGCCAGTGGGCATGGGCTTCTGAAATATGTACTTCAAAGGATCCATTCTTGATATGAGATAAGTAGTATAGGCACAGAAATAGTGCCTCAACTTCTAAGCTACCCAAGTCAGGGCACAACAGGTGCATTCCAATAGAGAATATCGGGCCTCGTACGGGGTGAACTTTTTGCTGAGATAATAGATGGTCTGCTCCTTTCTTCTCGTTTCATCATGCTACCCCAGAACACAACCGAAAGCTCCATCCAATACTGCAAGGTAGAGTAATAGAGGTCTACCTGGCTCGAGCGGGACCAAAACTGGCGGCGTTGATAGGTATTCCTTGATTCCATCAAAGGCTTTCTGAAAATCATCAGTCTATTTGGTAGCGGCGTCCTTCTTCAACATCTTAAAGATTGACTCACAAATGACAGTGGATTGAGCTATGAACCGGATGATGTAGTTAAGTCTTCCCAAGAAACTCATAACCTCTTTCTTGTTCTTCGGGGGTGGCAATTCTTGGATGGCTTTGACCTTTGATAGATCCAGTTCTATTCCTCGACGACTCACAATGAACCCAAGTAGTTTTCCAGCAGGAACCCTGAATGCACATTTGGCGGGATTCAGCTTCAAGTTGTACCTTCTTAGCTTGTTGAAGAACTTCCTCAGATCTTCCATGTGGTCATTGGCTGTCTTGGATTTGATAATGACGTCGTATACATATACCTCGATCTTTTTGTGTATCATTTCATGAAAAATAGCAATCATGACCCTCATGTAGGTGGCACCAACATTCTTTAACCCGAATGACATCATCTTGTAACAATACATCCCCCACGGCATAATGAAAGTCGTTTTTTCCGCGTCTTCCTCATCCATTCATATCTGATGATATCCAGCAAAACAATCAACGAACAACTGCAGTTCATGCTTGGCATAGTTGTCAATTAGAATGTGTATGTTTGGCAAGGGGAAGTTGTCTTTCGGACTGGTCCGGTTGAGATCCCGGTAGTCGACACAGACTCTAACCTTCCCGTCCTTCTTCGGCACTGGCACAACATTGGCTAACCATGTTGGATACTCTACTACCCTGAGAACCTTGGCTTTGACTTGCTTGGTGACTTCTTCCTTGATTTTCAAACTCATGTCAGGTTTGAACTTCCTAAGCTTCTGTTTTACTGGTGGACATATCGGATCGGTTGGTAGTTTGTAAGCTAAAATAGATGTACTGAGACCAGTCATGTCATCATAAGACCAGGGGAATATGTCCTCATATTCCCTTAGAAATTCCGTGTACTTTTTCTTTTCTTATGGTGACATATGAACGCTAATTCGTGTTTCTTTGACATTTTCTGCACCTCCCAAGTTGACAATCTCAGTTTTGTCTAGGTTAGACTTAGGTCTGTTCTCAAAATCCTCAACCTCTTTAACAACCTCTTCTGGTATTTCATCTTCTTCTAAGTCTATATCTGCTTGTTGCGTTGTATCGTTGCATGTCACAATTATCGGTTCATCAAGATAAGTAATAATAATGTTGTGTAAATAAAGTAAAAGATAAAACGTAATAAGATCGAGATTTATAAGAAACTGAAATGCTTTGGTAAATTTCATAATTGTTTTGAACATTGAAGCTCTTATTTCAATATTAAAAATGCGGAGAGAAAGTCAATTAGCGAAAAATAAATTTAATGCATGGTGCTTTGTTCAGCCTTGCTACCCCGAAGCTTTCCGGGCCCTGGTGGTTCTGATGGACCAATTGTTGAGGCGTGTTCCTCGGCTCACAGCTTGTATAGAAGGGCTTTCCTCCCCCTCATCCTCGAAAATGACACAACAGTCCATATTATCATCTTCCAAAAACAAATTCCTCATCGCCGCCAGTGCTTCCTCTTCTCCCAACCCATATATAACATTGGCGGGCTGGAAAGGCTATTCCAAGCGAGGTATTGGATGCTCCAGTGGGTGGTAGGGGTTGCGCCATGGTGGAGACCATTGGTTTAATTCCTCCCAAGTGTATTCATATCCCAAACCGAAAGTGGTACCGTGTTTCTTCAACTTGATAAGCTTAGCGATTCCTTGGAGATTCTTGCCAGTCCCTTGCCAGGTTCGTATCCACACCAATTCAGTATACTTTCAATTTTACTATCCCACCATTTGTCCTTGTCCACGGCGTTGACTCGCTCAATGTGATGGTAGGGTTCTCCGCCTATTTTCCTTCTTCCTCTGATTGCTGGGATGGTCTGGCGACTGTATATGGGCCTGATACCGTCGCCGTGAATAATTACCTCTTGGTGATTCCACTCGAATTTCACTGCTTGATGTAGGGTTTATGCCACAACCCTAGTGGCATGGATCCAGGGCCGTCCCAATAGCAAGTTGTAAGATGCTGGGACGTCTATCACTTGAAAATCAACGTCCAACCAAGTCGGTCCCATTTGCAGACACAAACTGATTTCCCCAATAGTAGACCTTTGGGATCCATCGAAAGCTTTGACATTGATGGATTCATCCTTGATCTCATGCAAGCTCTTTCCCAATGTTTTGAGAGTCACCAATGGACAAATATTGAGGTTGGACCCTCTGCCAATCAGGATTCTGGTGATGAAATGATCTTCGCACTGCACAGTGATGTGCAAGGCCTTGTTGTGGCTTAGCCCTTCAGGTGGCAGCTCATCTTCGTGGAAAGTGATTTTGTGACTCTCCAATACTTTCCCCACCATGTTTGCCATTTCTCCTCCAGTTATGTTGTTGGGTACATATGCCTCACACAACACCTTCAATAAGGC